>NC_133815.1:13033779-13349612 GCF_043250625.1 Sebastes fasciatus | reverse complement strand
TGCTGTGACATCTCTTGCATCGGATCGGCCGTTCCTGTAGCTTTCTGTCGTCCTGCTCGCCGTGCTAGCATAGTTGATCTCCTGCTTAGCTGTTTGAGATTTCAAACTTGTTGTAGCCATCAGGAAAAATAAAAAAAAATTCAAAAAGGATGCCAACAGGATTTACAAATCTGCTTTTAGATGGCAAAATCAGGCGTTTACCTATAAAATTCAAGGGGGAAATGGGTTATTTTCTTTGGAAACAATGTCCCTCGTGAGACTCTCTTGATGGCCAATGAACCATACTGCGTATAAGAAGACATTTTTAGGCGACCAAAATGTTACAATTAACTTTCATGAACTGAAAACACACTGTGAAAGAGTTAAAGTTATAAGACAAAAACACAGACAACTCCCAGACCAGACAACTCCGTAGTAGCGACCTGTCAATCACAAGGTAGCCACGCCCTAAAGCATCCCCTGCTTTATGGTCTATTTGACTGTAAATGGGACCATAATTTACTATATGAACATCAGGATGTATTGAAGAAGACTTGAAACTAGCGATTGAGACCATAAACTCATGTCTACAATGTTTACTGAGGTAATAAATGAAGTGAGAAGTAGGCTCATTTTCTCATAGACTTCAATACAATATGACTTATTTTTGCAACCAGAGGAGTCGCCCCCTGCTGGCTATTAGAGAGAATGCAAGTTTAAGGCATTTCCACATTGGCTTCACTTTTCAGACCCCAGAGTTGCTCACTGCTATGAACACAGGAATTAAATGTTGGATCGATCTAATCTGAGCAAAAGCTCACATTAACATTAATGTAGAGTACTTCTCCGTACACTGTATATCACATTTACGGTTATTTACAATTATATCAGTGTAATTTACTGTAAAAAATAAGATCAAATATATGTATGTATGATTAGACTCAGACTAGGAAAAGGAAGAGAGCTAAAAAATACATCTGAAATGAGATAATATTGCAAACAAACAATACATTATACAGTGTGTAATGACTTGTTAAATTTTTTTTATGTAGGCAACACTCACGCAGTACTTACTGTCAACACTTCCCTTTACATAAGGTTGTTTTGTAACTATTAAGCAGCTGTAGTGTGAATGCTTTGTTTTCTAACTGTCTTGTAATGTGTTAAGCCAAACTCATTGTACACCAGCTGTGCTGTTTTGCTATATTTAATACATCTGATATGAGTACATGTACTGTAATTGTTGTGACGGAATAATGACGTGTTGGTGCAATGTGAATCATTTATTTATTGATTTATTTATTTGCACAAAATGCAGTAATGAGCACTAATGTAAAGAAAACGTTCTTATTTTTTCATGTATTTCTCACACCACTCATCTTGTTCATTTTTAATTGCTGGACTGCTTTCAGTTGGCACAGACAGTAACTACATTATGGATGGAGCATGAAAATCTGGCTAAGAATATACCCGTGGTGTTAGCGCTGCGTTACTTATGACATACATGATGAACAAGTTGTTGTTTATAGTGTCATCTGACACTGAATCCTCCAATTTATATGAACTACCAAATTAGATCATCTCATGCGTGTTACAGTGTGAGGGTGCGAGCCATGTGCAGCCAAGCGTATGTGTGTATATTCGGTTGCACTTCTACTGTATGTGTGAAGTAATACCTCGGATTAAAGTTTCACTTATTTTATATTGGTCGTGGGGCTATTTAAGATCCAGTATCAAAAAGTTGTTGGAAAAAACTGGTCAATTTCGGGATTGCAGTGCTGAGACTCTCACCTCTCTTATCTGAAACACTATAAATGTTTTGACCTCATACCTCGAGGCAAAGAAACAATTCAAATACACCTTTTATCACATCTGATTCAGTTTTCTAAGTCTGCAAGTTGAGAGAGAGAGAGAGGGGAACCGAGAGGCAGATAGAGAGAGTTGGGGTGGTGGCCCTCAGCGTTTATCAAAGAGCTTTTCAGAGCCTTTGACAACACTTCCTCACTTGCCACGGCAGCATACTGATCTACAGGAGCCCACGCAGAGGCACACAGATCCCTCCAAGGTTAGGGTGATGTGTGTAATGCCAAACAGAGCTCTTTAGTGCTGGGAAAAAAACGGTTTAGCTGTATATTATACTGGGGAGTGCAACTAAACTACTGCAACTAAAGATGAACAGAAATTCAAATTAATCCGTTGATTGCTTTTCTGAATGACAAAATCATGAATGAATCGGTTGACCTTAATCCTTTCAGCACTACATGTAAGCACACATACGGGGAGTTTGCACACCTGTTAGACACAAAGGCGATTCAAACTCAGAATTCAAGGTAAAGTTACATTCATGAAACACATTTTGGTTAGTCCTCATCCTGAAAGCCTTTTCTTTTTGTAACATTAACGGGGAAAACATTCTTTGTTCTGAAAATACGAACAAGTATGTAAGCTAAGCTGCCAAACATGGTTATGCTACAAACAAAACTAGAATGGCACTCGGAGAGCGCAGACCTCCGTTCAGCTTGCGCCATCATCCACAAGTGTTTTTGTTCAGGATGACATCAGCTGTACGTAGCGGAGCATCGTAAAACACGTCATTCAAACTGAACAGAAACAAAATAAAACTAACCTAAACCATCGCCGTTACTCTTTCCAACAATCACCAAGTGTGCTTTGGTCGAACTCAACTGTAATTTCACAGAGTTTAATGTGAAAAAACGCAGAATCTACAGGTGTCCCGCCCACCCCCGCTCTCTCTCTGTCTCTCTCTCTGAAGGAAAGAGGCGGGGTCATCAACGCATCATCAGTTACACTGCGCATGTGTCATACCCAGAGGTCTTAATGTTTTGGCTGATTGGAATCCTTAAAAAAAAATCCTGAATCCGGATCATGATTCGAGTTTGAGTTGTCTGGAACGCAGCATTAAACTTAGCCGCCAGAAGCATTAAAAAATCAGCTAGATACGTCCATCAACCAACTCATGGAGCTAACTTTAGCTAACTACAGCTGATGAATCCTGCAAGCAACAATTACAATTTCAGCAGGCAAAATTGACGGTCGCTGGCAAGAAATGAGAAGCCTGCTTTTGTCTCCCTCAAATGACCCACTGTATCAAAAAATTACTGTGAATCTCGAATAAATTTGCACGTTATTTTAAACTGCATATGTGCAGAAAGCGTAGCAACGGTAACTAAGAGCGAGGCTTGGTGAAATGGTCAAATCTAGCAACAATTTAAAAAAAGTCATTCTTTCAATGTATGTGTACTTGTCCACTCTGTTCCATCTTTCTGTCCGTCTCAAGCTCAGTCTTTCAGTCCATCTCTCCTCTTGCTAACACACAGTACAGTACGTGCATAGACACACACACACACACACACACATTAACATGCAACATTTACAGTACTGGCCCTGTTTTCCCTCCAGCAGCTTGTGGCCTAACAGGACACTCCCTCACACAGGGTTGCAAATAGCCGCCCCAGCTGTCACCTATCAGGGAGTATCCTCGGTGAGTACATAACCGTCCGTGTCCCACCACTGCAGCCCGCGTCTCCCTTCATTTCTCATTACAGCGGGTGGGGGAGACATTGGTAGAGGCAAAATAACGGGCCTGCTTAGATATGAGGAGGAGTAATCTAGGACAGGAATTAAACTTTCATCTCCTCCAAACAGCGTTTCAACGACTCGACTGATTCGTCTCTGCGCAACAGTGCCATTTGTAAACTCAGACATGAATTATTAACAGGGGAGCTTTGCATATCGTTGAGACTCATCGGACAACTTTTACATCTTGGCACTCAGTGGGCCGCAGCCTCTCAGGTTTGCGATCGAGATACAGTAATAATGGAGCTTAGCGCACTTTAGACAAACAAAATTACATTTAAACTAAGAGGCTGAGGAGCATGGAACAGCATGCTAAACACAGCTTATGATTATTATTTACAGAGTAACCACAATCATTTTGAAATATTGCTTTTTTTTTTTTTCCTCTGTCAACAAAAAAACACACACTGGAGCAAAACTCCCAAACTCAAAACTTCATTTTGTCATTATAGGGAAGGCAGCATAAGGCTCCAGTTAAGGTTTTCTGCTGCCTCTGCAGTTCCACCTATATATATTGCCTTGTGTATAGGAATTGCCAACAAAGAGACGATTGGAACCATATGCCACTCATTTATTGCAGTGTTTTTTCTTTTTTTTCACAATCAGCCCCTCAGATGCAGCCTTGTCATTTACATATTTGCATGCGAGACAAATTGTTGATTACGTCTTTCTCAGGATGTGCAGTCGTATATCAATACTCGACACCTTTTGCAGGCAGGAGCACAATGTTTCCTGTGTAAGTGTTACCCAAACTGACTATGACTGTTGGGGATGCATGTACACATACGCCATCAGTTTACCTCACACCATTATGTGTATTCTAACACACATGTTTGGGATTTACACAATTACGGTTCCAGTCTATACAGGCTTTGCTCTATTAAGCATTTGATTTTATGAACTGGCGAATAAAAAATAGGCAACATCGCTACATTACTACAACGGGGACAAAGCGTAGGTCATAAAAAATTCCCCAATCCATTAAGCACGAGTGAAAAAAACTCCCATATAGGCCTTTTAATCTCACTTTATTGCTGCAGCATATATCAAATGAAAACGCACAAATGAATATTTAAATATTTCACATAAGGTGGCCATTAAATGTGTTTTGTGTTGTGAGCTATACGACCTCGGCTTGTGCCGCAGCAGCAGCAGCAGCAGCAGCAGCAGAAGACTGGAGATCAGGTTTCTGGCAGATAACCATTGACCACGTTTAATTAAAGACAATGCATCATATCTAATACTTGCTTTCCATTTTTTTCCATCAGTGTTTTTCTTATTCAAAAATAAGCTGCTATTATTTATTCAGCTGTGATTAAAAATTGATTGGCACTTACGGTGGGTGCCAGGGCTAGAAACTCCCTGTGCATCACTGCTGTTTTGTACCTCGGAGCATTAGCTGCAATAAAAGTAGATGACTCCGGAGCCACCGAAGGGCCGGCCGGGGCAAAAGGTCCAGTTCATGGAGGAAGGAGGAGGAAAAATAAGCAATTTATCCGAGAGAAAAGAAGCTCACCTCTAAGACCTCCCCTGGCAGCAACTCAGAAAGAGCTGGATACTGCAGCAATATAGATACACCGCTGTCAAATGGACCATGTTCAATGGCATATTTGACAATATTAAAGCGATAGTTCACACTGAATGCGGCTTGTAAAGTTCTGATAGTACTGGAATTGAAATCCAGTCACCTGGAAGCTGTTAAATGTGCTGTATTAGCGATTTAATTTGGCTCAGTGTGGCAGTTTAAAGGGCAACGTGTTTGTCTTTTTTTCTAGATATGTCCATACAGTATATGCCTCTGGAAGTTGCAGACACTTTAATATGTGTATGTGTGTGTGTGTGTGTGTGTGTGTGTGTGTCAGAGTGTGTTTACTTCCATCTGTTTTTACAGTATGGCCATTGCTTGGGGCAAAGGGGTCAAACTGTGTGTCACGGGGAGGTGTCAGGTTATGACGAAGCATCGTAGCTCGGGGAGGTCAGACGAGCTCGGAGAGATGGAAGTGGTTGACGTGGTGGTTGTCGTGGTGACGTGGTAATGGTTGTTCAGGATACATATTACTTAGCTGCCTCCTTCAAGGTCGGCCAACATAGTTATGACAATATAAAGGGTTTCACACCACTTGACTTTTAGACATTTATATATATTTATATATTTTTTATATATACTACTTCCAGAAATGGAATATAATATTCATAACTATGTTTTCATTCATCACCTGAAAATAAGAGTTGTGGTTTCGTTAGCTTAGAATGAGCTCTTCATATAGGAGTGGGGTGATTCCTCTTCATGGAGTCCGCCATGTTGCTCCGCCATGTTTCTACAGTAGCCCAGAAAGGACAAACCAAACTCTGGCTCTTGAGAGAGCCTGTGCACGTTCCATTGTGCTTGTGAAACTGCGGTAATGCGAGCCGCCGTCCGACTGCTCCTAAAGTATTGTTATTATGCTAAGGATGGCCATCTGAGCCCGGCGGCTCACGTTACCGCAGTCTTGGAAAGTGATGAGTGAGTGGAGGGATACTCAGTTGGTTGCAATCTGCAACCGCAACACTAAATGGTGCCAAAACCTACACACTGTACCTTTGAGCAATATTTGCATGCAAATGTGTACTATGCTTTGTAAATTTGTTCTCTTCGTTACCTTTGGCTAAATTCAATCTGGCAAAATAAAAACTTAATTGATCTAGTTCTAGTTTGTTTGTTTAACAATCCATTAATTTATTGTTTCATCAATTAACTTCCTAAGTAAAATCTGAACATAAGTCAAAAAATGTCACAAATTTACATCACATTGCCAGAAATCTGTATGGTTGGGTATGTATGTCAGGGGTGGACTTGTGCAACAGCTCAAGAAGTTACTGCTTTCTTATGGCCACCGTACATGACGCAAAGTTAATGCATAAGTGTCCGAACATTTCCGCATGCATCAGTGTGTGTGTGTGTGTGTTTGCATGGGTACGTCCGCGGGGCCAGAGGCCTGGATGAGCGTGCACACGGAGTCATGTGCCCGGCAGCTCCCTGCAGCAGCGTCAGACAGACACGGCGCTGCTCTAATTAGCTGACCTGTCACCGTCGACACCCACAGCTGTGCAGCGCTCTGGGAGCAGGCTGAGCACAGAATAGAGGCTGCAAGGTGCCGAGAAAGCCAGCAGTGAAAACACAGACACTTATGAACACATCCAAGACTTCTGTCATCACCTTCAGGACAAAGGACAGCACACCTCGTACTTTTGCCTTAGAGGTCACACTGCAGCTTTGCATACTTTATTGTGGGGCTTTAACTTCTCGGGTTTTAGACTCAGGTGTAGCAGCACAGCCTGGTTATTGTAAAAAAAAAAACTTTTTAAGTGACTTTTCTGCCAATAGTAACGCTAGTCTGCTGCAGGTTTTGGCACAATACTACTGCCTCACTAAATGTTGGACCTTCTTCAGGTGTTTTTATACTGCAATCAAATAAAAAAAAATATATATATATACAGCAAGCAGGTCATTGTTGTGAAATAAACCCTGACAGGAGACCCGGTCCACATCGCCCTGAAGGGATTTATTTCACAATAATGACCCGCTCGCTGTACATTATCACGCTTATTACACGGCTACTTACTTAAGAAATTAATAATTTGACGCAAAAATGGTCCTCCAGAGTCCAACATCAGAACTGCGCCCATAGCAACGCTCTATTAGACATAGCAACGATCTGCTATAAAGACGCTGTAGAACGCTGTGATGGACCAATCAGGATTGAGTATTCAACAAAGCCGTGTAATACAACTGCGGTAACGTCCACAGTTAGGTTTAGGCAACAAAACCACTTAGTTAGGTTTAGGAAAAAGTCACGGTTGGGCTTAAAATAAGTACGTAAACAAAGTAAAATATGTACGGACACTACGTAACATGAGAAACACGTCACAAATGTCACTAAAAATCCCGTGACAAATGTCATAACATCCCTTAAAAGTCACGTGTTTGTTGGACCCAACCACCTGCCAGCCATAAGCGGTCTTTCTCACTTCTACGTCACTAGCTCTGAGCGTTGCATATTTACGCGGATGCGCTTACTTTGCAGTCAGTACAGACTATGTGGCGTACAAATGGTACGCCAAAAGCTAGAAAGGCGTTCTAATTGCATGTAAAACGTTGTGCGCATCATCATGGCATTCATACGCCTTTTGCGAATGGGCTGCATATTTTACAGCTGGCAGAAGTAATGGTTCATTTTTATGTAGCATGCTTCTGAAAAAAGTCATCAGTTCAACAGGAGGAAAATACATGAAGTTAGTTGATGAAGTGTGTTTGTTGAGCTGGTGGAGGGCTCACAGTCTCTAAAACCCCAAACACAACACGAGGGTAACCAATGGTAACCACAGTTTGCTGCAGAAGTGACTAAAAAGCTTGGTGCACATAAAATAAAAATGAGGAGCAGTTGAGGAAAAACACTGTTGGCGTTGAAGCATAAAGTGCATGTTTCCATCCACACAGTTCTGTAACCTAGCAGCTGCCTCTCGGCCCTCTGTTGTTTGGGCCGGTGCTGCGTTTGGGAACATGAGGGGGAGATGACACCCGGGTAGAGATTTAAGACACGGTGCGCTGGCTATCCGAGGTCTCCTGGTAGGCCTCAGACACGGCGCTCTGTGCTTCCCTTTTCTCAGCCCAGACTCGTTCTCAGTCTGGCTGCCACGCACACACTTAGGCAGGGCAGAGAAATCCCTCATCTTGTATCTGGTTCAAGGTCCACTGCCGTTGATGACAGTTGATGACAATCCAGCGGGGAACGAGGGAATATCACCTGCGACTTGAAATGGAAAGCAGTGAGAGGAGGAGAGAAAAAACACAGAAGGATACAGGAGCAAAGAATGAAACCGAGGATTTTGTGCTTTAATTTGAAATATTGACACACAAACCCGTTACATTAATTGAAGAATTGAATTGTTCTTTATTACAATTCTCATTAGCATTTCACTCCACACAGAATAACATACAGAATAAAAAAATTTCAGACTTTCTTACACTGATCATAGATGGATCATCAATTGTTTCTAATGTGAGATCATTCGAACATGTAGTAATCCTACATTTCCGATTGTTAAAACATCAGGCGTCTGTTCAAAACCAAGCCCAGATATTTTATAGTGGCAGAAACTAAACCACAGACAAACAAAACAATCGATCTCCCTCTCACACTCTCGCACCTCCTCCTCTCCCGCGTGCACACACTCCTCTAAAATATGCATTGTGAATCCACGTCTGCCGAGAGTTGTATGCGCCTGCATTACGCCTGAGTGATATAATTTATATAATTTCAGGGAAAAGATAGGAAATCAATGAGATTTAGTTTAGGCAGCAGGGCCCGATAATTAATTCTCAAGGTTTGGGTAAAATATGTGTCTAATGAGGGAAAAATGTAAATGTTATGAAGTTTCACTTGGTGATCAACAGCTCTCCCCAACCCCCCAACCAGAAAGTCAATAAACTGTCTGTAGGAATGATTTCAGCTTGTCTCCATCTTCTCTATTTTTTGAATTCATAGTGTTTTCCTGAAAAGAATGATTTCATAACAGTGAGGTGTTGCATTTATATAAACTCAGCTGGCACAGACATTGTTCACCGTATATGTTCCAAAAGATAATTTAAAAAACACTTTAATGGGACAGTCTCTCCCACCTCTGACTGGTGTTGAGAAGACCCACTATTAGCAAACACTGCTTAAAATTATGCCACATTTTTTTGGCCTTTTAGCAAAGTAAACAGTTAAAATGAAAGGGGAAAAACAACTACTGATGTTTTCCGAAATATTTTTTCTTGGATAAATATTAAAAGTCACTCGAAACTTTGATCTGGGTTCTTCTGAGCCTTTTCAACATCAAGGAAACTACCCACTTTTCATTCCACCTGTCAACCGCCGCAATCTGTTTTTTATTTCCAGCTACCATCTCTGTGTGTCTGGGCTGGAAATCTGCTTCCCAGACTGAGTTACCTGCTACTGAGCTATTGTCAAGTATGTTTGGGACATGAAAAGCACTGTGAAGTAACTTTTGGTTGTGTTTTTCTTTTTTTTCTTTTTGGAGTTGCATTATTCACTGAATGCAAATAAAAATAACATCAGAGGAGAGGAGGTATTTCTGTTGCAATAAAATCACTGCAGAGGATGTGATGCAAACCTTCAGTCTCTATGTCTTCTAACATAAGCTAACTGATCATGTTACATCCATGGTACGTCCATGGCATCGTAATCAACCAACCAAGGACTAAATACTGCTGAGGTGTGATTGAGACGTGCGCTCCCAGAAGCCAAATTCCATGTGTGTACTTCGAGTGTGTATGGGGGGTTGTATTGGGTTTATGTATGAGCTGTGGTCAGTGACAGTGTGAGGGTCAGGGCCAAGTGAGCGGGTCAGAGCAATATAGGCTGTACTCCTGGGAGCTGGAGATTCACATGGAAGAGAGGGATGGATGGAGGACGGTTGTGAGGGTGAGGACGTGAGGAGGGGGGGATGGTGAGTGGGCGTTGTTGAGGTGGCAGGGAGGAGCGATGTGGAGGAGGACGAGGTAGAGCGGTGTACCCCACTTAATCTGATAGGAATTCATCCAGGCAGAGGAGCTGAGGACGCGTGCAGAAAGGCAACAGTGATCTATGAGCGGTGGAAAACAAGCCAGGATGCTGTTAAATGGATGAGAGCCACAGTGTTTATGCCACTGACATTAAAGGAGAATTCCGCCCTCAGATCCACTGACATTGTATATCATCGGCTTGTGATGCTCAGTGCATCTTTATGATGAAGTGCCGTGATTTAGTTTGTCACACACTTGCCTACAACTTTACCAGAATGCCTTTCATTAAACAAAACTTGCCTGGACTTGTTGCATCCAAGCCCTCAGGAAGAGCGCCGGAGCTTTGAATCCAATTTGTATTAGTGGTCAAACCGTGGAGTAACAACCTCCGGGTTAACACATTCTCTCTCCCAACTTGTCGGAAAAATGCTGCTTGGTCGGTGCCCCTCAGCATCGCAGACCAACACACGGGGTACCCCTTCTGCGTTACTTTCGGACGTGTCAGGGACGACGTGTCAATACACATTTGTTACATGCATAGTGTCCTTTCAAAATAAACTTCCATTTTCTCAGGAAGTTAGGTTTGGGCAACACAAATGGTTAGTTAGGTTTAGGAAACGGTCGTGGTTGATGTTAACTTCACTGACTAGTGACTCACTGCACTGACAATACTAACGAGTCACGTGACTAGCAACTCACGAACACCAATCTCCTGGTTGAAAGTCTTGTGTTTGTTTGACCCATCCACCACCCCTCCCCTATGTCACTTGCTCCGACCGTCAAATTACGCTGTGGGTTAACATTGGAGTTAGTTGAAAGCCCAGTTCGTCATATACTGTTGCTAAAGGGTGCCTCCGTTCGTCGGTTTCTGATGCCCAATCGGCCGGAGCTGCCCAATCGTCCGGCGCTGCCCAATCGGCGGTATTTAACAAGTTGGGAGTGATACTGGGTTGTCCGGGACTTTCATTGGAAGAGTCTGTAAATCAGCAGATTTCTTGTCTATCTGGTCTATTGAGTCTCTATTGAGACTCTAGGGTGGACATGCAGGATTGATGAATTCCTCTATTCTCAGACGCCAACATTGGATTTTAAATTAAATGTTTGGACCACTGAAAGCCTCTCCCATACTAAACTGCACTAGAGTAATAGGAATATCTTTGAAATCTATCTGGCCAGTTCTCCACAGAGACAAAAAATATTTCCAACCACAAAACAGGCTGAGAAATTAAAGTTACATTGTACAAGCTGTTACTTTAATAGTGTTCAACATCACACTGTGAGCTGGCCCATCTTTCAGGTTTCAACAGAAGGCTCCTAAACAAACTTACCCAATGACTCTGTGATCTTCTTATCATTTAAACGCTGTTTCAATTTCCATCCAATTCTTTTTATGTGCCCCTCAACTAACTAACTATCAGCATAGGGGCTGATAAAAACACCAAGGGGAACACATGATGAAGAGAGAGAGAAATTGATTCATCAAAAAAAAACACGCTATCATAGGTGGAAAGCAGCAATGAAATGCCAGGATGTATCAGAGTTGCTGGTGCTTGATTAATTATGTGGCCTTGTCGCATACTTTTGAATATATTTGCATAAAGGTAGTTAATGAAAACATGCACTGATTCCCAATTTATTTTTGCCAAAAGTTTTATATATATTTGCTTAAAACTTGAGCAACATTTTAATCGCCCCTAGGAAGGTCAACAACATGCATAAAGTTATGGAAAATTTCTCTTTAAAGATGCTATAATCAATATTTTCCTATATTAACAATGATCAAAATGATTTTGTATATGTGAGAGGTGTCACTAGTAGTGAACAAACCCACAGAATTATCGCAGTTCCCCTCATAACCTTCTCCTTCGCTTATTGTTTTGGTTTTACGGCCCATAACTTTAGTTCACTCTTAAGGCTCTCATCGGCGTTGTTTTCCGACACAGCAGGCAGTAAAAAAGCTCTAAAACCCCACCGAACGCTATCTACCCAACAAAAACAGCAGGCAGACAACGTAGAGCAACCATCTGTTGGAGCATTTAGCAGCTAAAGAGCCAGATATTTCCCTTAGGAGTTAGCGGAGACCAAAACAGAGCTAAAAAGAGTGAATAATGGACGTATATTCATCAAGTGGAAAGAAACACCAAATGAATACTGATGTTGCTCCCTAACTGCTGGATATGTAAATGAGGAACTGTTTGCTAACAAGTTCACTATATCAACTTGAGAAGGTGATAATATGATTGTGTTGTGTTCACAGCTTGTTTCCACAGCGGTGGATGAAGTCCCTGAATGCCACACTTGAGTTAAAGTACAGATATCTAACCAGAAACTGACTTTAGTAGAAGTTAAAGTCACCTATTAGAATATTACTTGAGTACAAATCTTAAAGTGTTTGATATTTTCTGTACTTAAGTATCAAAGTAATTTTCTGATATTAAATGTACCTAAGTATTTTAAGTAAAAGTACAAGTGAAATGCTGTTGATGAAAAGCAAGCAAGTCAGAATTTTGAGATTTGTGAAGTTTATTCCTCTTAACATGTACACAGCAGCGTAACATAATTGTGATTGGCCCCGGTGCAAATTTTTTTCTTGGGCCCTTGCCCCAAACACAATCGCACGCACGTGCACATTCAACCACTCCAGACAATTGCAAAGCAGATAATTGCTACGCCACCATGAAGAGGCTCACCATGAAACTCCCACATTGCAAACCAGCCTTAGATCAGCACCACGGACAGCAGTCGGCGTGCCATGTTTATCAATGTTAATTTAACAGCCTGCCTTGGACTCAGCCACCCAATAGTTATCACAGACACATAGTAGGTGTGTATTTTCCAACATATGAGACATAACAATTACAGTCCTATAGATTTAAATCCGATCTGATCCGACTCCTTAATAACGAAACAAAACCAGTATTCACCCATTAGAAGTTTATCCTACAGGTCTTGTGCTCTGCAAAGTCATTAAAGTCAGAACCATGTCTTTTTTTATTGGAAAGTCCTGGCTGTGAGTGATGAAGCACGACGTGGCGCACCGTTTTGAGGTGAACTTGTGTCACACACCACGCTGTTTCTGTTTATTCCTGTTGCTCGCCTTCAAATCGCCTCAATGGACAAGGAGTGGCTGATTGCCGACGTTAAAATGAGGAGTTATCCATACAATATGTCCTCATTTCACTACAAAAACCTAAATAAGGAGGCAGCTGGCTGGATGGAGATCGCCAGAGAGCTGAAAGTTTCCTACTTGCTGTTGGCTGTATTGTATTTCATTTCCAGTAAATATCACAATCTTAAACGTGTGTTTTCTGTTTAAAAAGAACAAACGTAGGAAGATAAGTAGTTACGTCTCCAGTCTGATCTCGAGCCCAAAGCCGATAGGTAGCCTACGTGGTTTGTTTATATGACGTAACAGAAGTGCATATAATGGATTCAGTGTAGACATGGTGTAGGAAGGGGATTTTTGGGCCCCTGACACCTTCTGGAAGAAAAGTCTTCACAATTTAAAAGCTTTAAAGGACAAAATCAAGTTTTTCCTTCCCTCATAGTCACAAGTAGCATGTAGCATGATCCTTCCTGGACTTGAGCGGAAATCAAAACTTAACTAGGGCTTTGAGAGCACTTTGTTTGCACTTGTCCATCACGTGAATGATGTAACTAGCAAGCTAGGACCACTGATTCACCAAACCTGCTTGTTAACGAAGATGAACGAAGATGCTTGGGGGAAGTATCGGAGTAATACGGAGTTCTTGGCCAGGACACTCTTGGAAAAGAGATTAAAGTATTATTAATTTGTTACATTACATCACTGCCTAAGTGGCCAAAAAAATCAGTTAATGCAGGTTTAATTAAACAGTTAGCTATCCTAGCTAATCTTTCCCAAACCAAACTTTTATTCATATTCTATTTTGTTTACAAGGGAATAACTAAAATAGTCTTGGGGAATTTATTGATTTAAATAAAAAAAAAGAAGCTTATTTGCTCCTGAATTTGTTGAGCGACTCTTTCAGTGTATCAGCAGGTCCTCCACTGATTTAGTGGGTGCACATCAGTTCAACAAACACATATTGATGCATTTAGTGACACAATAATAGCTCATTCTATCTATAAACTGTCAAAAAGAAACTCCAAGGGCCATGCTGGCATGCTTGCAGCACACAATTCTTGTGTGAGCTGTTGCGTACACAGGATGTGGAGTGTTTTCATCTCCTTGATGTTCCACAGACTCAAGCAACACACACGGAAAAGGCAGGCAGAGCGGGGAAGGAGATGTTGCTTTGGGCCTTACAAATGACCTAGATACCGGAGTATGAATTTCATTTACCTCTATCGCAGCATCTAAGTGTACCTCACTTCCCTTACGCATCCATATGGCAAGCAACCACGGAGCTGGAGCGGATACAAAAAAACAGCCCACAGATAGGCTTTTTTTTTTTTTTTTTTGATCAGCATTTACTCGCTCACCCCTTCACTCGCTCACTCGTTCACTCAGAATAAATGAGAGCGAGAGACCACCGTGTTTTCTAATCCCGGAGAACTTATCTGCTCAGTGGGTAAAATGTTTTGCAATAAGCAGGATTTGGCTGAAGCCCGGGATAAGTTAGATGTTTGCTATTCTGCTCCAGGACTGAAAATTTCCCTCCATGTAATGCAGAGGTTACAGGTGTTAACCGCAGCCAATGGAACTATTGATTAATCGGGAAGGCAGTTTGGCAAGCCTTCTTAGACCACAAAGTGGCTGATCAGAATTCTGGAACTGCTAGTTCCAACAGTTTCTCGCTGGGCACGGAAGGAGAGGTGAAGAAACGGTGGAGAGAGGGGGGATAGCTTAGAGATTAGGGCGGTGGTGGCGGCGGGTAGGGGGCAAAGAGATATGACACATGGGGTAAAGAACAGATGGGGGGGAGGATGGAGTGAGAAGTGGAAGTGTGGAAGGAGAGGGAAGCGAAGAGGGATGAGCTGTGAGGCAAAAAGAGATGTGAACTGAAGGCCAAGTAGCGTGGGTTATCATATCTGAACTGCGAGACATGAATCTCAATCCATCAATAAACGCTGCATTTTGATACAAAATGCCCCTGCTGCGCCGCGGCCTTAATGGAGAGTGTGCCGTTGAATGCGTCACTTTTACTCTTCCCCTGAAATACCAGAGAGAGAATGGGTCCCTCTCCATAAAGAGATGTGGATCAAGGTCAGTGATCACATCAAAAGTAATAGTACCTCTCACTCTCCATACAGCATAGGGCTACGCTCTGTCTGAGTGCTCGGTGAATCTGAAAAGCTTGCTATTTCTAAATAATTTTCACAGATTTCCCACAGGTGTAGCGTGCCTTTCATAATTTAAAATTCCGTAGGCTGAGCTGCAACTTATTTCACTTCCATATTAACGAGAACTTTGCCTTTGGAAAGGTATGTCTCTTAGATATTCAGTATAGCCTTGATGCTCTTACAACACAGCAGTATGCACCGGGCCACACCGCCTACCTGAGCAGCGTGTGTACGTGCGGCGCGACAACTCTTGCTTTTCATTTCGGGCGCCGATGTTAACAGGTTAGAGCAGCCGCACAGCCTGCTTGACCAGCAAGTGCAAGTGTTCTCCGTAAAAATAGACAATGAAAACAATCTGTTGATATTGACATTATACCAGCAACATTACACCTTTCACTACAGTTTCAATGTCTACATCTGTACAGACATGAAAAATATAAATTTAAACTCAACACCTCCTACTCCTGTTTGAAATAAAAAAAAGCCCTCTAGCGTTTCTGTAGTCCCTTCATTTGTTAACACAAGGCTTTTATTGATGGCCTTTATCAAAGGCAATTCAATGTAGAAAGATGGGGCTGACAGTCAACGCCGGTGTGTGAGCTGCCGCAGTTCAGCAATGTAGCCGTCACGCACAGGTAGAAATAGGTGCTGTGGCCAGGGCGTTATTGTTGCTACCCCTCAAGCTTTCCATTCTCACACGGCAACTTAAAGGTGCAGTGTGTACGATCTGGCGCCATCTAGTGGTGACGTTGCAGATCGCAGCCTCTCCCATGTGCCGAGCGTGTAGGAAAACTACGGTGGCCGAGGCGAAAACATGAATTGTCCCTATCTAGAGCCAGTTGTTGTAAAAGTGGCGTAAGTCATTTGTGTGTAGAGTTTGTGTGTATGGGGGAAGTGAGTGGTAAAGCAAGAGAGAGAGAGTGGCGGCAAAGTGAGCTAGAGGAGCAGAAGACAGAGTTAGTTTAGCTCTGAGAATATCTAGTGAATGTACAGTGGAAGTTGCGGTTTGTGCAGAAATACATGCTGCAGCTCCTCAAGACCAACAGAGGTTTCCCGTGTCTTGTTTCCCGGCAGCTGAGTGGAGTGACGGGGGTTAACTCCGGAGCGAGTAACGTTATCGACTCCGATCCAAGCAGCAAAAGTTATCAGAGAGGTTTGTCCGTTCTGGGCTACTGTAGAAACATGGCGGCCGGTTCCGTGAAGAGAGGACCCGCTACCTATGTAGATACAAACAGCTCATTCTAAGGTAAAAAAAAACACAACTCTTGTTTTCAGGTTATTATACACTACATACTTCTTAAAATTATATTGCATTTCTGCTAATAGAAGCCCCTAAATATGACACAGTGTTCCTTTAATGCGCTTCGTTGGCAGATTTACTTGAAATAGCAATTTTTCAAACAAAACAAAGCTACTTAGCCAGACATACTAATGATTGCAACTTACATTAGAGCAAATAACCACACTGTTTCATCCTTTTCCTTACTGTTTTGCCTTTGTATGTTGGTGTTTGTAGAGGGTTAAAAAAGAAACCAGCATCCAAACTCTATATACAGCTCTTACAGCCCCATGCACACGGCTTCAGCATGGGGAGAAATCCAGAGCTTTACAGGCCTGCTGTGCCTAGTTACGGTTGCTATGCTATGATTGGACGATCACTTTTCAGGGGAGGGGTTTTGTGACGATTTGACAAATGTTTCTATCGATGCTTAAGACATAATTTGTTTAAATTGGCTTTCATGCTGTTATAACACTCTTTTATTATGCCGTATCACAAGCCATTGCCACTCTGACCAAAGTCTTTTCAATCACTGTGTGCTGTAAAGGTTCAGCATGCTATTTAATGCACCAGTGCACCCCCCCCCCCTCTTGTTTCTAGTCAGCTTTAAACCCACTTCTATTAGGCCCTTTCCTGCAACAGATGCTCAGGACACATCCAGTTAACTCACACACACACAGCTGGTGCTTTTTTGTTGCTAAACCTCCCGGTACATAAAAACTACAACATGCAAATGCAAATTTTGCGTTGAAACGTTGTGTCACATATCACTGAAAGAGGAGAGAAGCAGCCACCCAGGAGTCGGCGGCAGGATTTCATGCCAGCTTAAATTTAGGCACGCCGTTTGGGGTCTTTATTGTTCCTCGGAGACCGAACTTTAAGTGAATTTCTCCACCAGGGGGGCTGTTCGGTGAACCGCCGCTTGCACCATGCATACCGGAGTGCAGCAGAGGCAGACATCTGCAATCTGCCAACGCCCCGGGTGAAACTCTGTCCTTCTCTGTTCTGATCTCAAATGAGCCTTTCCATCCTGCGCCGTAACACTTTCCTGTCAGTGAAAATAATTCAAAACGGGCCTGTCATCTCATGTCTGGAGACAGCTGTACAATGCTTTGTTTAAAAGGCTCTATTACACTGGCGGGGAGAGTGAAGGCTTTGAGAGATGATTTTGTCTCCCTCATAACTTTTCATCTCAGATATTGATTTGAGAGGGCCCCTTTTTCCCACTTGCCAAGCAAGATTATTTTAACAACAGCTTACCGTGCAGTCTTACCTTAAAGGAAAAATGAATATTAAATTTCACAGACGCGGAAAAAAACAAACACTGCGAAACATACAAATCCGCCAGAGATTTTCATCATATTCAAAGCTCCGTGATGTGCTGTGACCTCGTCGGGCGCGTGTTTCCTTGTGACTCCTGCCATGTTTCAAGGCGTAGTGAGCATGTTCGCTTTAGCGAAGCATGCACCGGAGCAAAAGTAATCAGCACCGCGGGTGTCTTCGGAGAATACTCTCTAACAGGTTTTGCAGGCAGACATTTTAAGGAGGACATGATACCGGGAGGAGGAGGTATAGGTGACGGCGAGAGGTCCCCGTAGGAATGGCAGGTAGCTGACCTGGTGGCTTACAAGCTCGCGCTCGCGTTCCCATTTCACGCTTTGTGTTGCAGAAAGATTCAAAAGACAGTGGATATTATTCCCTCTGCTCTTGACCCCGCTGAGGTCCGATCAAAGATCCGAGCCTTTGATGTTTTAACCCCTGGCTGTTTGGAAAGGTGGGGGGAGTAAAAAAACAGCCCTCCTCTGAACCAGATGGTGCCTGTTGCATGCTGGGAGCAGCCAGGCAGTGTTACGGGTCCCACCTGTGGTTTTAATTACAGTGCATGACGAGGGGATGCAGTGGAGCGGAACGAGAGAGGAAAGTAGGGGTGACCCTCGCTGTTTGGTGAGGGTGGACGAAGGAGGGTGGGGTGCGGGGAATCTGTATGGATCATGTCCCGATCTGTCACTTCCTTTTCCTCCCTCTGTTTCCATCACAAACCAATTTAATGAGTCGGTTTGTTAAGGTATACCTTTACACATTTACCTGCGCACGACTCCAGCCGTCGTGTTTTTCAAAGCGCCCCGTGATGCCTCCTTTTTTCTCCGTCTTCCCCCTCCTCTGTCACAAATCATCTACATTCCGCACACACGTCCATATATTTTCCCCCTGTCTGTCTTCTCCTCTCACCGGTGTATAATTTGTGCAGATCACTGTTGCTTCTCAGCATGGTTCTCCAGCTCCTCTGCATGGATGAACTCCTATCAGATTAAACTGGCACTCACTGATTCTGACCTCCCTTGCCCCTCCCCGCGCATATACCACCACCACCGTCCCACGCCAGGATCCCTAGGGTCCACACATACACACACACACCCTCCCTCCTCTCTCCATCTTCGCCAACACCTCTCCTTCTATCCTTCTTTTGACATTTCGGCTCCTTCTGTCATCTGACAGGGTCCCGCTGAGCGCTGAGGTGCTTCAGTGGCGTGAGGGAGGAGCCCGAAAATCCCTGCAGGCCCCCTTATGTATCCATTCACAAAGGTGCTGAATATTTTCAGATGCTGCAAAGGTATCCCTGTGTTGTCACTGAGAAGGGGAGTTTAAATTTCACTCCAGCGTGAAATCAAAAAATGCTGTGTTGTGGGTTTTCCTCAGGTCCCCTTTCTTCGTAAGATTATACGCAACAGGGTGTGAACAGAAATCAAAATCCTTGTAGTTTTTTTAGCATATTGCATGCTTTATCTTTACTTATTTTGACCCCAGCTTTGAAAAAAAACAAAAAAAAAAACTTGATAAAGTTAGTTTTTATTTCCCTGTAATGTATTCAGCCAGGATTCTTGGCTGTATTTTTTTTCTTCCTTTTTCCCTTCCTCTCTCTTTTCTCTGTGAGCGTGCAGAGCTGCGTGTCAGATCTGTGGGATGCCTGTAGGCTGCTCCCAAGAGAGGCACGGTGTGCTCATCCAACACAAACAGGGTCACAAAACAACGACTCAGCCACTTGTGCAGAGTTTACTTCAAATTAGCCCAACTCTTGTATAAGTACATCGCAGCCAATCAAGCTGATCTCATGTCGGCGCGACGAGCCGACGATGTGAGACGGAAACGGTGGTGATGCCAAAGGTAGAAACTGAAATAGATTGCATCAAACGTGAAGTGAGGAGAGCCTTTTTTTCCACTTATTTTGAAATAATATGTGCACAGAGAGGAGCCAGCTGAGGAACAAACTCCTGTATATAACAAGCTGGTCTTTTTTGTTGCTTGTTGTAGTGTCTGGTACAATAAAGAATTGTGATTCCAGAGATAAAGCTTTTTGGTTTCCGGCTATGCTTTGAGAGAGACAGTCATCATCGCTAACAGGGAAACGTAACGGGGCTCTCTGGACCTTCTGGGCGTCACGAAAAGCTGCGATAAGCAGAATTAGCAGCGCAATTAATATTCCAGACATATTTTCCAGGGAGGAAGCAGAGGGCACAGCAGCTGCTCCCATATGCAGACCTTGCTGTTATGACCGTGGGGGCGATGTCAGACACCCTACCCCCCCACCCCACCCCGACGCCACACCTCACCTCCTCCCCTCCTCATCCCCCCCAGCCGCCATCCCGCCTTCTCCCTCCCTCCCTTCTCCGATTTACCTTAACTCCTGCCCCTCATTTGCATTTGAACCTCCTATTGTTTTTTTCCCCCCTCTTACGCTCTCACTGGCTAAAACGGACCACCCTTCAATCCAGCGAGCATCCCCCCAGCTGAAGTGCCCTTGAGCAAGTCAGTGAACGCCTACCTGCTCCTGCTCCGAGGGGAATTCCCGGTATCATCAGCGAAGAAGCTGAATTAATAATTTCTTGCTCTTTTTCTGCCACCAAATGTGGTGAAATCAAAGAGTCTGTTAGACTAATTCTCCTGGTAAAAAGTCATCTAAATGAAGAGTGCGTCTAAATGAAGAGTAGCTCAAATCCTTGTGGTCCTGGGTGGCCTATATTCCGCAGACAAGAGACAAGATCATTTATATATTTTTAAATTAATTTATTTTTCTTTCGTTCCTATCAAAGTGTTGTCCGATCTGCACCCATTTCACATTAAAACAAACCTGCGCTCGCTCTACACTGCCCGTCTCATGCAGTTTTGACCTATTGAATCACCCTGACCTGCAGCGCTCGGCTGGCCCGTGACGCTCACAGTTTGAGAATGACAGCAGAAAGCAATGCACTGTGGGTAAAGGAGGAGGGACTTGCACGGGTCAAAAACAATTCAATACTGACAGACTTTAGCTGCACACAGCAATTCTAGGCTCTCCGAATTTGGATATTTAGGTTTTATCTAGACTAACTGAATGATTAGGTCTTCCTTCTCCATGGTAATGACAATTGTCATGCTTCTTATATAAATAAACCCTTTAAAGGACCAGTGTGTAACATTAGGAGGGATCTATTGGCACAAATGGAATATAATATTAATAAGTATGTTTTCTTTAGTGTATAATCACCTGATAATAATAATTGTTGTTTTCGTTACCTTAGAATGAAACGTTTTTATCTACATAGGTAGCGGGTCCTCTTCACAAAGTCCGCCATGTTGCACCACCATGTTTCTACAGTAGCCCAGAACGGACAAACCAAACTCTGTTAACTTTTCCTGCTTGGGCTCTACTCTGCTCCAAATGGCTCTAGAGAGGGCCATTCACATTTTTACGTCGGCCACCGTAGCTCTCCAACACACTTGGCACATGGGATAGGCTTCAGATTGTTGTAATCTCCTCACCTCACTGATAGATACCACCAGGTCCTACACACTGGACCTTTAAAAACCCAGTGGATTATGTGAAAAATGCATTGTCATAGAGCTAAAATAATTATATCTTGGAGCAACATGGGTTTCTCAGGGCAGTGACAATAGTAGTATGGAATTGCAACACTTTATATGTTACTTGATAGTTATGTGATACCAAGTTGAAGTTTGATGAAACTTGAATGTTGTCTATTTAACTTGGTATTCACATTGTTTCTGTTTAAAGTTTGGGTCAGTGATCTTGAGAATTTAGCAAGACTACGCTAGATTTAAAAAAAAAAAATATCCAACCGATAGACTCTGTCCAGTGTTACCAACTCTTTCCAATGAAAGACGCTAGCAGCACTAGCTCCAAAAGTCGCTAAATCTAGCAAGAAAGTCGCCAAGTTGACAACACCGACAGTCCGTCCATTCAGGCCTCCATCAAAAGCCACTCCCCCTAAATTATCACAATGAAGGTAAACAACAATCATTTCTTTCGGTCCAAATTAAATAATTGGATGGGTTTATCACAGTCTTGCAACAGCCACAGATACCAGATTGTTTTCTTTTTTCAAAGCATTTGATTTATTGATTGCTGTCGGGATGATTTAAGAATTTCAACAAACAATAACAGAAAATGTTGTTGTCTAACTCAGTTTGTCTTATTTGCCCTTTTCATGGTTTCTGTTTACACACAGGCCCAATGTAATATGTATTGTATTCATAAATTCAGCGACAAAACAGTAGCTTTATATGTGTGTTTTTGAAGTTTGCACCAGGTTACCCACCCACGGCATAGTTGAAGACATCAGGGCTTAAATAAAGAAGCTGCCATTCACTGCCATTCATTTTTTGTAAAGAAAGACAAAAAGCACCGACTTTGAAATTTCCCAAGCGGGACAATCCATCACAGTCTGCGTGAAAGTCGTAATTTCATTTCATCTCTTGCTTTATTGTTGTTCTGTTGTGACTCGGATGAGTGTTTTCATGTCAGCGTACACATTACATTACACTCTGCTTACTGTCAATCACCTGACGCCCACAGGAAACAAGTCTCCACTAGGAAATAATAATCCCTTAAAAAAAAAACCTTGCAAACTATATTATCGCATCTGTGTCTTTCTTATTTGGGATGTCTTTGTTAGCGGAGTCGTTTAAGGATGGATTTGAAGAAGTTTGCAAATTAAAAATGACGAAGAAAATGCTGAAAAATGTAATTAGCTACGTGTTGTATGAGCATAAAATGTTATTCATATTGCTGTCCATCAAAGCTGTCACATGCACACCTAATCCCATTGTGTGTCCCACAGCTGCAATTACCCAACCCCAGCCCTATATAAACCTATATATATGCATATTCGTCCTCTATACTATACCTGTACGTGCAGGTACATCCGAGCTGAATGCACTGTATACATATGTAACAACAGCAGTCTCTGTGGGTCATGGATTAATAAGAAGGGCTGGCAAAAGCAAAGTCGGGAGGAGAGTGTAATTGTGGTCACAGTGAGACTGTTCTCTGACATGTAGTCACACCTGGGTGGCTGGCAGCACAGTGAGGGAGGAGAGGATCCCCCACAGTCCCAGTTATTGGTATGCTGAAATACTGCAGTGTTACAGTGAAAGGAGAGAACAAGGAGGCTGTGGAGCGCATAGAAAGAGAGCATGTTTCTCTCCCGCGCTGTGAGATAAAGCGAGAGAGGGGGGTTGGTGGTGGTGGGAGACAGTGAAGGAGCTTTGCCGGCCCAACGAGACATGTGTCACAGCCTGAGGAAACAGTGACACGCATCTCCTCAATCTCCAGCACAGGCGACTACGTTCAGGATGTGACTGTCAATATTAGGCTGTTTATTTTACAATATGTGCGCTGCATAAGAACTTTCCACCGTGTCAGACAACCTGGAAAACAATGATCCTGTAACACAGCGTGACACAGGTGTTAAAAAGTTTAAGGCGTTTGTGAAAAACTTTTTTAGTGTACATTGCAGGGAGTGCAGGATCCATACGTGGTACTTTCTTATGCTAATTCAGAGAGAGAAAAAGGAAGTATTGAGTGCAGTGTAAATCAAAATTCAGAAAAGTTCAAAGAAAGAAAGGAAAAGAAAAACACAGCCTTGTCCCGGGGAGAAGGGGAAATATCCAGCTCACATATACCAGGGGATCAGTGTGAGATCAGTGGCTATCGGCGCTGTCCAAATTTGCACAGAGGCCTCGGTGCGACAGCCACCGCTGAATTCCCGCTCAGGAGGAGGAGGACGAGGGATTATTTCATTGTGCTTTTACAGTTGTGTTAGACACAGACATTTTTTGTGCTGTTAGCATACAAATGGCAGATTTGCTGACTGAGGTTCAACAGCAGCATAAACAGCTCTTGCTTCATGTTGTGCTTTTTTTTTTTTTTTTTTATATTTCTCATTTTCAACATTTTGACACTTCAAATAGTAACAATAATGAACGTGAACAGCTCCTCCTCCCTCCCTCTTAAATCATGCAAATCATCAGTGAGTGTTTGCAGCCCTTGATGATTACAAGCCCTTTTTTAAACAATGATTATTTATGAAAGAGTTACATCGTGTTGAGTTAATGGGAAATTGCCCAGTACAGTTGAAAGGCTTTTGATCCTGGAAAAATGCTGAATATGCTTATTGCTTTTCCTAAATACTGTAATCTAAAGAGGACCTATTATGCTTATTTGCAGGTGCATACTTGTATGTTTGGGTTTATACTAGAACATGTTTACAGGCTTTGTCGTGATTGGTCAACCAAACCGAACTCTTCGGACATCGCTCCAGCTCCGCTTTAACTAGCTTTGTTTGAGGGCGTGCCAAACTAGCTGCAAGGCAGGTATTATGCAAATGTTTTACTTGGTGACATCACCACGTTACGGAAGAAAAAGGCGGGACTTAAAGCAAGATGTTTCAGGCCAACACCCTCTATCACTAAATGATGGTCCCATAAAACTAAACTACATAACCAAAATCACTTTTGAGGGAGACATATTTTCTTCGCAGTTTTAAACAATTTTATACCGTTTTAAACACGTGGTTAACATTGTAAATTGAAACAAAACAAAACGAAAACACAACAAAACTATTTGGTTAGGATTATTAAAAAATACATCATGATTTGGATTTAACAAACCTGGACTTTGTTGGACCCATCCATCTCCCCTCCAACACACCAGTAGTTCTTGCTTCTTACCTGTTATTATTCACGCTTTGGCGTGGACTTTGAGCTTTGTAACTTTGCTGACCTTTTACATGCACAAAATAACTATATAACACACTAAAGGAAAGGGAAAAAACACAAAAGCATAATAGGTCATCATCTTAGTGTCAATTTGAATAGTAAAAAGCATTAAAATGGCTACTTTAATGACATATGCTGTCTTGTGTTTCTGTATATTGTGTCATTATTTGTTTTTTTCCGTTTTGGACAAGGTAAAGACATTTTTAAATACTCAATTTGATCTCCTACCAACAGAGAATAAAATAGTCTCGGCTATAACGGCCTCCTGGCGTTTCTCCCCTGTTGAGGCCAGACCGCTCACTTCATCTCACTATGATTAATGTCAAATCAACAGGATCAACATGAGTGATAAATTATGAGCTGCATTCAAATAGCACATAAATAACATACAGTACTGTATTTTTTATTTTACCATATGCACATTCTCATGGCTCTGATTTACAGATGAAGACAAGAAGCTCTGCATCAAAAATCATCAAAAATGAACTATAATCTCTATTTGATCAATATGTTGACTTTAAGACACAGCATATGACACCGTACGCAAAAAGGTCTATAAGAGAAATCACCACCTCGGGCTCCGGTTCTGTCAAACCAGCTGTGTGTGGGGGGAAACGACAGCTTTATTTCCCCTGATTCCACAACCTTTTTGCAGTTTAATTAAGTTAACAAACTGCATATATTGTGATGCCTTGGCTGTACGAGCCGGTTTTTCTAGTTTGAGTGAATTATAAATGGATCTTCTCTCTCTCTTCTAAGGGTTTAAGCAGGGAGCCGCCTCAAACAGACTGTCAGGAGCTCACACTGAGTGACTCCGGGCCCAGAATCTGGAGCGAGAAGTGAAGGTTTGCAGAGTGAGGCTGAGCGACGGCAGAGAGCGAGGTCTTTGACAGTGGATCAAAGATGAGTGGGAGGTCAAAGTGTACAGCTGGTGGGGATGAGGAGAGATGGAATCGCATGCCAGTCACAGGCAGATCGCGGACACACAGTCACTTACTTTCACATTAATAATTGTGTGTCTGTATATGACCCCTCTTCCTGCACACATTACACCCAGAAATTAAATGCTATTCAATTAAACGCACTTTAAAAAATGTCAGCGCAGAGTGGCTCATACAGATCAACCTTAACTGCTAATGCAAAGGTTTTAATTTCACACTCGGCGAGGGAGGAGAGCATTGAGCGCTTTCATCATTGTAGCGCCAGTCTGCTCAGTCCGGCTCCCCATTGCAAGCTCACAAATTAGACCTTCAAGATGAGATGAGGGATCTTTCACATTACAGCTAATAGTGACAAATGAGACTGGGCGATCGCTACAGCACATCTATAAATGTGTGGCAGTTTCCTTTTTGGCAAATGCCATTAGAATCCGCCAGTTTGCCATGCTAATCAAAATTATATTTTTTCCCCTGTTAGGAAGTGAAAAGACATTAGTGTTGTGATTTCAGAATCGGAAGAAAAAAAAATATTTTTCTTTTTCTTCTTGGTCACTAATTGCACTTGGTTCTGAGCCGCTGCCTCTTTTCCTCTTGTCAGGGGATGTTAGCGGAATATTTGGAGTGAAATGTTGACGTAGTCAACATAGGGGGAGCAGCTAAATATAAAATGGCTGCTGTTATGCTAATGGCTGCCACTGAATAATTCAAGCATGGATGATAATAAAAAAATGGGAGGAAGAGGGGACCTGTCGAGCCACACCGCCGCATGTGTCATGGCAGGGCACTAATTTGCTGTCAAGCCTCATACTATACTTTTTTTTTCTTTCTCTCCCCCCATCCCTTACAGTTCAGCTGTGAAGATTAGTAAATATTTTGTCTGTCTCTCTGCTGATTGTAAATTGTCTGGAGCAGACAGTGAAGAGGATAGTAGGGAGCTGGCTTGGCGGGCTCTGGCAGGCAGGCAGGCAGGCAGGGGAATTTGGCTCTGGAAGGCTAGTTGCTCTCTGTCATGTGTTCTCAGGAGAGACTAAGGATGAGGCTGGAAGGTGGGGGAGTACAAGCTCGCCCTCCTCCCTGCACACTGCAGGCCATCAGGGCCGACACACGAGGGTGAAGGCCGTGTCAAAAGGCAAAAGAAGAAGAAGACAGGCGCAGGTTGCCAAATTGGGGTATGGTCCTTTCTTTCTTGGACGTGCCTCACAATCGCCCTTTCCCAAACACACTCACACTGCATCATCCCCTTCCAGAAATAGTCACAGGTGATAAATGCACTCACTCTTATACAATATATTAACACACATATACAGTATACACCTTCCTTCTCTGCTGCCGGAGCTCCTGCAGTGAGCCGTGGTGTGTGCTGATAATGAGATGCAAGCTCGACTGCCTCGGTGTTAACTGTAATTAATATCATATATAAGGTAAGAGCAGTGCCAGCTGACGTGTTAACGCGCAGCTCGAAGGTGTACCATGGTGTGACAAAGCAAACCTTCAACTTTTCATTTATTTTAGTTATGTTTTGCTGCCTTTGCATAAAGCCCCAGTGTGTCCGCTCTCATTAGCCACATCCAGTCCTCCTCCTGGTTTTTCTACAGTATCCCCTGTCCTGGGAATGGTCTCTCACACTATTTAGCGCTGTCCCCAGGTATCGCTACCATATTTCCTTCTGCTTACTCCGGATGCTCCCATAAATAAAGTCCTCTCTTCCTGGCATAATGCATCTTAATTCCCAGCTTTCCACGAGGCATTGCTGTGGCTCTAGTATAAGCTTCCTGAGCCGGATGCGGAAAAAAAAATGCAAACGTTTCACCCTTTCACTTACTTTCAATTTAACATTAATGATGTTGTTCCGCACAGAGGCATGAAGATGAAAGATGTGTGGAGAGTCGTCTTTAATGAGTGCTCATAAATGGCCTTTGTGTGTTCATTTTAAATATTTGAGAAAGAGGCAATAATGGCGCAGTCCCTTTCATATTATTGATAATCATAATTTTATGATGTGTGATAAACATAGAAATGGTTATAAATGCTATACCACTGTTTATATCTCCATTAGCAAATAAAAGTTTCTACGGTCATTTGCATACAAGGTTGAAGACCTCCAAAGAGACACAGGAAGCATCTCAACATCCTGCTTTTTTTTTAATTTGCTGCCGGGAAATAAACAGTCCCAGAAGTCAGCTGGATCTCTTTCCGTTTTTTTCTTTCTTTCTTTCACAAACAAGGTATCATCTTATATAATCTTTATTCTTATGAATTCACCATCTTTGCAGCACCACCCGATTTGACTGTTATCAGGCCATTAAATAGGCATTATCAGTCGCTGTAAGCACCATAGATGTGGGTTGTAGGGGCCTACTACGCCTACTACATTGTAAAAGCAAAAGCGAAACTGAAAAGCACGTTCTTACACGTTTACTACTGAATGAAACGTTACATTTTGAAAACAAACAAAAAGGCTTCTTTAGGTTTAGGCAACAAAAATACAACTTCTTTATGTTTGCACAGTAAAAAAAACAACTTCTTTAGGTTTAGGCAACATAAATACACTTCTTTAGGTTCAGGCAACAAAACAACTTCTTTAGGTTTGGGCAACATAACCACTTGGTTAGGTTTAGGCAACAAAACTACTAAGTTAGGTTTAGGCAAAAAAACACTTGGTTAGGTTTAGGCAACAAAGCTACATGGTTATGTTTAGGCAACACAACTACTTAGTTAGGTTTAGGCAACAAAGCTACTTAGTTAGGTTAAGGCAACAAAACTACTTGGTTATGTTTAGGCAACACAACTACTTAGTTAGGGTCAGGCAACAAAACTACTTAGTTAGGTTTAGGCAACACAACTACTTAGTTAGGTTTAGGCAACACAACTACTTAGTTAGGTTTAGGCAACAAAACTACTTAGTTAGGTTCAGGCAACAAAACTACTTCATTAGGTTTAGGCAACAAAACCACTTAGTTGAGTTTAGGCAACAATACTACTTCATTAGGTTTAGGCAACAAAACCACTTATTTGAGTTTAGGCAACAAAAACACTTAGTTAGGTTTAGACAACAAAACCACTTAGTTAGGTTTAGGCAACAAAATCACTTAGTTAGGTTGTGGCAACAAAACTACAACATAGTTAACATACAGTACATTGTGTTTTGGCTTAGAATAACTATGTTTCAAAAGAGAAAGTTTCATGCTGTCTATAAATACAGCACCTGAGATCGTGAATGCTACAGTCCCAATTGCTATGATTGCTGTTGTGTTCTTTTATACCTTCTTTCAGTGATCTACTATGTGAATAGATGATAAAACCTACTATTGGGTGTAGGCCCAAATTGACCCACTTTAGGGTACTTATAGTGACCAATAATGCCTATTTAATAGCCTGGCCCACAGAGAGCACCAGACTTTAAAGCAAATTTTCGTAAAATAGCCAAACTGTGGAATTACAACTTCTGGGTCTGTCAGTGATGCCATAGGACCCAAAAAAGACTTTTCCCCATTGGCTTACATTGGGAGAGTCTGTAAATCAGCGGATATTTTTCTTTTGTTCTGGTCTATCTGGTCTATTGAGTCAGTAAAGAAGATTGGACTCTAGAGTCAACTTGCATGATTGATGATCCCTATTGACCCAAATCTATGGGGCTTTATAGTGACCGACAACGCCTAATGACAAATAGATCTGAAACATTTCTCTGTCAACTCATTACAACCATCTGCTCCGCTAAAACTCAGACATGGTGAAAAGTTGCCCCCGACTTCCATAAATGAAACAATTGAAATGTTTCATAAAGACGAGTCTAAGTTGTTCCACACATCCTCCTCTGACACCGCTTTGTCATTATTTCGCATTATGCTGAGTCCTGGGGGCATTTCAGGGAGATAAAAAAGAAATATGCAATGCAAGTTGAATATTAGTTCATTATTTAGTAACATTGATTCCTGAATTTAAATACGTATCATTGCACATTCTGCTGAGATAATGATATAAATATTTTAAAAAATAACACGACGTGATTTGCATAAGATTGCATTTCAGATCCGAGCATCATATGAAATTAACTATCAGAAGCCAAAAGCCAGTGAAAATGCAGCCACTCATTCCCCTTGATTTTTGCCTTTTTATTATGTGAAAATAAATGACGGGGCTGTGATGAATTTAATCTGCATGTTCTGCATAAAACATCACCCTGGACATCACAGCTTACATCATGCTCTCGCTGAATGTCTTTTGAATGTATAAACGAAACGTGTAAGACTTTAATGTGTCAGCTGAGAATGAATATTAATTTCTAAACAATTTCTTCCAGGGAAAGTGCAGCGCGGAGATATCTCTATTAGATGCAGTAGGAAAAAAAGTGTCTTGTAAAAATGTCTATGCCAGTTACATTTGTATGTGGGCGTGAAAATATTACGAGGTGTCAAATGAGAAAATACATTGCTGAAGCTGAAGGAGACAAAAAGTGCAGAGAAAATACTGTAGATGATGGTGATGCCGGTGAAATAGTTGGCAAACCCCTTCAGATATGTGAGAGATTGCCCTTGAAAAGTAGCTTTGACTGATGCAACAGCAAACACATAGTCTGTGTCAAGAGCCATTTTGAATCCACAGCTCTGCAAATATGTTTAATAATCGCGGTCCTCTGCCGTCCTCTGTTTTTGAAGTTCGACTCTTTTTTTGGATTTCCAAGCAAAATGTATCATCCCTTTGTTGTTTGTCGTTTAGCTCCTTTTTAAAGTCATGCCGGTCTCAGCTTTTTAGTCAGGGGGTTTTGTTCCTCCCAAAAACAGATTTTTCTGGTACTACCCTAATGAGACCCTCTCACCGTTTCCATGGAGACAGTCACAAAACTGTCAAGTTTCCACTCTTTCAAAAAAAAATCTTGTGGGGGGTGTTCTGCAACTGTCAGAGACACATTTTTTTTTTTTTCAAACGGCGCGTCGTCGCTTCTTTCAAAAGGTGAACCTTTTCATTTTCGGTGAATTCAGCCGGTTTTGTGAATCCTTTTTTGTGAAGCCTCGCTGTGTCGAAGAATGCCAACGCGCCGATTGTTGAATAAATAAAACACATAAGCAGCTGAGCCGTTGTTAACTTGTCGGTGTTGGCTTTCTGCAAAGCTGTCTGTGGCTTACGTTGCAGAATGTGACTGTTAAATGATCTTAGAGGTGAAAGCGTTAGAATCGACGTGAGTGAGTAAACAACAAATAACTTCTATGGATTAGATTACAAGAATTTTTCTCATTCATTCGTTATGCATAAAAGGATCTCCCACACCGTCGACTCGCCCAAAATTTGATTTTTTAAAAAAGAAAGTGCTGCGCCGACCTTCCCTGACATCAGAAGGGCACACGGTGCTTTGATTTGTGCCCTGCTTTAAGAGCTATTGCCCTGCAAGAAGTAAATGTGACCAAAGAGGACACTGAAGGATTGAAGAACATCAAAGCCGAACACATACTAGCCTTCTGTAGAGAGAAGACGTGTGTGTGTGTATGTGTGTGTGTATGTGTGTCTCTGTGCTCCTCAGTCTGACCTCGGGGTGTAAATGCACCCTATGGTCCCGTACGGCATGGTACGGCCTGCAGATGAGTTCCTGTCAAACCACACCTGCGTTACCTGTCATTTCTCTGGCTTGGCTTGGCTGGGAAACATTAGATGAGGCACAAAAGAGAGAGATCTCACAGTCTCGCCTTCACACACAGCTCTATGCATACAGGAATACACTCAGGAATACACACAGAGGCACACACAAGCAACCGCTCATGCTCTGTTAAATCAACACACAACACACACAGGGGACGTCTAAAACACGCTCATATCGTTTTAGCATTTTCTTCTTCTTCTTTCTTCCTCTTCTTCTTCTTCTTCTTCACAGTTTCTTCTTCTCCCTCAGTGTCCTCATTTCTGTTCACACATATTTTGGCGCACTGAACCGTGTGAGAGACGCGGTCCCCTCTCCTCAAGCGGATCCAGACGTCAATCAGACGGCACATGGCATTCCTCCCTGTGAGTGACAGGTGATGCAGATGCACATTTCAGAGAGAACGAGCCGCGGCGACACAGCACTGCTGGCAAAACAATGCGGACAGGAAGCGGAGAGCAGGACCGCACGCTGCGTTTTATCAAACAAGACAGAGACACGGACCACGGTGAGCGGGGGGGATCGGTTTAACATGGCAACGCAGCATCCCACAACACCGAGATGCCATGTGTAATGTTATTTGTCTGTGCGGTGTCAAAGCACAAGTGAGAAAAAACATTACCTGCCTTATTACTAACAATAATGTGCAGAAATCTATATTTGAAGTTGTTTTGTAGTGTGATGTTTTTACCCTGGCAATTGTTCAAGGTTATTTAATAGCATATGAGTGGAATAAATAGGATTTTCTGAGGATCTCCAAGGTGAATGATGTACTCAAGAGTGTGAGGTTAGTAGTCAGACCTTGTCGTAATGTTTGCGAGAGGCTACGCTGAGGAAAAGGTGGAGGAGAAAGAGAAAAAAAAAGAGGAAGGATGTGAGATTAGCCAGCGCCTGTCTGCAGGCGGTAGGCCACAGGGCAGGTGAGAGGTGAGGGGCAGTGAAGCGAGAGGAGAGTGAGGGCGGGGGGTAACGGTTGACTCAGAGAGCCAACGGCGTCCTCCCCCCCTCTCCGCATCCCTCCAGCAAATACACACATACTGTATTCACGCAGTAAGTTTTTCTAAAGATGACCCAGAATTGCAGTCCATCACTCATTATATGAAAAGTAATCACACGCTGTAGCTTCTCCCAGCTTATGGCAACAAACACTTGTCGGTAAATCCAGCTAAAGAATATATTTGGCACGTCAACGGGGAATTCAAATGTTTGTTTCCCCTCAGACTAATTCTATTTTTGTTTCCCCTCTCCCCCCCACCTGTCTGTCTCTCTCGTTCCTCAGTTGACTGAATAATCTACTGGCATTTCGGCGAAGTGAAATGTCAAGGTCATACGACTTATTCGCCTTTCTAGAGTTATTTATCCGGGGCGTCGTCTTTTTTTCTCGCTGCGTGTGAGATTTGTTCTTTTTTAATCGCAAAAAGAAAAGATTAATGAGATAATCCAGATGAATGTGCATGTAGTGGCTTTGAGACTGACAGAGAAAATAGCAGCGTCATGTCTCGGAGTTTGTTCGGAGCTGGCTTTGTTTGGGATTTGTAAATGCTAGTGGGATGCCAGTAATGGGACCTGGGAGAACGTGATCCGGGATCATTCTTCATAATCTGCATATATCATAAAGAATGGGTCTCATCATCTACCCACAGATTTAATATGTGATGGATATGTGTGAGCAGCCTCATGCAGTCCATTTTTTGAGACAAGATATTCCTGGGGAAAATATGAATACTAAAAATATCCCTTTAAACACTGCTTATTGCTCAATTTAGTTGTGTTTAGCAGTTTAGCGTCGGGGTGAAAAGGTTACCGTTTTTTTATTGTACACTGTGTGTTTTAAATATGCTTTCCAAACTCCAAGTTCCATAAACATGCCAAGTCATGCCCCCTCCAGCTGCCCTCTGGGACGTTAAAGGCATATTTACCTGAACTGCGAACCCTCTAAGTGCCCCGATCATTCCCCGTGTCACAAGCAATCCGCCAAGGCCACCGTGTGTTTAATTAAAAAGACAAGGTTTACCCGGGAATATATCCCTCCAGCATTCCACATACATTTCAATGAGATGCATCTTATTTCTGTTGCGAAGGGAGAGTGATGGAATTTCAAATGGCAGCATAATTATGGTGTGCTTTTCCTCATGACAGAAAATCAGTAGCCGGTCCTCCAGGTGGAGTAAGCTTGGCTGAGCGGAGCTGATTAGAGGCAATCAGGGGAGAGAATACACCTTGAACAACATTGATGCTGAAGCTCAGAGAATACTTTATTAGCATACAGCTTATACAGTAGCTAGGCCATGTAGATCACTGTATGTGTTGGAGGAAAAACTGTTTAGCCATCAATTATACAGCAACAGTTAGGGTGCTCTCTTGCTCCTTCGATCCCACAAAGAGGACAAATTGTAACACTTGTCGAAGTTATTATGCTATTTAGAGTAAGACAATTACATTATTTCAACATTAAAGGTGCTATTGAGTCAGAACTAAACATGCAGAAGCAGCGTTCAGGTTTTATGCACCAAATATTTGGAACAAGCTCCCAGAAAACTGCAGGACCAACTCCAACTCTGAGTTCTTTTAAATCAAAGCTTAAAACTTCCCTGTTTGCTGCTGCCTTTTATTAAACCAGATAATGATCTTATACTGCACTAGAGCTTTTATTCTTGTGTGTTATATTCTATTTTAGCTTCAATCCTAGCTTTTATTTTCTAATCTTTAATGTTTTTATGTTTTTATAACTGTTTTAATTATGTCTTTTGCACTTTGTCGCAATGTTCGTGCTATACAAATAAAGCTGCCTTGCCTTGCATTGCCTATTGATAACATTGATAACATTCAGCCACTAGATGTTGCATTCGTCCTCCACCCATTCTATTACATTTACTTCACAACAAGTCATTGCCAGGCACTCACCGTCAATCTCATGATACCAACGTCGTTATACTTTGACGTAAGTGAATGATCATTAAATCAACTTATTCATGTTTTTAAGTTAAAATACTTGAACACATGGTCACTGAATAAGTTCTGAAATGGTTCTGAATGTGACGTTTAAAGAGCAACTCAACACCAGCTGAAAATCTTGAACTCCGGGTGTTTAACTTTAAATCACTTTGCAGCAGTGATGTAGATGTGTACCTCAGGGTGTGTCTGACATCACTATTGGGTGTGTCTACATTGGGTGCAATAGAGCTTCTGACCACGCCCAACCGCACCTATCACTGACGTTGGTTGTGTGACTTTAAAAACTGCTGGACAAACACTTTCTGCTCGTATAGCGTCGTGTATAATCTGCCAATCATATGACAACGCAGGACAAACACGGCCTTGAGTAAACACAAACACACACACACACGGCTCCGCTGAGGTTTTTATCGTCTTTGTTGTTGTTTTTTATGCACACCGCGCAAGGACAAACAGCGTCTTCTATCGCCATCACTGACCCAATGCAGGCAATCACTCCATACCACTTGACTGTGATGGGCTGCCTGCAACTAGACAGCGCCCCACACATCAAACAGAAGTGGAATGATTACTAGTTACTCAGCCAGACAAGTGTAGGCTGTAGAGCTATTATTTGACCAAAAAAAAGCACAATTTAGGGGGACATTAAAGACACAGCTGCTGTTGAAGCAATAATCAGAAGTTGTCTACTGACGAAATGAGACGACAGACATCGTACAAAACTCGCATGAACACATGTTCAAATATCCAAATGTATAATCAACGAGACTGTAAAACATGGCAACAGATTTTAAGAAAAAGATTTGTGTACCACCATATGTACTCGAATGACCTTGTATCACTTTCAGAATAATTTATATCCTAAAAAACATCTCTGTTATGGAACTGAAAATTGTGAAAATTGTGTACAAAACGCGAATTGGTTCTGAATAAAGGGTTATATTTTTTTTGTTGGTAGCACTTAGCGTTTGCTTCTTCGCAAGCGAGGTGAGCATCAACCACTTGCAATACTGTTGTTAGGAGTCATCAACGGAAATGTCAGTCGACTCAGCAAGTGATGAGATTTGACATATGGCATCAAAGCATCATTAGACCTGCACCTGCTGCAGATGGAGTCTGCTCTTTCACAAGGGGTTCAGCTCCAAGGGGAGGCCTATTGAGGAGCTGGGAAGGATAAGATGACCGGTAATGCACACCCATCGTGTCTGAATTACAATCCATTTAAATGTTTCGAAGATCTCAAGAAGGATACTTCGTCATGTAGAAAGCCATAGTATGGGTTTCATTACATACAAAAATAAGAACAATGGATTCTGCCAATATGCATTTTAAAAATGAGTTCTGTCACATATTTTTGGGGCTCATTTGGTGGAAAAAGTACCACTTTCTCAGTGCATTTGGAGTCTATAATGTCTCATTTCCTGCAGGGGCCATGCCACATTCAAATGGTAATGTAATATGATTACAGCAATTTCACTTTCACAAAAATCATAATACAAATATTATAATAATAAAATTGTCAAGCATTATTTGCTTTGTTTGCAACTGTATGATCGGACAGTATGCCAAATACAGACAAACTGCTAAAAGTGATTAAATGTTGCAAATTTAAAAGCTTAGAAAAAATTTCACAGAATTTAATTGCCGCAATCACACCCTGAATTGTAGGCTGTGAGCTCCACAAAGTTGGAATTTATGGCAAATGTATGACACATAGAGATCTCTAAACTGCTTAAAGAGCAAAAGCACATGGTCTAATGCAATTCTATTTCTATTTAAAGCCGTTTCACACCAAGCACAGATTTTCTGTGATGTCATGAGGTCATTGCTAACTTGCTGCCTAAGTGGGGGAATGTCTTATTAATTTGTTTTTTCAACACCCAATATTGTACGACAAACACCGCGACGACTACCTCAACAACCAAATAAAGGACAATATACGGCTTGAGATCGCCCATACGTTATATGTTGGTCACGGCACAGGGCACAACACACTATTTAGGAGGAAACTCACTGGGCCTCATTCATGAAACGTGCATAAGTTCACAGCCAATAACTGGTTAGTTAGCTTATCCCAATGACTGGAAACAGGGAGAACAGCTAATGTTGTTTGAGGGTATATCAAAACGTTCATTTGACGAAAATGAACATGGCAACGCGGGTGTGCATAGTTGTCATGGGGAAAATTTGCTTGCAGATTTTCCGTATTCTGGCATCGCACTGGTGAGAAATGGCTCTAAGTCTGTACCTCCTACATCCTGACCAGTTTACTTTTAGCCAGTTTACAGACAGCCAAAGATTCAGTTCACATTGTCTGTTGCCAACTTTTAAACACAGAGGGGGATCCTTAACGGTATTCACCTTGTGGTAGTCATTAAGTGTGATGATACGTCTGCAAGGCTGCACAACAGCCGAGGAATATGAGGCCATTTAATAGAACCAGGAGCGCCTATGGTGCACCAATTGCTCATGATGTTTCCATAAGTGAGGATCCACCCAGAAAATAAGTTTTAAAATTATATTATTAACATATATGTTACAAAACCATTAACACTGTTAATTAATCTTCAGGTATATTTGGAAAGAAATCTCCATTTGCCACTATTTCTCAACCTCCACCCCCTCAACACACACACACTTGCCTTTTTTTGTGAAGTTTAAATTAAAGGTCACCTATTATGCAAAATGCACTTTTCCATGTCTTTTAAACATCAATATCTGTCCCCAGTGTGTCTACAGGCCACCATAGTATCATAAAAGACCATCCTCTCTCTTTTTCTCCTCCTCCGTTTGTCCGGAAATGGGTGCAGAAAAAAAATCACTTTTTTTCCTTCTCTTCTGACGTCATTAGAGAAATGCAAGCCATGTAAGGGTTTCCTGGTCGAACCAGAGAGAACCTTCAGTAGCTGACCCCGCCCCACAGCGCGTCACTGTCTCTCCTCCTCAACCTAACTTGAGCAAAGTCTGCAAGAACCAGCAGAACAGGCTTCATGTACTCCCATCATCTAAATATAACATGTTCTTTCACAAAGGCTTTATGTAATTACACTGTTTAAACAGATGATATTTATATATTATATATATTTGATGTCATGCATGTAGCAGAGTACAGGTAGTAAATAGTGACTTGTAAGCAACACAACACATTTCTGTTTCACAGTCAAACTTTATTTGAGTTGACAGATGACAATATTAATTATTCACAGCATTTGTAATCATCTCACCTGTTAGTTAGTTATGTTAACATGGTACAGGAGAAAGTCTTCAGCTCTGGTAAACTATGGTAAGCTAAGCTCCGGTGGTCTGTAGTCATGGTAACACAGAGACAGCTACTACTGTAAATAATATACCATTACTCTGATCTTCCATACCTTTATCTTTTAGCAGAAATAATGAACTGACTACTGTTTCACATCTTCTATTTTCCACCCTGATGGTCGCTGTGTTTACACACCGTGTCATAGCGGTAGCATGTAGCTAACCCGTTAGCATGTAGCTACATGCTAACGGGTTAGCTCTGTATCTCCCATCTGCTTTCAGCTATCTGCTCTCCTCTGGGATGATTCTGTCGGTCATTTCTCACAGATGGATCTGTAAAGACAGACGTAAAACAGAGTGTATGTTTACGGTTTACAGAGTTGATGCATGAGGTAAACACTGAGTTAACTAACAGAGCTATAAATAGTATTATTTACCTGAGAGAAACCGTCAGGAAAACCTGGAATCTGGACCGCAGATGTTCATCATGTGTCGCCGATTTCTGATCAGATTCCTCCGGTAACGTGCGCTGGGTGAAGTTTCTGGTTTATAAACTTTAAAGTGGTTTATAAGCTCTATTCTAGCTGCCTCTCCCTCCACTCCTCTCTCCAGAGCTTCTCCGGGAGGGAGGGGGAGGGTGACGCTGTTGTTGTTGAGGAAGTTTGCTCTGATTGGTCAGCGTTTTCTGTCAATCAGAGTGGGAGGAGACAGGCTGTGAATCAGTGGTTTTCAGACAGAGGCTGAATTAGGCTCTGAGGCAGGCAGACTCAGGCTGCAGTATGAGAAGAATAAAGGGTTTTTTGAACATTGCAGCATGTAAACATGTTCTAGTGCAACATTAAAATACATCTATGAACCTGGAAATGAGCATAATATGTGACCTTTAAGACTGTTTCATAATAAGAAAAAATAAATTAAATGACGCAAACTTTATATTACGATATATATAATATGGCATGCTGTTCAGGAAATTATTATATATATATAATGTGAAATGTGAGAATACGGAATGAAATCCTGACTATATTGAATGAACCCTGAATATATATATTTTATGGCATACCGTTCTGGAAATTAATATATACAGTATATAATGTGAAATTTGAGAATATTGAATGAAATCCTGAATATATGTAATATATATTATATATACTGTGTAAGTGCCGTTGCATAAATGTGTTCATGATATATAATTAGTAATTGATCCCATAAGTTCATGCAATAAATAAATAAATAGATAATTCATTTAATGTAAGGTTAAAAATTTAAATATGATGTGAGTAAAATTATTTGTTTCATACAGTTCAAAATGTGTAACAGGTAGAAGTGTTTCAGTCAAAAGTACATTAGTCCACTGTGTTTTACGTTCCGCCCCGGAACCAATGTTCCCTGTGTAGTACCACTACGACGGAATTCATTGAGGGACTGAAACAATCCAACGTAAGTGAAGGAGCAGATGCCTTTCGCGGGCTCTGTAAAGTGTTTAAAGCTATGATTATCGACGTCTGAAGCTAAAAGCAGACAGTCAAAGAGACTTTCAAAAGGACTTTCATGGACTCAAGAACCTCTTTTCATGACAAGCGGCCAACGAGGTATTGTTGTTCTACCTGTAAATGCAATTTAACTCATGTTCCCGCCAATTTGTATTTCCTTTGTTCTCATGCCGATATGCTTGTGCTATGTTGATTCGTAGTTTTCACGGCGTGTGCATGACGTGACTCAGAAGTGAAGCATCAGAGAAAGACGTGTCCAAGCAATAAACGCCCGTATCAAAGAACCGACCTGTGTCTGTGTTGTTGTGAAGAGAGCTACAGTGAAAACTCGCCTGCTCAACACGGGTAGGAGAGACGACACCGCAGCGGGTAACGGCGCGACGGAGATCCAGCAACAGATAAGCAAAGCCCATGGCGCATTGTTGCCATAGCAACCTCAAGCAACGGTGATTAGACTGTGTTGAAAGCGCAGCGTTTCATGCTGAAGCCAAGAAGTGCTCTACCACAATCTTCAAGTGAAAGTGGTGTGAGAAGTGGTTCAACTTGGAAACTGCAACTAAGGACTCATGTCTATTAACCTTTTACAGTGTGCTTAGCCAATGTGTTTGGGGATAAACCTAATGTGCTGGTGTTCGTGGTTGTTACATGTTATAAGGTTTAAAGGGGAACTCCATCCCATAAGTGAGGTTTAACAGTAATATGAATCCATAAGTAAGTGAAAGTCCTTTGTAAAGATTAAAGGAAATAGGACATTACGATTTGTAAAATTGTGCATTTTACGAAAGTAACCAAGTTTAAAGGGCAACTTAAGTGAAATTTAAAGGGTTACTCTATTGATAGGAAAACCTTTTCTTATGTGAAGGATAAGTGATTTAATGCATTTCTAAGCATATTAGCTCTGAAATTAAGGTTTGTTTGCATATTTGTGCCAAAAGTGATTTCAAATCTTATTTTTTTGTTTCGAAATTGAAGTCCACTTGAAGTTTAGATAACTTTAAATGTTGATACAGTTGTCTTGATACAATATTGAAGTCTATATTAAAAGGGTTAGGCTTCTCATATAGTCTTCACACAGTTACCAAGGATTTCATACAGTTAACAACCATCCTTGTTACTCACATTTAGGCTTGCTGTAACTTACATGTACACATAGTCTAATAGAAATCCAATTCAATATTTGCACATACTCTTTAGCCATTCAAGTTATCTCAAAATGTCAGTTTCAAGCACTGAGACCTGCCTTGAAAATGCCAAATTACCCACTCAACCAAAAGCTACAGACACTGAATCTGAAGAAGAAGTGGAAGGGTTTCGAAGAAGTGAAAGAACACGAACCCTGACAGAGAAAGGAAGAGAACTTGAAAGGGAAAGGCTTAAGAGTGTACAACGCAGGTTCAGAATCGTTTATGAGAAGTGGAGGTATCATGCAAGAATAGGCAAGGAAATATTGATTGATGAAGCTTCCAACGATGAATTGAATGAACTAGTTGAGAACATAGAAAGCACATGTTCTGATATAAAGGTAATTTATGAAGAGTTACGACGAACACAAGCTCCTGAACCAGAACTGCGACGCAGAGTTGACACATGCATGTCGCTTTCAGGATTCATTATTCAAAAGGCAAAAAGGCAACTTAAAGGGCCTACAGCAGATGATGAAGAAGAATCTTGGCCTGATGTTGGTTCGATCCTAGACTCAACAGGTTCTTTATCAAGACCACTGTCTCGTCAATCAAAATGTGGTTCTACGCAGTCTAGCATCTACTCAGTCAAAAGAAATGAAGCTATGGCTGAAGCTGCCGCGTCTCAGGAAGTTTTAGCAGTGTTGGCTGAACAAGAAAAGGAAGTGACAGAACTTCAAAGGCTCGAGGCTGAAGATAAACAGCAGCTGGCACAATTTGAATCTGAGAACCTAGCCAGGCAACAGGCAATGCAAGACAAGCGTAGAAAGCTTGAGCGCCTACAGGAAGTCAAGAAGTTGAACGCTGCAAGAGCTCGAGTAAAGGTCTACAATCAAGTTGAAGAAAACTTTGAAGCTATTGACTTGCCGCAAGATGTTGAACTAGCAGGAGAAAGCCAAGTTCTAAACCTCACGATTCCTACAGTCATTCCTCAATCACTGCCAGTTGTAACACCAACCCTAAATGCCTCAAGTCCCCCATTCGTTCCTCGACCCCTACCAGTTACAGGTCAAGCTCCAACAACTTTAACATCCATGTCTCAAGTGCAGAACAGCTCTGATTTGGTCAGCATGCTAGCAGAAGCTATAAGTGCCAATCGTCTTCCAACACCAGAGCCTACATTGTTCACTGGAGATCCTTTGAAATTCAAAGACTGGCGACTATCCTTTGAAACATTAATAGATAGGAAAAACGTTCCAAAGACTGAAAAACTTTATTACCTAAGAAAGTACTTGGGTGGCAATGCAAAGAAAGCAGTCGAAGGATTTTTCCTACTGGGTACCGAAGCAGCGTACGACACAGCCTGGCAGCTGTTGGAAAAACGTTTTGGAGACCCATTCATTATAGGGAAGTCCTTCAGAGATAAGCTGCACGGATGGCCAAAAATAAGCTCTAAAGATGGTTGTGAGCTAAGAGAACTTGCAGACTTCCTCAGGACCTGCGAGGCAGCAATGTCCCACATAAAGTCATTGGAAGTTCTCAATGACTGCAATGAGAATCAAAAAATTCTGCTGAAATTGCCAGATTGGTTGGCGTCCAGATGGAGCCGCAAAGCGATTGAAGTCAGACAAGCAAATGCTGAGTACCCACCATTCAAAGTGTTTGTAGACTTTGTATCGAAGGAAGCAGATATTGCTTGTGATCCCATAACCTCGATACAAGCGCTCAGGAGTATGGAAAGCGAGAAACCAAAATATTCACGAAGTCAAACCATTCAAGCAAAGACACTGTCCACAAACACAACACAGAGCAGCATTCCGACATGCATCTTCTGCGAAAGAATAGGACATGTCCTCGCCAAGTGCAGAAAGTTCGTTGAAAAGACAGTTCAAGAGCGTGTCAAGTTTGTGTATACAGAGAAGCTTTGTTTTGGATGTTTGAAGACTGGTCATCATTCAAGAAATTGTGATAACAAGAGCACATGTGAAAGGTGTCAGAAAAAACACCCGACATGTTTGCATGATGACAAGTTCAAAGATCAAAGGTCGACAGCTCCAAAGGGAGCAGACAACTCAAAGTACAACGTAGACACCAAAGAAATAGCTGCAACCGCAACTACCAACAGAGTCATGCAAGACGGCCAAAGCACACAAACGTCTTCAATCATACCAGTTTGGGTCTCATCCACTAAACAGCCAGATCAAGAAGTTCTTGTCTATGCACTCTTAGACACGCAAAGCGATACAACCTTTATCCTGGACGAAGTGGCCCAAGACCTCAATACAAACAAGGAGAACGTTAGTTTGCGACTGTCTACAATGTCAACAAAGTCGACAGTCATACCCTGCCAGAAACTGTCAAATCTACAAGTAAGAGGATACAACTTGGAAAAGAGGATTCAATTGCCATCACTTTTCACACGAGAGTTCATTCCAGCAGAAAGGTCGCACATTCCGACTTCTGAAACAGCTCTAAAATGGCCTCATCTTGAACAATTGTCAGACAAGATTCCACCACCATTGGATTGCGAGGTAGGCCTTCTGATTGGCTATAACTGTCAACAAGCCCTTCTTCCAAGAGAGATCCTGTCCGGTGAAGAAAATTATCCATACGCACAGCGGACTGATCTTGGCTGGAGCATCGTTGGCTGCTCAAATCCAGCAACTGACTACAGTGATGCTATAGGAACCAGTCACAGAGTCATAGTGCGACAAGTGACACCTGCTGTGCAACCATCAGTTGAGCTAAAGAAAGAAGTGCACTTTGTGTGTAAAACTCAAGTCAAAGAGATAAATCCAACAGACATCATCAAGGCTCTCGAAGCTGACTTCACAGAGCACACTGCAGACGAAAACCTAGTCTCTCAGGAAGACCTTCTCTTCTTGTCTAAAGTGAAAGAAGGTATAAGGCAGAAAGAAGATGGCCACTATGAACTCCCACTTCCTTTCAAGACAGACAAACCTAATCTCCCATGTGAAGAGGAAATGGTGGGAGAAGTAGAAACGACTGACCCTGAGCTTCGCAAAGCACATGTTCACGCAGTCAAGACGAAAGAAGTGGATTCAATGGCGAACCGTTTCACTAAGTTTTCTGACTGGTCCAGAGCCGTGAGAGCAGTCGCCAGGCTCAAGAGATATGTCAGAGAATTCAAGGCACTTCAGAAAAGAACGAACGAAGCAACCAGTCTTGAAGAAAGAAGAGAAGCAGAAATCTTCATTATCAAGTTGGTGCAAGAAGAAGCCTTTGCTGAAGACATTCAAAAAATCAAACTCCAGAAAGAAAACACCCTGAACAAGCACAACAAGTTACACCAGTTGAATGCTTTCTTGGACAAGAACAATGTCCTCAGGGTGGGAGGACTGTTATCCCGATCAGCCTTACACCATGATGTAAAGCATCCCGCAATACTTCCGAAGAAATCTCATGTGTCAGCCCTGCTCATCAAACATCATCATGAATGTATACACCACCAAGGAAGAGGCATGACTATGAACGAGTTGCGTGCAAATGGAATATGGATCTTAGGATGCAGAAATGCTGTCTCCTCACACATTTACAAGTGTGTAAAATGTAGAAGATACAGAAGAACTACAGAGGTTCAACAAATGACGGATCTGCCGGAAGAGAGAACTGAGAAATGGCAAAGAACATCCCGGAATTCACAAGTAGATGACATTGTGATTCTACAAGATGACAGCTCACCAAGAAACGAGTGGAAGCTGGCCAGAGTTGTGGAAGCTCACCCCAGTGCAGACGGCATGGTGCGAAAGCTGAAGCTACTAGTCAGTGACACTACACTTGATAAAGGAAAACCACATACTAGATTTACAGTTTACCTTGAAAGGCCTATTCACAAAGTAGTTACCTTGCTAGAGGCCAACTAAGTCACATACATAAGATCAGTCATTCCGACTTAAAACACTTTATTGATTCTTTTCATAATCTTTGTTTTAAAGAAAATCCCACATTCAGAGTTAATGAGTGATTTGGTGGGAGTGTAAGTGCCGTTGCATAAATGTGTTCATGATATATAATTAGTAATTGATCCCATAAGTTCATGCAATAAATAAATAAATAGATAATTCATTTAATGTAAGGTTAAAAATTTAAATATGATGTGAGTAAAATTATTTGTTTCATACAGTTCAAAATGTGTAACAGGTAGAAGTGTTTCAGTCAAAAGTACATTAGTCCACTGTGTTTTACGTTCCGCCCCGGAACCAATGTTCCCTGTGTAGTACCACTACGACGGAATTCATTGAGGGACTGAAACAATCCAACGTAAGTGAAGGAGCAGATGCCTTTCGCGGGCTCTGTAAAGTGTTTAAAGCTATGATTATCGACGTCTGAAGCTAAAAGTAGACAGTCAAAGAGACTTTCAAAAGGACTTTCATGGACTCAAGAACCTCTTTTCATGACAAGCGGCCAACGAGGTATTGTTGTTCTACCTGTAAATGCAATTTAACTCATGTTCCCGCCAATTTGTATTTCCTTTGTTCTCATGCCGATATGCTTGTGCTATGTTGATTCGTAGTTTTCACGGCGTGTGCATGACGTGACTCAGAAGTGAAGCATCAGAGAAAGACGTGTCCAAGCAATAAACGCCCGTATCAAAGAACCGACCTGTGTCTGTGTTGTTGTGAAGAGAGCTACATACTGTATATTACAATTAAAAGATGAATTCATAATTGATAAAACGCAGCCTTGCCCTGCTAGAGTGTTACTTTGTCTGGTATAACCTTTAGCTTATGGTGGCTAATGTTAGCAGTATCGAGCCCATACGTGCATATTGTAATTGATCATATCGGCTAAAATAAAACAAACAACAATCCTTTCTGAACTCTTGTTTTTTCCACCTCACCTTCTAGTGTTGCAGCGTGGCAGAAACGGGACTGCAAGCATTTAGCTGCATATGTGAGTGAAAAAAATAGTGTGTGTGAATGTGAAAAATTATTTGGTCACACTGGTGATTGACTGTTCTGACACCCAGATTGGCAATATTTGCCAAGCTGTGCTGCTAACAAATCTGTTATCCTCTCCTATTAGCAGAGTGTGGTTTTAGCAGGTGTACAAAACATGCAGGTATCAACTTCGCTTTCGTCAGTTAGTATGACACACATTGGCAGCAGGTCATATCAGCTGTTGCTAATTAATGTTAATTCCGTGAGTAACTTGACAGGAAGCCAAAATTAAACTTGTGTTTTTTCTGGTTAAAGTGTTCTCCGCAGCCGGAGTCTGTTCTCAGCCAAAGCCTGTTTGTGAGGTAAATGAAGCATCACTATGTAACACCACTGTAGTTTCACAACTCCAACAGAGTGATACGTCTTCTCTCCAGATGATCACTTCACATCAGTTTCAGGAGTCACATTACAGTTCCAGTTAAACGTTTATTCTTATCATATCAATAATTTGAACTCATCAACTTTTAGCTTGTGAAAAATAAAGTGTGCCAAATTTAAAAGGCCACACCTTTAATTTGAATGTGTCAGATACATATTTAATCAACATGTAGGTAAATCAGATCGCACTCGGATCGGTGCCAAAAAACTTGTACTTTAGAAATTTAGATTCGTCTCTACCTTTTCAACTGTTATTCTACGTTATAGCATTTATTATTATACTTGTTTAGCATAAGTTACATAGGCTTGCTTTAAAACATTTTGGGGCCTTTGGTGAGCCAACCCGTTCTCATTCCCAACTCGTCACATGAACACCAGGGTTGGAAATTAGCACCAGCAACCAGCCAAATGCTGGTAAAAGATGCAAGTGGCTGCTATAGATTTGCTTCACTGCACCACCCCCAAAAAAAACAATGGTACTCTATTGAGTGGCAGGTGGACAAAAAAGTTAATTTCCAACACTGGGTTCCCCATGGCATCACTTTAGGGCAATAAAACAACTTGGTTAGGTTTCGGAAAACATCATGGTTTAGGTCAAAATAAGAAAGTTTGTTACGTATCTTAAGTTACGTACATAGGATAAGCAGTTACAGATAATGAATGGATGGATTGATGTTACGTTTGTGATGTAAGTTAATTAAGTTAAGTATGTTACGTTTGGGGCTATGTTTCGTTTCGGTCTCCTGGGTAAAAGTCCTTGTTTGTTTGACCCATCCATCTACCCCAACATCCTCCCTACGCGGACGGAATTAATAAAACAGCCGGAGCAGTTGCTCTGAGGGGTGCCTTGTGCTTCGGTATCGGACACCGAGGGGCGCGACAAAGCATCGGTATTTGACGACCAGAGAATTAGGTGAGCTGACAGTTTGACTTCTTTGACAGAGATCAACAATGACCACAATGCGTCAGCAACAAAACAATAACGTGTTGCAGCCGAAAAGACAGTGAAAAACAAATCACCGTCGTGTTTTTTTAGTGCAGAAAAGCTGCATTCGGCATCTGCTTGAGAAATGTTTGTTGTGTGCTTCACAGATGCCACATGGTAGATGTTTTTACTGCTCATCAAGACAAGTGTCAAGTGTTGGGGTCTGAAAACTTAGCAACTGAGAAGGAGGAGGCTAAGACTGGAATATATATACTTTCTCTGTCAGAGCAAAATGTTTCATATCGCAGCTTCAATGAAGATGTATTGATTTCGACAGGAGACTCTATCTAAATCTATTCTGGCTTTCTTAAGTCGCCAGATGGTACCAGAACTTTCTAAACGAGCAGGGAAATAAAGATTTAAAGATGGGATCTTTTTACGTAAACTACCAGATTCTAAACCAGCCAAAGCTACTGTATGAAAACCAAAGTGACAGCTCTCCATCCTTGATGCAATCTCTTTTCACACATTCCTCAAGCACCACATGCGGGACTTCAGCTTGTATATTTCTGCATGAAGAGCCTGCAGTCGGTGACAGTAATAGCTTCACAGAGCAGAGTCTATCTCGGTGTGTATGGACGGAGTGATTTAGCCTAACCATGATCATTTTATCACCGGGCCAATTATGTGGTAATGAGGAGCTACATCATAGATAAACCACGCACTCAGATAGCACAAAAAGCCCGGGAACATGTCTATGTGCACGCACAACCACACACACAAACAGGCAATAGCTGCGAACTGGTGGATACTGAAGCATGGACATTACTATGGCATGATAAATGACTGTTTTCCCCGTTCTCAGCATTGCAATATGTTTTAATACAGTGTTGCACTGCACCTTTTCCTGCCCCCGCCGCCTTATGAGGAATCTCTTTTTCTTTATTAAAAACCATTAATTATTCTCGACACATCTAATGGGTATGAATGATTTGTGAGGGAAACATTACAATCGCTGCCTTATTAATAATTATTGAAAAAGAGGAGTAGGGAGTCAGCTAATCTATTATGATAAAAACAAATTATTTTTAAAATAGGCTTTAGTGGCTTATTTCACAGTTGGAAAAAACGGGTCCAAGCTTTATGTCTGAGTTAAAGCTAAATTCACAATATCCACAAAGGACGTTGCAGAGCCCATATTGTATGTCGTAGACGTTATTGCTCCGTTTTATTCAAAATGCTAATCTGAATGCTTTCAGAAAGTAATTTAAATATGTTACTTAAGTATATCTCTGAGTACATAAAATGTAAACTGAAAGTATACTCAAATAGCACACTTGAATAAACTTCTATTTGGTAAGGTTAGTAACAATGGTGCTCTGAGTCAACACACTTTCCTTTCATCACATCACGTTTTGGGAATATGTGCAAATATAACTGAAAAGTAAAGAGACCCAAGCACACAGTCATATATCACCAGACAAAACAAATGAAATGAGCGTTGAATAATGATCCCTGAGGATTTTGAGATATGCAATAAGCCTAAATTCTGTCAATATAGAGGTAAAACCTCATCCAGATACAAGCAGTCTGAGGTGATTAATTGTGTTTTGTTTTTTTATTAGATTTACAATTTAGTTCTTGTCTGATTACGGCTGACTCAAACTGATAGTCATCATTTTGAAATATGGGCTACATATCACAAAATACACTTCCAACTTTTCTGGCAGTCAGGAGTTGGAAATAGTTTTTGTGTGCAGTGATTGTTTGCGTTGATGTTGTGTCTGAGAAAGAAATAAAGGAAGGCAGAGAATAAAAAGTATATGAATCATATTTCCCTCTGGGATAATACTGTATAGGCTTCATCAAATCAATGCAGATGGCAAAGGCAATTAAGTTTTTGTTTAGGTTTCCTCTAATTTGCGATTGGCCGATGGCAAGTGTGTTTTGGATTCTTTTTTGGGAGGGTGGTTATCACACAGTGGGAAAAACATCAGCACAGTGAAGGCTGTGTAAAGGAATGAAACAATAGAAATGAGAAAGACAAAAAGAAAACAAGACTAATGCTAGCGGCTCTGCGAGGCTGCACTTAGACACAGTGGAGCCAAAATCTTTAATCGTGATATCTTATAACTTATATCAAAGTAATGTTATTCTGCATGATCTCACTAATGTAAAATTGCCCAACAACACAATCCAAATCTGAATTATATCCATTTGAATCGAACAGAAACTCTATTTTAAGATATTTTTCCAAAGATGAAGCTGAGAAATAAAGAACTTTTTTTTTTGCATTTGCTATTAAGCATGTACAGCTGGGGCTGATGGGAATGTCATTAGTTCTGCAGCTATTCAGTCATAAACCAAAGCATTGAGATTGATTGAAATTTTGATCCACTGGTGGCACTAAGCAAACAATCAGTGCCAGAGTTATTTATTTATTATTTATTATTTATTTTATGTATCTGTATAGGGACTGGTATATAGAGTAACATGAACCAATGTCACATACCACATCATTTATAACCTAAACTAATTTGGAATGTTCATTCATATTGACCTTTAAAATGCATAAAACTCAACAATAATAAACATACAGCACAGAACACACGTAAATACATACAAAACAGCACAAGACACAAACAATTTACAAACAATGATATAATGAAAATACCATAAAACTCAATAACAAGCACCAAATCATTCATGACTGGTTCCTTACATTATTATTATAATTCATCCTAAGAAGGACAGGAATGTCTGTAGCACATGTTATGTCAATCCATCAAATAGACAAGATATTAAAAAAAAAACACACACACATACACAATCAAATATCAACCTCATGGTGGTGCTAGAGGAAAAGTCAATGATCAAAGTGAGATGAGAATGATTCATCCTCCTGGAACCATGCCTTTTGTTTGAACACAGTGTTGTGCCAATCCAGACGGTCGATGTTGAGACATTTCATTAAAAAACAATGAATAAGTGAAAAATTTGACCTGCTGGTGGCGCTAGATGAAAGGTCAGAGAATTGCCATATTCATTACGGTTCATCCTCTGGGCACCACGAATATCTGTCCCAAATTGCATGGCGATCTATCAGGTCGTTGTTGAGATATTGCAGTCTGGACCAAAGTGATGGACTGATAAAACAAAACAATTAAGAAAGAAGCTGAGAGTAAGGAAGTAGGAAAGTAAAAGGTAGTGACCCATAAAATCCTCAATACTCAGTCGATGCACTGACCAAATCCTCAGCGCACACACACACCCACAAACACACCCACACACACAGACAGCTCCTTATCAATGCACTCCAGAGGATTTGATGGCTTTCAGATCCCGCCCCTCTTATTATGGTCATCTTCAGAGCACATTCACAGTGGGACGATTGAAGGGAGTGAATCTGCTTCCAGCATCATTCAGAAAATTCATAGAGGCCCTCAACAGGGAAATGAGATGGATATTTTTTTTTATGTATCCATGGAACACTTCACAGTAATACGCTCTCACTCTATTTTACCTTCCCTCTGTATGTGGCTTCAACTCGGAGACTGTGGCCCCTTTTTTTTCCATTTGGAAGGCTGGCGTCTGGAGATAAGGACACTGAAAACAAACAAAAAAAGGAGAAGACAGGGTGCTGAGAATGATTCTGACTGACTAGAGTGACTCGGGATCTACTGCGTGACCTTTGACTGTTGGTGTTAGTGAGTCCCGTTTCTTTGGGATTACAAGCTCTCCTAAACACACTGCAGTTAAGGAAGACAAAAACAACAAAAAGATGACATTACAGAATCCCGATGATACAAATTGCACACATAATCAATTTCATTCTTTATTCCACCTTTTCTCCCCAGTTGGATCCATACAGTACACCGCCCTAATTCACTGGTTCTCAACCTGGGGGTCCCGACCCCCACTAGGGGTCGCCAAAGCTTTACAGGGGGGTCGTTCTTGATTTTAAGGGGTGTAAGACAACCTTTTTAAAAAAAATATACAGTTGGCCTATATCTCAGCATTTCATTCATTTTTATGGAGAAAACTTAATGAAATTGTTATTTTTTAAATTTAGTTTGTTATTTAAGATATTAACTTAAAGTACGCAGGTAAAACAACCAAAGAGCTAATAGAACAATGGCCAAGCGTCACGGAGAAGAAAACACTGAATTTGTCAGAAAAGAAGCCCATTGAGTAGGTACCTTCTTTCTTCTTAGTCCTCTTGGCCCCCTTGGGAGCATAGGGCGTCCACCATGGATCTCCACCTCACTCTCTTCTGTGCAGTGGTCTTTGCTTCTTGCCAGGAGGTCCCGATCTTGTTTAGCTCGTCGAGCATAGACCGTCTCCAGTTGTTTTTTGGTCTCCCTGGCTTCCTCTTTCCTTGTGGGTTGTAGTCCAGAGATTGTCTTGTTATGTTTGTTTCTTGTTTTCTGAGTGTATGCCCGATCCATCTCCACTTTCTCCTTTTGATTTCTTTGTTGATTCGCTCCTGGTTTGTTTGTTTCCACAGGTCTGTATTTGTAATTTTTCTGGGCCACCATTTCCTCAGTATGTATCGGAGGCAGTTGTTAATGAACACTTGCAGTTTGTTGGTGATTGTGTTTGTGGTTTTCCAGGTTTCACAGCCATAGAGAAGGACAGATTTTACATTTGAGTTGAAAATTCTGATTTTTGTGTTTTTTGAGAGCTGGGAAGAGAGCCATAAAGGTAGGTATGATTGTTAAAAATTAAAAAAAATACATAATACAGAGATTTGTATTAAAAGGTCCCAAAAATAACAGGAAAATTCATCTCTGACGCAATATAGGAAATAATCTGCTCAAAATTCATCCAAATTGCTCGTTTTACACAAACTTCCTGCAGTTATTGCGTTCGCTTTTTGGGTCAATTGAATATAATATGAAATATCTATTAAATGTCACTCAGTCTGGGGTCGTTACTCAATGATAGAAAAGGGGTCCCTTAAGGAAAAAGGTTGGGAATCACTGCCCTAATTGACCCAAGCTTTTCAATTGCAGTGAAAAAGTTGTGATTACAGGAATCTTTGCACTCCAAGCTGTGAACGGTTGTTTACACACAGACGAGAGAGGAGGAGGTTGATGCCATCTGGCCTCGCTGAGAAGCAAAACCCAGAGAACGGCTATCACGTGCAGACGCTCCTTATGCCGTCCTTCCCATTGTACATGATGTGGAGACCTAACAGTTCAGTGAAACACGGGGTTATTTTCTCTCCTTTGATTATAGCCAAGGATTTTTTTTTTCTTTGGACTCCTTTCAGTCATTGTAAGAGAAAGTCATTATTATCTCCAGCAATTGCATTCACTCCATTCCCTGTGGCAAGGGCAGCGGCAGATGAAATGCTCCGATTATCTAGAGGATCTCATTCAATATCTTCAAAATTTGGATGATTCAGCCCATAAAAATGTTACCATTGAACCAACAAATGTTTATTTTTTTTAAAAATGAGCCAAAAATTCTTTTAATTTTGAATCATTCTTGAGGGTATGTGTCACCTTTCAGCAAATCCCATGACGAACGAAACCTCTCAGATATCTTGATGTTGTGGAAAAGTGCTTTTATTGTGACGGGGGCCACCGCTTTTAGCTGACCTTCTGTCCAAATATGAATGTCACCGAAATCTTGTTAAAATTCTTGTTAAGCAGTTATTTGTGTGGGCAATAAGCCGAGCAGGCAATGATGGCCAGAACTGCACGAATAAACACGCATGCACACGAGTGAAAAGATGTGACTGACACACCGGCGTTGGTGTCGATATGATCGCGAGAGGGCAAGCCCCATACGCTCGCTTAACACAGTGACTGCGATGAAGATGAAGGAGAGGGAAAGAACTGGAAGCCAAATCCGCCCTTGGGGCACAATAACTCACCGGTAAGCTGCCACCAAGAGAAGTCGCAAGATTAGGTCGGAATCATATTATTTTTTTTCCCCTACCATCATTTTTCCCCCTGCCATGATTAGCATGATGTTGGAGCACTGAAACCAACTGCAGCCTTGCACTTACCGCCAATCTGAAGGCAGAGCGAGAGAAAGAGAAAAAGCAGCGAGCGAGCGCAGAAGAAAAGAATAAAAGTAGTGTGAGAGAGAAAGTCTAAAGCAAATGAATGAAGCAGTGACTTCCTAATGATAGGAGCACTTTATGTGATTGAAGGGAGGAAGAAAAACTGATTGATTACCAAGAAATTGAGCCATTGAAAGATATGAGAACTTTGTATATCTGCACTTTGCTTCCTACCAATGTGCCAATCAAAGTCATGCTTTTGTGTTTTATGTGGACGGCTGCGCGTATCTGAGTCCTGACATTAGAAGGAATGGTAAAGTTGAATATATCTACAGTTTTAAACAACAAAGCCAGGATGAAAAATAGGATCTGATGAATGCTTCATTTTACAGTGAAACTGCAACCCAGTCTCCTGGGAAGGCCTGTAAATAGCACGACATTACAAGGACATGACTAGGTGATGAAAATGCATTTTAGCCTTTTTGCATGTCACTTTTGTGTGTCATTTTTACGCCACAAAACTATGGTAACCACTGGAGTTAGGTTTAGACAATAAAACCACTTATAGGTTTAGGAAACATATCATGGTTGAGCTTAAAATAAGTATGTAAACTAAGTAAAATGCATATGGAAACAACGTAACAGAAGTACAGAAAATACGTCACAAACGTCACAAACGTAACTTCAAAATAAATACAATTTGGGACATGAACACCGGCCTCCTGGTTGAAAGTTCTGTGTTTGTTCAGTTTTAATTCTATGTCTCTTGCTCTGAGCGTAACATATTTAAACAGATGCGCTTACATTGCAGTCAATACAGACTACATGGCATACAAAGTACACACCAAAATCAAGAACGGTGTTCTTATTGCACGCGAAATAACTTGCAATTCATACGCCTTTTGGTACGACCGGGCTGGAAACTGTAATATCAGTGATCGATAGCTTCTCATTAATTGTAATATCTCTAACATATGGAATTTTAAATCTGTCAAAAAGTTAATTGACATTTATACCTGAAAGCAGTTTTATAGGTTTGGATTTCTTCCCATAAACTTTGTTTTAAGCATCCAAATCTAAGCTTGCCAACTTGTTTGTACAAACTGTGAGGCAAGGAAAATATACGTATGTGTCTTTACACTCAAAAACTCTTGATTTGTAAACGGTTTGTAATCAGTTTGTTTAATGGAAAACAATGCTGTCTCATTCTGTTAGGGGCAAAATGGTGCCTTGAATAGGATTGAGAGTTAAGTTAAGTTTCGGGAATTTAGAGCTCCCTCTACAACCCTGTCTCCTAAAAATGACGTTCCCATACAACTAAACAGCATTCTCAATTATATTTCGATGGAAACGTATTTTCTACCGGATTACGGTCGCAGTTTTAAACACATGATAACGATGTGAATTGAAACAAAACAAAACAAAAAAGCAAAAAAAAATTACTTGGTGTAGTAAAAGATCATGGTTTGGCTTAAAATAAGTAGCCCACGTTTGTTACGTGACGTTTAACAAAGAGTTAAAATAAGTCAAAGTTGATTTTCTGATTCACACGGGGCACCAAACACCGGTCTCCTGGGTGAAAGTCGTGTGCTTGTTTGACCCACCAATTCACCCCAACCTCCTCCCTACGCGGACTTTGATCAGACACGCATTTGTGATACATCTAATGCAAATGTAATCCAGAAGAAAATAAGTTTCCCTTGAAAAGTAATAGACAATGCAGTTCCGTTGAAAGTAATTTTTAGGAGACCTGGCTGCCATCTGCACCTTAAATTATGTACATAATTGAGGCAACTCAAGTTAAAGTTGGGCAGAAAACAAAGAAAGATACTGTCTCCTCAAGAGGCAGGCAGTTATATTGGTACACTGAATGTTCAGCAAATATCAGCAAGATATCACCAAACCAAAGTATACACAATCTTTCATATTGCATGGCAGAAGCTGAACGACTCAATTTCATTATGCGACATCATTCAAATTCAGCCAATCACTTGTCATCTTTGTGAAAGCATGTTATATTCCAGCCAGAATTTATTGACCCGAGTATTAAGAACATTCTTTATTAAACTCACATTCAGCAAGAAACGCACACAAGAAAAAGCCAACTCAGGATTTTCTATAAATCTATTTATCTTTGCTGCTGCATGATGTAACCGTTTGGAGCTGCTTCCTATACAGTATTTAGTTTTGTCCTCTCCTCTGCTGATGGCTTCATTTCAGTTATGCAGTATGTAATGTTTCCCATTGAAATAAATGATGCAGTCATTATGATCATGATGATCCAAACTGAGATAGCTGGAACGGAAAGAGTGAATTTCAATGGTCAAGATTGTCTCAAATTATTTTTATGTGCTCTCTCAACCCTAATGAGTGCACTCTGAACAACAACACAGTGTAGCCGTACTGGTGGGAGTTCTGGCAACCGGAATGCCAGTGTCTTATGAGAGCAGATGGACCGCAGTGCCACAGTAACTCATCAGACCAACTGTGACTCATGACTTCTGCCTTTTAGTGGCATCTGCTTCAAAGTCTCAGCTATTCAAAGTTTGGCGGGCTGCGGACACAAAGGTCCCACTACAGCATCTGACCCAGGAAGTTCAACATTTGTTCGTCAAGATGGAACTTTCTTTTTTTGGATCGGGGTCGTTTACACATTATGTCAGACCATATGGCTACTAGTCAAGTCATATAATTTAAAGGAATAGTTCAGCATTTGGAAACACACTCATTCGCTTTCTTAGGCCCTGTCTACACGTATACAGATATGTTTAAAAACTGATATTTTCCCCTCCGTTTAAAAAGAAAAATCTTTCCAAATGACCTTCGTTTAACAAAATATCTCCGTTCACACTCGAATGCCAAAATGACTCCACAAGACAGATCACAAGTTAAGGGTCAGGGAATTGTGTTACCACCCTTCTCACTCCCTTTCCTTCGACTTCATTACAGTCCGATCGATAACAGTTATTGACGGCGGGGGGCTGGGATTCTTGGTCATCACTCTGCTATCATCAACTGTCTCTTTACATGCATTAATGATGAAAAGGAGGTCATTCAGGTTTGTACTAGTAGTATACTTGTAAGGACTAAATTGGCCTACTTTTTAGTTTATAAAAGTATACTTTAAGTGTAAGAATACTACACTTTGAGTACACACCTAGTTTACATCTAAGTTTAATTTTGTACTAAACTATACTATAGGTATACTGATAGTACTTAGCCAATGATTTACAGTATGTGTTACATAAAGAGACTTGCTCCTTTTGCACATGCCTCCACGGTGAATGGAGAATTAAAAAACTTAAAGAAATGATTGATGTACTGAATTAAATTCATATCAAAACATCCGTTAACAAACTCTCACACACTTTAATAGTGTAGGCTATCTCAAGTAAGCACAACTACAAGCCAAGTATATACCTTTCTGTAGGCCTATAAGGCAAGAATACTTAATTATACTTTTATTAATTATATCTCGATCAAAAGATTAAGTATACTTACACTTTTCTGTATACTTGTCAGCATAATCTAGGTAAACTTAAGTATACTTTTGTTAAGTATATCTCTGATAAGTACATAAAAAGTGATCTGAAAGCATGCCCTCTTATTTTAAATTCAATAGAAGTATACTAATAGCACACTTGGATAAACTTAAACTTAATCTTCTTACCAAACGCTCCGTTTTACACGTCCACACAGATACAAATTGACTGGAGTTTCAAAAAATCTGCAGCTTAGAAGGCGTCTTCAGAAATATCCGTTTTTGTGACCCAAAATTCTGTTTGCGTGTGGACGGGAGGCCAAAACGTAGAGGAAAATATCTGTTTTTAAAAATATCTTTTTTCGCATAGACAGGGCGTTAGATGAAAACTCTCACATGTCACCTTTTCCCCGTTGATAACCCGTGTCTCTCTGTGACCTGCAGCCGACTGATTAGCTGATTGGAGTGATGTGGAACACCTGCTTCTCCCCTCCAGGCACCTGGTTTAGTTTGGTTTAGTCATGTTGCTTTAGTTTATTTTTATGTTTTGTCTTGCACTTTTACAACACCTGCACCCACACATCACACACACTACTGACACCACTGATTTCAACGCTCCATGCGGTTAACATTTTAATTTGGCTTAATTTGTGTAAATAAAGCTTCTTTTGTTAAATGTTCATATGGTGCATCTCCCCAAACGCAACACTTTTGTTATTGCTTTTTCATGAGTTGAAATAATAAATAAAGAATCTGACTATTTCTATGCACACCTTTTTTAATTCTGTGCTGAAATTAGTTAAAATCCGTGTTAGCGAACACTTGCACCTCTGCCGACATAATCCATCCCCCTGCCAGGTGTGGCATATCAAGGTGCTGATTAAACAGCATTATTATCACTGCAGGTGTGCTTTCACATAAAAAGGCCACTCTAAAATGTGTTTTATCTTGGAAAAAAAATACATTTATACTGATTTCACATGACTAGGACTACCTAAATGTATTTTTGGTCACAGATACACCAAAGAATCAGTCAGTATCTGGTGTGACCACCATTTGCCTCATGCAGTGCAACATCTAATTCACATAGAGTTGATCAGGTTGTTGATTGTGGCCCACTCCTCTTCAATGTCTGGATATTATTATTGTTAAATTATTACACGTGGTCTGCGGTTGTGGGGTCGGAAAAGACATTGGAGACCACTTATGGTAGTGAAATGAACATTTAATTCTTAGGAAACAGCTCTGGTGGCCATTCCTGCAGTCAGCAGGCCGATGGCACCACATCTGTGGCGTCGTGTTGTGAGATAAAATGCCACATTTGAGAGTGGCCTTTTATTGTGAGCAGCACAAGGGACACCTGTGTAATTTAATCAGCATCTTGATATGTCACACCTGTCAGGTGAAGTTCTCACTAACACACATTTGTGCAAAAAATTAAGCCTTTTGTGTGCATAGAAACAGTCTTAGATCTTTTATTTCATCTTGTGAAAAATGGGAGCAAATAAAAGTGTTGCATTTATATTTTTGTTCACTGTAGCTACTTTAGTGATTTTTTTTCAAGAAAAGACTTCTTGGGCAGACCTTCTGTCCCTTGAAGAGAGTTGCCAATATATCTGATGTGGCTGAGGCTCTCTGGACTGAATAACCTTCACCCTCACTGAGAGGAGGAAGATTAATTAAGTTTCATGTTTTTCTCAAAATACACAGAGATTATTAAGTGTGATACTTCAGTTCCACTGTCTGTACAACAGACTGCATAAAAAAATAGAGGTGGATTTAGATGCATAGTGATGAGATGATAGCTAATGATAAAGCTAGTTAGTGTGAGTTTAGTTTGACTTTTGTTGTATGTAAATAGTTAAATTGTGATGTCACAGATATGCAATTTTTTTTTATTGAAACAAGACAAGACAGATGATACTTGACGAGACAAAGCAAAATACATTCGGTGAGATGACAGGAATAACGTGACGGGGCAAATCTAACGAAACAAACAAAATGAGACAAATAACTGTTAGATCTAGTGAGTGTGTGTTGTGTAGGGGGGTGTAGGTTTTTAAAGAGGAGAAAGAAAAGGGAGGGAAAGAGAAAAAATAGAGTCAGAAGAATGAATGTTTTTCGTGGCAGGGGTGGCTTATGAAGTCTCATGGACCGACGATATTATGGTATTGTCTTCATTTGTATTTGCATTTAGCAAAGCTACTTTCCATTGAAAGTAGTTGGCAACACTGAGCTAGCTTGGGGCCATCCCAAGTTATACAATTCCACCTATGCCGCCACCAACAAGAGCCTCGTTTATACTCCTGAATGGACGCGTACACAGACAGTAATAGTCAGACATGAGCCAAATTATTAGGCATAATAGTTCTTGGGCAGCTGTAGTCTTTAATCACATGGTTGGCGGTTCGATTCCCGGCTCCTCCTGTCTGCATGTCAAGACTTTACAGCAGCCCACTGCTCCTAAATGTACCTGTATGTATAACTAACTCTCAGCAAGAAACTGAGCATATAGGGCTGCACAATTATGTTTTAATTAAGAGCATAAAACTGTTTTTCTAGCTCTTATTGTTGCTAATTTTGCTGTCAAAGTGCACCAGATTGAAGCATTTCACTTTTTAAATGTAGCTAACAAAGGAGTAGGGTGAATATTCCTGTAGTTTTTTATATTGCAATATATATATCAAAAAAATATATTGCAATGTCACTTTTTTTCCAACATCGGGAAGCCCTAATTTGTACATTAGCAGGAATGTAGCACAGCATGGAAGTGAAAAGAGCGCTCTGTTTATTTCAATGTGAAAGTGCAATCAAAATATTTTGTCTCTAAAATCGATGAATGATCGTGATAAATAATCATGATCTCAACATTGATCAAAAGAATCAGGATTATCATTTTGGCCATAATCCTGCAGCCCTACAAGCGTATTTCCCAAAATCTATTCTTTAAAAATTAAAATCATAATGATATCAGAGGCTGTAAACCACTGCCTTATCTTTCCCAGTAATAGCTACATCTGCCACTGTGTGACTTTGGCAACAGGGTGATACTTAGTCCTTGTTGTAGTCTTTTTTTCCCCTCGTACTCAAGTATACAGACGGGGCAACACGGCCGTGTAGAGCTCCGGCAGACATAAAGGCTCTCCAGAGTGCAATGTAATGGTTGTACCTTGTCTACCTTCATCAAGGGGGATGTTACACAGCCTCTTCCAAGTGAACTTCGTTAATTAATGCAGTGGGAACTTTTGGGGATGGAGGAGATTTTAAAATGCTTAATAATTCAAAGAGCACAAGCTGTAGTATGTTTCTGGTTCTCTTTGGATAGTCTGTCTGGCCTTGGATTTAATATTCGCATAGATATCACGCACGCTGTAGAGGAGGACTGTTTGTTTTGTGTTACCTCAGCTGAGTTTTACTAGTGTTTGTGTGTCAGTCATGGCCGATGCCGCCCCTCCAAAACCCCCCTCCTCCTTTCTCAGGTTCTAGGCGGACTAGAAGAAGCGTGTACCGTAATGAGATCATTATCCTCTGTTATTCAGTCTGAGTTGCTCTCTGGTTCTCTGCCAGGAGAAATTAGAAGGGGGAAAAAAGGCCTAGTGAATATCTAGCACATTTAATCTAATTGGTGTCACTTTTCTCCCTCCATTATGGTACTTTAATAGCCCTATCTGTCTCCATGTGGCTTTGCGGTGTTTAGGGTCAGCGGTCAGGGCCTAATCTTTCCGCTCAGATCACATTAACGCAGCCGATCCTCGACGCTGAGATAAACAAACGCTCGTTCGGACAACAAGAGCAACAACAATTTGCATCATTAAAAAGTAACAGAAGGCCTCTTATTTGTGACTTTTTCTTTTAGTTTCGACACAAGCTCAGAACAGATGGGTCTCTTTTTTTTTATGCCGAGGAGAAACACTTGACGCTCCCTCACAGACATCTTCGAGAGGACATCTGAACAATGAGAAGCTGGCGAGGCCACGATGGTCGAGGGGAGACCTTTGAACGTTTCAGTGCAGCCGAAGCTGTCTGACACAGTCTGGGATTTTCTTAAGAGGCTATTAGTGCCTCCCCACCAGCAAAAAAGAACTTACCATTATTTCTCCTGCAATCTTTGGTTGAGGAAAGCGTACAGGCCCCAGGCAGTGTTTGAATTGGGGCTGCATCAGTGCTCCCTTGCTCTGAAATCTATTATGCACTCTAATCCCTCCAACCTCCAGCCCCGACACACGTCTTTGAGTCATGAGTAGACTAGGCGTCCGTCCCAAGCCGGCATTTAGACTCTCCTCCCTCCCTCTCTCTCTCTCTCTCTCTCTCTCTCTCTCTCTTCGGGAGGATTTCCACCAAGTGCCTATTCTCTGTGTCAGTTAAACGTGTAATACAGGATCATCAGTCAGGTGTGAGAGGAGCAGGCGGCTTCACTGTAAAAGGATTTAGATACTCCGAGGTGCCAAAGGAAGTGTCCCTGTAGGCTTTGGTAGGAGGAGGAGGCGCACAGTATGGATTGGCTGACAGGCAGAGGCGGAAAGGAGATTTGCGGTGATGTCACACAGGAAGTCATCCGCGGGTCATGTCCGTCAACACCGTCGAAGCTAATCAAGTACGAAAGAGAGGTCCCTTTAATTTTTCTTTTGTAAATCATTGGGAGGAGAAAAAGAAATATCAGTGTACTCCAATCGAATAAACAAAAGGCACAGATATACATATTTAATGGTATGCATAATTGATGTTTTTCGCTCGCAGGGAGTCCTTTGCAGTATACGCTGAGCACTGAAGACATAAAAATAAAACATGAAGTGGGAAAGTCATTAAAACAGTTTTGGAGGAGCAGCGCGCGGAGTGGTACCGACTCTCACTTGAGTTGCACGCACTCCCAGCCTCCTCCCAGTGTTGTTGGCACAGGTGCCAGTGGCTAATTGGCCAGTGATTAATCACATCCGCTGTGAACTGCATGACCAATTAAGGGAGCCGGGGCCACTCTGCTCCGCGAGTGGGAGTGCACGGTTCACTTCCCGGGTCCATCAACGAAAATGTCTTGGACCACAAAAAAGTGGCATTATGTCAGACCGCGGCTCGTTTCTGTTGTGGAAAATACAGTAGAGTGAGAGTAGACGACGCCAGCCTGGAACATCATATCACACTCTGAGGATTTTAAACTCTGTTAAACACTCATTTTGGTTGAACATAAAATGTGTGCACACCAATGGACAGCCATTTATGACTTTAGTCATTAGGGCGCAAGCAAATTGCCATTAACTGGATATGAATAATAGACAATGTTTCCAAACTTTATTTTGGATGGATCACAATTTAGATCTTGTTATGTAGTTTTTGGTCATCCATCCATTTTCTTCCGCTAATCCGGGTCGCGGGGGCAGCTGGCTTAGCGGGGATTTCCACACATCCCCTCTCTCCAGCAACGTTTTCCAGCTCTTCCTGGGGGACCCCGCGGCGCTCCCAGGCCAGATGAGATGTATAATCTCTCCAGCGTGGTTCTGGGTCTGCCCCGGGGCCTCTTAGCAGTCAGCCGTGCCTGGACAACCTCCAAAAGGGAGGCGTCCAGGAGGCATCCTGATCAGATGCCCGAAACCACCTCAGCTGGCCCCTTTGGACGCGAAGGAGCAGCAGCTCTACTCCGAGCTCCCTCCAGATGTCTGAGCTGATTTCTAAGGCTGAGCCCAGCCACCTTACAAAAAGGAAACTCATTTTGGCCGCTTGTATCCGCGTTTTGGCCATCAGTCCAGTAATTATAACACCAAATTAATGGCTGAGTTCTGTGAATGTGTCAACGTTGCTAAAAAAAAGAAGTCTGACAGGGCAAGAAACAGACAAGTTAGCCAAACTTATTTACATGGCGATGGTCAAATTATTACCCAAACTCTGTCTCATTAACGTCCATCACAAATTATTATTAAATAAACTATTACTTTAAGATAAAAGCCGAGTTATGTGTGCATGTTTTGCTTTATTATTCTACTCCCCCACTAGTAGGTTGGGTGCTGCAGATTGAGTGGTTTCAGCGTCACTGCCTCTGCGGCCAGTTAAAGCAAGGTGGAGGTGATCCATCAAGGTCTCCGTGGGGCCATCTGTGGAACACACTTGACAAATGTCTCCCTCTTTTGTCATAAGGACACACGTCTCACAAAGCTGGCGATTAATGCCCCTTTTACAACACATTTATTTGTCGCCCAGGTATTTATCCCTGCAGTGTCTCGCACTGTATTACCACGGCTGACAACACCGGGAGCCATTTTCCAGGCCGTCCTCCAAGGTGGGGCAGTCCGTGAGGGACTGTCCTCCTGGACGATTCCTGCAGAATTTTGATGTCTCTGCTGCGGGAGGGAGGGAGGGAGGGGGGGGAAACATCGGAGATAGAGATGAAAATGTTGCCTAAAGACTTTCAGGCATTCATGCATTTAACAAAAGCACGGAAGGGGAGGAGGAAGAGGAAAAGGTGGAGAGGGTGCGACCTGTAGTTTAAACATTCATTCTCTGACTTGATCACGTGGGATGAAATCAGAGTGTAGAACAAAGCGCTGATGGTGCCTTTGCCCTAACAAAGGAGAGGGTGTAAGTGATGAAATCCTTCTTGTTTGCACCGCTGCATTATGAACAGCGGAGGAGCACACACACACACCCTTGTGGATCTGATTGCTATGTTGTCAATCTATCCATCTCGTCGCAAACTGCGGCGATTGCTCCAAATACCATTTGGTAAATATGACGGAACGCCATTAGGCGAGGTCAGGGCCACTAAGCTTGTTATCTCATCACGTGGGTGTAGTGTTTTCAGTGTCGAGCACACCAGTCCCTGGCCCCTTCACCTGCCATAGGAACGATAACAATTTATTTTCAAGAGGGGACCTGCTCTCGAGGATCTTAATCCCTCAAAGAGAGAAAATTACACATGAAACATTGCGTATTTGTACCACTAGTCCCTTTTTCTTTCGGCTTCTATTTATCCGTCATATTTTTTTGTTGCAAAAGAGTGTAAATACTTTGCCTCTGTAAATGTCACCCTGGCAGTTTTGATATCATTACCGTTTTGCCTCCATCTGCAAAACCAGACCGTCCCGCTGCTTCCTGTTTTTGTGTGAGATGCAGAAAAAAAAAGACAAAAAGAACGAGACAGGTGCCTGTGTGTGTGTGTGTGTGTGTGTGTGTGTGTGTGTGTGTGTGTGTGTGTGTGTGTGTGTGTGTGTGTGTGTGTGTGTGTGTGAGCATGTGTGCAACAAAGGAAATGAGACAAGGCAAATGATAGAAAGGAACTAAAAACTCACACTCAAAAGAAATCTTCCTCACTTGCACGGACTCTCTTTTCGTCGTGTGTGATCAGGGAGAGAGACAGATGAGGGTGAAAGTGAAGCTAAAAGCTCGCACTCCAAAGGACTTGCCCTCTGGAGCTGAATGTGCACACGCCAATACAGAGTCACTTGTTGGTAATGAGGGAGTCAAATCAGAATCAATTATGAATGTTCCATCAGGAGGCTCGGGGGCCATATCAAGGGAGCCAGGTATTAGACAGTAATGAGAAATGGAACACAGAGAAGTATGGCCCTGCAGGCTCCCGTGTCTCCAGGCGGCGCGTGATTCAGTGGTTTAAATACATTTGCATTCATTCTATTCGCAAGAAGGCCATATTTTATTAAAGTGAAACGGCTTCCTTCATGTGCCTCAAACAGTCACGCGGGTAGACAAAGCCTTTGATTCTCGGTTAGATGAAAATCCGTCTCTCTTATGACCGATATGGACTGGCACAATTGTACCGCGCAGTGTGTGTGTGAAAGAAGAAAGAGAGAGAAGAGAGTTAGCTCTGGCTGTACTGTACTGATCCCAGCCAGTCTACTTGCTCTCCGCCGGCCAGAGCCCCGTTCGCTCCAGCGTGATGATTGATTCTTGTTCGGGGCCATGCCTATGGGCCTTATTAAATCAAAATGTAAACTCACTCCTATAACAAATTGCAGGGAAAATGCCTGTTGCCAGCTCCCCCCTTAGGAGTGGACCTGGATTACTCTGACAAGTTAAGAACCGAATGAGCTTTCCAGAGCTCCGCTCACCTGCTCACAGCTTGGATATTTTTCCTCTGAATCCAAGAGGAATTATGGATTTCTTCCTCTCTCTCTCTTTTTGTATGTCTTCATAATGCCTTATATTCCATTACATCCAGATTAAAGAGCAAACGGGAAAACATAACCATGATTAAAGGACAAGGCTGATGGCGAGATTCTATATATTTTCCCACAAATCCAACAAAAACACCAAAAACCAATAACGGATTGATCCTCAGTCTGATATACTGTAGCTTATTCCTCTGAGCCGTAAAGCAATGTTATAAAAAAAACACATTAATGAGCCACACTTTCATCACGATGGACATAGTTTATTGTGAGTCAATCCCATATACACAATCCTCACTAGCACACCAAATGTGTATTATCAACACGTTCTCATCCCAACTCATCACATACCACCGCTTTGTCACGTCCCTTGGCTTCACTTTATTTTCGGCATCAAAACCACTATAGTTCCTCTTGTCGTCACTTTAGGATTAGGCATCAAAACCACTATAGTTAGGTTAGGGAAAGAAATACATTGTTGGGCTTAAAACTACTACTTCTTTTCGCTCTTTATACTATTGCACTTTCTTGAAGCATTTACTGTTGGCGCAGATGGGTTTACATTATAGTTAATGGAAAGCCCGGTGCCTTTAATACCAGCACTAAAGGGTGCCGTGTGCGGCTTACTGAACGCCGATGGCCTTGACAAAGCCTCTGTATTTTATTGCCCTGGGAATTAGAATGTGCAGGTGTTATTACACATAAAACAACCCTGTGTTAAAAAACTGCTGCGACAAGTGCAAAATGAGACGAGCCCGTTCTCATTCCCAGAGCATCAAATACTGAAGTTTTGTCCCGCCCCCCTCGGCGTGTGACACAGACACACAAGGCTCCCTTTAAGCCTATGTTATACTTTTTTGCAAGGACGGTCACACGAACATGTGGAATCGTGACGAGGAGAAACGCTTGGACCCTTTATATTGTGCGGGTTTCTCCTCGCGGCAAACTTTCATCCTCAAAGCTCCTCAAAGTTCTCCATTTTCTCCACCCATCCACCTCCATGTGTTGTTAGAAAAATTTGGATGTGCACTGACAGGAGATAACCTGCAACACAGAACCCCCTCGAAGAGCCATGTCTGATGGTGTGGCACCGTGCGGACACTCGTGACCATTGCGGATGCAGCAAGCATATATCACGCTTAAGCGTCTGTAGGAGACGCACTGGGCTTTCAAGTTACTAAATGTAAACCCATCCGCGTTTATATCAAACACAAACAGGGCAGGTGGGAGGGGTGGGCGGTTGGGTCATACAAATGGGTCACTTTCACTTTACAAACAGTCATTTTAAGCCAAACCATGATCTTTTTTTCCTAAACCTAACTAAGTGGTTTCGTTGCCTAAACTTAAGCGAGTGTTTTTGTTTTAATTCATGTTAACCACGCGTTTACTGCGACTGTAGTGGAGCGTCATAGTTTGACGCGCCGGGCTACCAAATGGGTTAGAAAGTGACACCAAAGGGGTCCTGACAAAGCGTTGATATGTGACAGATTGGGATGAGAACGTGTTGGTGAGACATGAAGTACAATCCAGTTTGAGCAAGATGAAAAGATTAATACCACGCTCATATCTGTGCATTCAATATGAAGCCACAGTACAACCAGCAGATGATTAGCTTAGCTTAGCATAAAGACTGGAAACAGGGGGAAACAGCTAGCCTGGCTCAGTCTTTGACTAACACATTGTTGGTTTTGGTCTTTTCATAGGATTTGTAGACAAACGTATATAGTAAAATGCCTGTCTTATCCTTTAAATGGTGATGTGATGTTGCATTATACTACTTTAAATAAAGAATATCCAGATCCATTTGTTAGTAAACACTCAGTTGTGCATGCAAATACACACACACACGCCCACACACACACACGTGCTGTCAGCATCCCTCACTGAGCATAGCAGGGTTCTGAAAGGGCAACTTGGCTGGCCATCTGGCCTGTATATCAGCAGAGGTTATTGTGTCGACATCATCATTACTGAACACATTGCTGTTTAGCAAAGGTTATCGGAATCTGCACAATTATCTGTAGCAACACGTGTAGAAAAACCAAAGCTGTAATGGAGTTATCACTGTGGGAAAGCCTCCAGTTATCGCGGCACAAATGTGGATATTTTATTAATAGAAAGCTGCAAGTGGTGTATTAATACAAGCATTATGCTCCATACCCCACAAGAAATGTTGCATTTTTAATCCACATTTTTTTTAAGTTATATATATTTTTTTATATTTTTAAATGCATTAGACTTTCTTGTGAATGATTTATTTCTAAACCATCCATATTCTTTAAATTCATTGAAATAAGAAACATTCAAATTAGCTTTTACCACTTCCAAAAGGCAACACTAAATTAACATTTATCTCGTCAACTTATATTTTATTTGCATCGTCACATCAAACTGAATTCTAACTGATTTTGTTCCTAATGTCCATACTTTCCACAATGTTCCCCAGTTCATATGATATCTCATGTGGACACAAACGCAGATTTGTAAACTGTAGCCGTGTTGAGATCCATGATTAATGATGATTAATGGAAGGAGCTAGATATATATATACTGTACTTGCTGAGGGGGAAAAAACCCTTTTTAAAACCAATCTAATTTCATTTCTCCAACACAAGCATGGAATAATCGTTTAGTTGCTGCTCTCGTTTTCAAACAGTCAAAACAGCCGCAAACATGTTGGAGCTAATCGGAACATTAACGTGATGAGCAAAGATGTTGCTGAAGCTGTTATACACACACACACACACACACTTAGCGCACACAAGTCCTTCAGCAGGCTCCATTCCTGTCTGACTTCTCACAGTACCACCATTAGAAATGAGCACCTTCAGGCTTAAACAGCGAAGAGGTGATGAGAAGAAGAAGAAGAAGGAGAAGAAAGAAGAGAGAGCTTCTTTGAGTAGTGGTATTGATATTCACACACTAGGAGGCAGAGCTAAATGTGATTTCTCAACAGACAGCAGCCAAGGCTCTTTCTAGGTACAGGCATGCACTGTTGAGCCGTAGCCACTTAGCACCTGATTAAAACGGAAAATGGAAACACTCCCTGTGGTGTTATGGGATCTGTGATAAAGCTATCCCCCCCATAATGGCATTAACCATGTTGAAGTGAAAAGTAAAATGTCTCTTGTCTTTGCTATATCGCTTAATTATTTTATATGAACCAGCCGGGAATCCTTCGGCATATATTTAATTTCAGATTGGTGTAATTACATGTGCAAGAGCTTTTGTTTTTCTTTTGAAGTCTAGGCTTGAATGTGCTGTGAATACTTACTTTACAATATGTCACTACTTGAATTTTATCCTCTTTAACCAATGTTTCCACTATTTCCCTATCTTTCTCCTAAAGAGGCTTCAAAGTTAGATGAAATGTTTAAGGTCTCACGACTAAAAGAAATACCTTCCAAACCTGGAAGGCACTATTTCTCCAAAATTGTATTAAGTTAGGTAGCTAGTGTGCTAACGGACCATCGGATCAGCTCGTACAGAAATACTCACATGAGTGATTACTGGCACTGTAAGAGGTCGCTCCCCTACAGGCCTTACTGAGAACACAAAAGTCCTTTTGGCCCTCGAAGTCTGTCAGACCACATTTGGTCACACTGAATAACACCACCACCAGGGAAAATTGGCAATTTTTCAAATGGCAATGTGTCAGGCACCATTTCATCTGCAGCTGCAGGTCCATCACTGGATTGTTCTATCATTGACATGTAGAATTTTTTGTTTTTGTTTTTGTTTTGAGTTTATGTTATCACTGTCCCATGGGTTTGGACCCCATCATTGTCCACTTCGGAGCGTATTTAATATTTTGGTTTGCCTTTTTTTCTGGTATTTAATCACCACTGGCATTAGTAGACAACCTTTGTTTCAATTACACTGACCTCGCCATGAGACATACATGCATTGTTGGAATAAAGGATGATTAGCTGAAAACTGAAAAACCACAGATATTCTGCTGAAAGCCCTATTTGTCTCTATGATATCCGTTTAGTATCCTTTTTGCAAATATAATACGATTGGATGGATGTCGTGAAATTTTTTGCAGACTTTTTTTGACTTAAGTGACTTATTTACCCATAGCGCCATCAGTAGGTTGCCGTGATTGGCGTGAAATTTGGAACAGACATTGTAATGTCGGAGAATGAATTGTAATACTACTGTTTAGTGCCATAAGCAGGTCAAACTTTCAATGAACTAAACTACTACTAAAGTACCCCAAATACAGACAGTTTTAGGCGACCAAAATTTTATTATTAACTTTCATGAACTGAAAACACACTGTGAAAGGGTCAACGTTCTAAGACGAAAACACGGACAACTTCCTGATCGGACAACGCCGTGATAGCGACCTGTCAATCACAAGGTAGCCATGCCCTAAAGCATACCCTGCTTTATGGTCTATTTGACTCTAAATGGTACCAAAATGAAAACAATACTGTATTGAAGAAGACTTTAGCGATTGAAAACAAAAACTCATGTTTACAATGTTTACTGAGGTAATAAATCAAGTGAGAAGTAGGCTCATTTTCTCATGGTCTTCTATACAATCAGACTTCTTTTTGCAACCAGAGGAGTCGCCCCCTGCTGGCTGTTAGACAGAATGCAAGTTTAAGGCACTTCAGCATTGGCTTCACTTTTCAGACCCGGAGGTTGCCCACTGGGAAGAATGTTTCACATGCATTCTCACAAACCCTGTTTTTACCCATGCAGGCCAAGTTCATAATAAGTTGGTACCTTCCTCTATAGTTGGCTTCCATTGGAGGCAGCCTCCCAGAACCAGCAAGGTGCAGATTTGGCAAAAATTTGCCCAGATAAAGTACTTATGCTGCTCAGATGGTTGCTACATGCTTTGTGTATGGGAAGGATTGTTAGACTGTGTGGACATGGGTGTGGTCTAACACAAAACTGGCTAGAAGTCAGTGCCCATTTGTTTAATCAAACTCAGTTCAGGTGACTCAAGCTCTAGTCGTGTGGATAAAATTTGGCCAATTTTTGGTCATCAGTGTTGATTGTAGAACGAGATGTTTTTTGAAAATCTGCACCAAACATGACGGTAGTGTCTCGGAAAGCATTTCAAACATGCCTGCCAAATTTTGGGCATTTTGGACCGAGTGAGGTGTACTGTGTTGACTTTTGCAAAGATTTTAAAGGGCATATTTGAGATGGTTTAAAGTCCAATTAACACTCTTTTTTTTATTTTATTTTTTTTTCCTTTAGTCACCATACTTGCCACAGGATACCAGGCCAACAAAACAGTCAGCCAAGAATTTCTATATTTGCAATCATCTATAAGCATCCAAAGCTGAAGCTGTCAATCACTTTCATAATATTTATCAGTGCTATAAATGCCCCTCACAGCCTTAAACCCTGTTTTTGGCTGCTTGCCGTTAAATTCAATAAATGCTTTCACACCCCTTAGCCCAATATTCCCAGTGGATATAGGGATTCTATCAGCAATCTTTTTTATTATTATTATTATAGATCACTGCCCAACTTCTTCCAGACTAAAATACTATTACAGCTTGATATAACTCTGTGACAGTTGGTGAACCTGCATCATTTAATTTTCTTTGATTTTGAGTATTAACCGAAATGCCTTCTGACTCTTGACCCCACTGAAAAGTGTGATTTTGATCATAAGTCTGAACAAGGAATAATACAAAATGAGTGTCACTTTCGTATGTACTTACAAGATGATTTCATATCAATAGACATACCGATATAGTGACAAAAGCTGGTAAAATCATTGCGATTAAAAGTTTCTGGTGCAGCAAAAAAAACACTTACCGCAGGTGTTTTTCCCCACCATGGTAGCCTGAATGCAAGGAGTTCGGTAATGATGTGCTTCCCACCTCTGACTTACCATTTCAGGCCATAAACAAGCACAAGGTGTATTTCAACCTGTTGCATCCATCTGTTGGTTGCATGTGTTTGTGGAGAGAGCTATCAGCATGAGAGTTGAGAAGGATGAATTTCATTTCGGTCAACAGAGATCAGTTTATTCGCTGAAGTCCTCTGACTCTTCTGCAATTGATTTCTTCCCACATTGCTACAGTGGAAATATCAATGTTTGGCCAGGTATATGCAGTGATAACAAAAATATAATGTACAGACAACAGAACCAAGTATAAGTGCATATTTCTTCCACGCTCAGTAGTTGTTCATCACTCCCACAAGGAACAGATTCTAACTCCGACCTAAACCCTGACCTTATCCATTTGTTTTTGTTTATCTATCTGATCAGTGACCCGGTGTGTTCCTCCGGTGCACTGAGAGGGAAATAACCACAGAATGGTGATTGCATATTTTGACTAAACAATCTCAAACCCTGTTCTAGGAGACAGCTCCACCTACAGCCACTCTAGTAACAGTAAGTGGATAAATGGGTGTAATGCAACTGGACGGATAATAATGCTGTATTCAGAATACTAACAGATCTCACAGCTGAACTGGTCCTTGTGAACCACCAAATCACTTAATGGCCCTGAAAACCAATTTTCTCAATCAGCTTCTCATTATGAGCATGAACAAAGCATTTTCTGCCAAACAGTTTTGGTAATTTCACATGTCAGATTTCTGTATTTGAGTTGTTGCCTCTGCTTTTCTCTTTGGTCTGAAATGGGTGGGGCTCAGTTGGAAGAAGATGATGTTATGTACTTCAGTGCAACAGTCAGACTCACTATGTGAGACAGTTTTAAAGAGGACCTATTATGCTAATTTTCAGGTGCATACTTGTTATTTGGGTTTCTAATAGAACATGTTTACATCCTTTAATGTTCAAAAAACACTTTCTCATACCAGCTGTGCTGCAGCAACTCTTTTCACCCTCGGACTCCACTCCAGCTCCCCTCTAACTAGCTTTGTTTAAAGGTGTGCCAAACTAGCAACTAGGCAAAGTGTGTTACTTGGTGACATCACCACGTTACAGAAGAAAAGGCAGGACTTCAAACAAGGCGTTTCAGGCAGTTCAGGAGCAGTCTTTCTGTTGGGGAGAGTAACTCCCTTTGGCGTGGACTTTGGGCTTTGTAACTTTGCAGACCTTTTACATGCACAAAAAACTATCTAACACACTAAAGGAAGGGAAAAAGCACAAAAGCATAACAGGTCCTCTTTAAGGAGCGAAAACAACCAGTGTCGTCGCAAGGAGCCTGCAAGGAATAAATCACGATCACAGGCACGCAGTTATTCTAGTTCTACTCGGGCCTGGTGCCACGAAGGGTCTTAAGGGGGCTTAGCCCCCTTCAGTTGTATTTTTTGCCCCCTCTGTTTAGGCTTTATGTAGCTCTAGAGAAATGCCAAAAACTACAACATTATTGGCCAAGATACATGTGACTATTGCTTAGCTGATGTTTCAGAACCATGGACAGCGCTCGCTGTTTGCTGTGTGTTGGGGCCAGCGTCATAATAGTCTGGAATTTCCAATTAGTTTTCATTTTATTTTAGTTATGACTTTTTCAGGAAATATGACCCAATCGGCCACATGGTGGCGCTGTAATTAACGCCCAAACACGCAATTTTGGAAAGGTCACGCCCCTCACACCGTAAGTGCGATTGACTTGAACTTTATTAACAAATATCTGGAGTGTCATATTGATTGGTGCATGTGGGCGTGGCCTATGTAGCATTACATGCTAAATTATGCCTTTGCTCAATTTGCTGTGAGCTGGAACGAGCTAGAGCCATGAAACTTGGTACCATAACTGTACGTTATGGGTTGTAATGGTCCTTTAAAGGAATTTCAGCAGTTAAATAGGACTGATTGGGCTATAATCTGTCAGATAAAATCCTCATGAATGAAATCAAACCATTCTGAGACAGAAAAAAACTTTCAGTCACCAGGTAGGAGCTGCAATCAGTTTTTGGCAGGTGAAAACTGTATTTTATGGGTTGGAATGGTCCTTTGAAGGAATTTCAGCTGGTAAAAAGGACTGAGTGGGCTATAATCTGTCAGATATAATCCTCATGAATGAAATAAAACCATTCTGTGACAGAAAAAAACTTTCAGTCACAAGATAGGAATGTTTTGAATAACAAATTTTTTATTTCTCCTCCTAAACCACGAATTTGATTTCTACAAAATTTTCTGTGAATCATTATTGGACCAAGCTTTTTAAAAGTTGCAGAAAGCTTTTTGCAAGCTTGGACCCGCGAACTGCCGCTTTCGGCTGTAATCAGTTTTAGTTTTACTGTATCCGAGGAAGGGTTAAATCAGCAGCAACTGGACTTGGTTTAGGTTCTTGAAGACGTTTCACTTCTCATCTTCATTTGTTTTTGTTAGGGCCAAGTATAATGTCTCAGAAGTATGTAGCTGCATATTGGCTACATAGAAATCCATGGTTGGAGAACTGTGTAGGAATGGCCATAATGTTTAAGGTTTAATCTTCACGCTTCTTTAGTGAAGCATTTGTGGCACAGTAGCATCCCTGGTTCGATTAGTTATATTTTTTCGGTTTAGTTTAATATTTCTTAAAGGATATAGTTTTTATTTAGTTTCAATCCACTAAAAATATTTTTCACTGCCTATTTTCGTTTTAGTTTCAGTTTTAGTTTACAATAATATCCCTGGTAGGGTACATGTGTAGGTGTGGCGCTGTCCGTAGTGCTGAAACGGAGCAGAGGACATCGATAGACAGACAGAACGACAGACAAAACACGTCACTTAGTCAGTTTCTTAGCTCGCTCACTTTTCGTAGTTGTAAATAGAACTTTCAGCCCTTATCCCATTTCACCCCCATTGTACCAATCCACAGACAGAAGGGAAAAGAGAGAGAGTTGTAAGCCGCAAACAGCTGTTCTAGTACTATTGCTAGTACCTTGACTATGCATAATAGGATTTCATTTTAGAAGAATGTTGGTTAGTCATAAAAATATTATTATTATTTTTTCAAAACTGCAGGATTTGCAGGCCAGGCACGAGTCCCAGTGTGCACAACAGCCCAGGCAACGGTTCTTGAAGTGTGTAGATCAACGAGGTGTGTTTGCACACAATGACTGCTGTGCATCTGGTTTCTTCACCAGATTATCAACTATTGTTGTGTTATAGTGAGACTAGTTCTATTGTTCACCCCATCTCACGCCTACAATCCTGTATGTCTAATCCAATCCTACGCTGGGGTTCATGGTCCCTCCCCCATTGGACTTCACACACTTGTCTGCCAATCAGTTTTCTGACTGAAGTTGCAACAGCAAGAAAACACAAATCCGATAAAAAAAAAAATCTTGCATTCATGTTGTGTCTTATCTGATACACATCTGTAGTACGGGCAGTCTGTACAATATGCTCTGTTCGGGCATGATTTATGTCAGTCAGTGAAGTTGAGAAAAAGTTCTCTTCTCATGCAGCCTTCATCCTTTAATTAGAGATCGTTGCGGTGATAAAAAATTTGATTTAAATTCAACTTCCTGTCTTTTATTAGGAACACAAAGAAACTTGGAACACGAGGCAGATGGAAGTGGCTTATGTCTCCTTGGTAGCACACTGAGATGAAGCCAGGATGGCAGCCAAAAACACACAGACACACACAAAATACATTTACACACACACACACACACACGCGCACGCGAACACAGTCAATATTTCACCCCTTGCATCTGCCAATTACGAGCTAGATTCGTTTGTGGAGAAAACATACACAAGTCTAAACTTAGCAGTGTTCCATATACATACTGTGAGTCAGTAGTGCAAAACACAACGGCGGAGGACCCCCCAGGTGAAATCCCAGAATATCGACTGGATGATTCAACTCTTTAGAGTCGTTAGGCGTTCTCTTTTTTCCCCCCATCTTTTGTAAACACCCAGCGAAAAACCTCAACCGCTCAGATATCCTCCCTTTCTCTCCGTTGAAATAATCCTCTCTATGACAGCACATATTCATTGTGCATGGATGATAACAGCGTCGGGGTCCATTGAGAAAACCTCAGTGTCTGATTCCCATCTAGCAAACAGCTTGAGGGTGGCATGGCCTCGAGGCTTCCCTCTGTCCCTCTGCCCGGGTTTGGAGACAATCTTTTGATCTGCGGAGGAAGGCTACCACATGCTAAGAAAAACTCCTGCTACGCTAGGTGTGCCGTTCCTTTCATGCTGGACCAGAGGGAAATTTGATAAGCGCCGAATTGCGAGTCTCTGTTGCTACTCCCCGACCCTGACGCGCTCGCTATCTATGTCAGACACTTCCCTGAGCCTTGTTTTCTATGCACCTTTAAGAATGCAGATTAGATGGAAAAACTTTGGGCAGGAAAAACACAATGTTTGAGCTGTCATGCCCTCTCCAATGCCTCAAAGCTGTTTGTTACCTTTGTTCTCCCCACCAACTGCAGCGAAACACCAAACTTTGCTGAATTCTTGTTTATATTAGATGCTGCAATATCTTACCCCCCACTCTGAGAATACATTCGCAGGAAATAATCCAATAATGCTCCATTTCCGTGGTACGTTTTATTGTTATCTTTTGTTTCCTTGTATACAAAAGCCATTAATTTCATTTTTTCTTTCCCCTTCCGAGATGATGTCTGGCTTTATTAAAAGGATTTTAGGAAACTCAGCTGGGGAAAGAGGGACAGAGACACTGCTGAAACAGCTTTATGAATATGTGCAATGTGCTCGCTGTGATCTTAAAGTTGCACCGTTTAGAGGAGCTGTTGAAAAGAGACACTGGCAGTGAATGCAGTGTCACAAAGAGAGAAAGAGCGAATAATAAGCAGCTAAAGAAGTGCAACACAGAGGAGGGGAGAGGGGGGGGCAGACAAACAGCTTTCATTAATTCCATTTGTTTCTGTAAAAGGGTGTGATAGCGTGACCTTTGCAGGATCCGACCCAGCTCCATCATTTTTACTCATTATGCAAGAGCCGATAAGATCCAGGTTGACACCTGTCTCCTCAGGGGGTGCAATTAAACAATAAATGAATCCGCTGAAACTTTGTAAACTAACTATCTGTGTCTTGGTAGGTGAAGAGTAAAAGAATAAACCACAGGGTGGAAGAAAAAAAGACGGAGAAGCTAATAAGACTTGAGGGCATTTCAAGAACCCATAACAGCTGCCATTAGCCTTAATCGTCTCGGTTTCAATTAAGGCAAAAAGCAGCAAAAAAAAAGATTTTATTCAGCATTAACCTGGGCTACAACCCTGCTGTTTTTGTAAATAAAGATACATAATATGAAGAAAACGATTTTCTGAAACTCAGCAGAGGACAACTCTACAATCTGATCCTCAGGACCAATAGCACTTGATAAAGAGGAGCAAAGTATGTCTGAGAACAAGTTACCATACATGTTGCATCCCTTTCAAGTCTGAATGCTGCAATGCCTCTCTAAAGATATTTTTTTTTCAGCTCACTTCATTAATTCAAGCACGACAGTTAATTAGGCAATAGATTTTTATATTAGAGACTTTCATGCTGCTGCAGCATGATGCACAAATATTCTGCTATCTCTGGTGAATTTTAATAAGCTACAATGCAGCTGTTTTAGTACAATTGGCAAACTGTAAGGCTAGAGCGTGTATGCAATGTTTACAGAACCTCATGGCGCCCTCCACATACAGACTTTCCCAACGGGAATGTAATGGAAGACGTGGTCGATCGGATGGAAGATGTCAGTGTAGCAGTCAGTCAGGGGGTGACCCCGTTTCTAAGGGGTTAAGACACCGACCGTGAACCACAACATCTCCGGATCGAGTCTGGCTGGGGACCTTTGTTATATCGCTCCATCCCACCGTTCCCGTCATTTCTCTGCTGTTCGGTGCTGTCTGATAAAAGCATAAAATATCTACAAAATACATTTTTTAAAAGTCAGACTTAGCTGAGATCACATGTTATAGAAGTCAGTGTCATAACTCTTTGGGTGTTATATATATATCATGCTTTATGATGCCATGATTCCCCTCTCAAGTTGAATAGTAATTAGGTTCGGCTGGAAGTGAGACAGCTGCACAATGAAAAAGCCTGATTTTCATAATTCTGCCCAATTTTCTATTCAGGCCAACTTATTTTGTAGGCTATTCTTCATGGAACCAAATAGTTCCAATTTTCTGGAAAATTTGCTTTGATGAAAAGATTGATACCATTGTCATATTTGTCCAGTAAATATGAAGCTAGTAGTTAGTTAGCCTAAAGACCGGTAACAGAGGGAAACAGCCTGGCTCTGTATCCTCTAAAGCTTACTAATTAGCTATATCTTGTTTGCGTGATGTATACAAAAAACAAAATGTAAAAACAGCAATTTGTGATTACTAATCAACATGTGACCCCCAAAAAAACACAACTTGTTGCTTTTACGTTTAGTTTATTTTATTATATTATGTTTTTTCAATATCTATCATCATCACCAATAATGAACTCGGTTACATCGGTTTCCGTTGCTATTAATTGGTTAAGCTGTGAAGTAACATACAGCTACCTGAAAGAATAGAACTAAAGAACAGAGTAGACAAGAACCTTGTAGATGTTACAAAATAAACAGGGGATATAATGCAGCATGAAGAGTACATTAAGGATATAGAAAATAAAAGAAAAAATAAATAAGAAAGATAATAAAAAAATAAAAATAGATTTAAAAATAAACAAATTAAAAAAAAAATAATAAAAATAAAAAGTAGAAAAATACAATGACAGCACAGTGGTACAAATTGGAGAACCTAGGGCAGAATATTCACCCAGAACCACCAGCCCTTGGTTTGTCACTGCGTATGTTCAGAAGGCTTGTATAAATAGATATGGGGTCATGGTCTCAGTCAGGTATGATTGAGAAGTTATATTTTATATAGACAGCATATCTTAGAAAACTTGTTTGAGTAGCCCCTAATTGTACATCTCATTTTCTCTAATTATCTCCGCCAAGGCCGAAGGCCTAGGAAGAAGGTTCTGTTTTCACCGGCGTTGGTTTGTTGGTTTGTCCGTTAGCAGGATTACTCCAAAAGTCCGCGGTGGATTTGAATGAAATTTTTTGAAGGGGTGGGGTGTGGCACAATGACCAATCCATTCGATTTTAGTGGCGATCCGGACCATGATCTGGCAACCACCTGTTTTCATCAAACACTACAAGAAAGTAAATAATCGTGTTTCCCTAAAACATCCTGAGTCTTTCCGGCTCTTTGGTGCAGAATACTCAAATCGATTTCCAGTGAACCTGGTCTTTTGTCTCTCCGAGCCGTTGCTCTGAATTAAAACTGAGGAGAGGAAGCGATGTTCCCACCACTTACAAACAGCCCTGTGGGGCTCCCACCCTGTGAGGGGCATAGGAGGCCATGCCACAGCCCTCCGCCTCCAGGCACCTGTGCACCAGCTTGAAATACATTAACTTTCACATTAGAGCCTAATAAGGGAGAGCAGCAGCGGCTTCTGCCCCCTGCCAGCATCTTTCATGTGCCCTTACTGACAGATCCCCAAAATCATATTCACCTTTTACCACCTTTAATTAGTTCTTTTTCACCAGTGTTTTTTTTTTCTGGATGTCGGCTCCGGGTCCAATATACTCCTGTCAGCATGCTGCGAGACGACTGCATTAATCAGAACAGACAATAACAGTGAGAGAACGGGCACTGAATAGCAGAAGAAGCGAAGTCTGATCCCAATATTTAGCCAGCAAATGGTTTCTTCTTTCTTCAGTTGTATGATTTGAGATGTAAGATTAACAAAATATTGACAAGAAAGATGATTTATAAAACTCCCCTCTTGAATTGTTTACAGCACATCGCTTAACACCTCTGCAGAGCACGTTTATTAGCGAGAATCCTGACAGCCTTTATGGATTCAAAGGGGAGGGGGGGAACAAGAACATGTGATAGGTCTGACATGTTTTTAATTCTACATTAACGTTTTCCTGGCGGAGCCAAACAGGCTTGCCATTAGACATTCATTATATTGATCGTGCAGCGCGGCGTCGAGTCTCGTAGGAAAATGAGGTTTCTCTCCTTTTTGTCTGTCAGCTAATTATTGAAAACAAGATTTGCTTCTGATTAAGGGAGCAGATTGTTGTTGCCGCAGACACATTGACATGCACAAAACACCTGAGGTTGGTTGAGGGAGGTGGGTGGATATGGTTGGGGCAAGGTCTTTCCTCCTTAAGCCTATTAAAGAAACAGATGCCAGATTTTACAAGGTTTGCTTTAACAAGATGGATTAAATCGTGCCATATGTCTAGATTACTTTCCTCCCGTTTCAGGCGCTGAATTTGTGCAAATATTTATGTAATGTCATGGCTCCTATTTCCAGTTTTAACCCACTGACAAAGAGGTTATCTCTGCTTTCTGGGCTTGTGTCGGCGACAGTGGGAACTGAGCGAGAATCGCTGACGCTTTCCTTTTTTACTCTCTGTATATAGCACACAAAACAAACACCGTAATCCTTTCATGTTCAGTGCAAAGATCGTGATTTCAAACACGTGTTGTTAATGAGTGGATGAGGGGGTTTTGGTGTCCTTAAAACCAGCCTCACCTTCATTCCTTTGACCTGTCCAAATGTAAATGTCATTCCTCTCCATCAACTCCACTCACCAGAGATAAACAGGTGACCTTTTCCAGCTCCTATGTAATCACTCAGGCTGTTCTCATACACCGTTCGTAGTTATACATACGAAAAAGTGATGTTTGCAATCCACGTGATTGTGAATCAGGAAGTATAAAGAGTGACAAACGCCGCAAAGGGATGAAGTAGATCTTTTCCTAAACTTAACTAAGTAGTTGTGTTGCCTAAACCTAATCAAGTTTACCTTTTCCGAAGCCTAACTAAGTAATTTTGCTGCCTAAACCTAACCAAGTAGTTTTGTTGCCTAAACCTAACCATGTTGATCTTTTCCTAAGCTTTACTAAGTAGTTGTGTTGCCTAAACCTAATCAAGTTGATATTTTCCTAAACCTTACTAAGTAGTTTTGTTGCCTAAACCTAAACAAGTTGATTTTTTTCCTAAACCTAACTAAGTAGTTTTGTTGCCTAAACCTAATCAAGTTAATATTTTCCTAAGCCTTACTAAATAGTTTTGTTGCCTAAACCTAATCAAGTTGATCTTTTCCTAAGCCTAACTAAGTAGTTTTGTTGCCTTAACCTAATGAAGTTGGTATTTTCCTAAGCCTTACTAAGTAGTTGTATTGCCTAAACCTAATCAAGTTGACCTTTTCCGAAGTCTAACTAAGTAGTTTTGTTACCTAAACCTAACCAAGTTGACCTTTTCCGAAGCCTAACTAAGTAGTTTTGCTGCCTAAACCTAACGAAGTTGGTATTTTCCTAAGCCTTACTAAGTAGTTTTATTGCCTAAACCTAATCAAGTTGATCTTTTCCTAAGCCTACTAAGTAGTTTTGTTGCCTAAACCTAACCATGTTGATCTTTTACTAAGCCGTACTAAATAGTTTTGTTGCCTAAACCTAACCAAGTTGATCTTTTCCTAAACCCAACGAATTAGTTTTAAGTCGTTTTATTTTGAAAAGACTGGAGCGGAAGTTGACAAGTGTGTCGCATGTTGCTGGACATTCATACGAAAACACACAACAAAATAAGGAATAACTTTCCGTAAGAAATCATACAAATTATTGTATGAGGTTTGAATCACCTGTGGTGAGTTTCAAAATAAAAGAGGAGGGGTAAAAGTAAACCAGGAGAAGAGAGGAGGATGAAAAAAAAAGATTACTTGACATGAAGGGTCAATGATGTTTCAGGTTCATAACCAGAAAACAATTCTTGGATATATGTAACGAGGAACATTAGTTCCATATGGACTTGTCTGTGAAGTCTTATGGATGCCCATGGCTACGTGTAATAGCATCACACTGTCCATATCATATCAGCCCCTTCTCATATCAGCCCAGGCTGTATATGATAAATCAGTAATGGAGGGATTTGATGCTAGTTTGCCCTGTGGAGCTCATCTTCCCCTTTGACCCAACGCCATAAACGGCCTCCCGTCCCAGGAGGAAGAAAGTAATTGCTCATTTTGTAGATACAACACCTTGTGACCAAGTCTCTACTTAATTATTTACATGTCTTCCTGTTGGGCAATATTGAAATATGAGAGAGAGGTTGAAAAACTGCCCTCTTGAGATGTCTCTGAAAATGCACAGAATTGATTTTCTTTTTCCATTTTTTAAGACAATAAGAGTGAGTAAAGTGTGTCTGACTGGAATGCATATTTTTGTAGCATGTCGCAGAGAGTGATTTCGCTGTGATGTAGTGAGGGTGTAGGCCGTAGCCGCAGGTAGAATGCCAGAATGCACAATGTGGAGCTGTGGAGTAATTGATCTGCGTTGCTGTCTATTCTCGGTCTCGCTGCAATATTTCTGGATCACGCACTGTTGTACAAACCCTTGATCAACATGCTGAATCATTACATGTAATTCTCCAGCTGAGTCATAAATCACATTAGGATGGGAGACGGAGGTAATGTTTTTTTTTTCTTCGTTTTTGTTTCACAACACCACATTTTTAAATTTGTCTCCCCACTGTCGTCATTTCTTCCTCATTGTTATTCAAGTGCGTCCTTTCAAAAGAAAAGGTGGAAAAACATTGGCTGCCTCAAGTCGGGCTTTTGACTTGCCACACATAACTTATTTTGGAAGCGGAAAGAAACAGATTCTGGGTACAATATAGTTGCAGACATCCCCACCCCAACCCCAAAAAGGAGAAAATCAATAAAAACTGATAATAAATTGCGTAGGCGTGCTTTGTCTTTCTTTGCCTTTCTGTTGCACGGGGTGAGGCATTCTGGCACGGCAACCGCACTCTCAGATGGCTTTGTGGGAATATGAATAATGCATTTTTCATTTACATTCGCCCTCATCCCACAGTATGTTAGGGGCATTAAGAGATGGTGGGATGTACAAACACAGAGGTTAGAAATTAGATGATTCCAGAAGGACTGCATGAAAATGCGTGCGCATCTGTTGTTCCTATCAGGCTATTTTCTTCTTCTGACACTAATTCAATCTGTGTGAAGGTGGAGATGATTTCAAATATAAGCAAACGTTCTCATGCGGTGCCATTCAGGCGGCTAACGAGCGAGGCAATGTGAGGTAGAGAGAGGAGGTGAGTATGAGAGACAATCCTCTCAGTGTTTATCAAAGTGGCCTAATCAGGTCAGTTACTCATCTCTGACGTCACCTAATCTCACACTTGTGCGTCCCTACCGCAGACTGATGACACTTTATGAGCCATTCCTCACTGATAATATTTACCCATGTGCATTGTTAAACGCATTATGTCATCCGGTACTATTAAATCACATACGGCTCCATCATAAACTAAGTTTGTACCCCTAACGTCAGGGGAGATAGAATTCAAAGACAAAGTCTAAATTGCCGGGTGAATGTCTGTGTGGATGAATACGATGGGACAGATAAGGAAGCTGAGACTAAGCCAGATGTTGTATTCCTGGGTGTGTCTTTGGAGCCTCGGCTTCGTTTTTTTTTTTTTGTCCTGGTTGCTGAGCTAAGCTGTTTGAGCAAAGCATCGTGGGAACTGTCGTCGCCGCTGAGCGGCAGATGGAATCAGGTGGTCATCGCGCATTAAAGCTGCAGTGGGTGGAGAAAATATGATTAAAAAAAGTTATTTTTTGTCCTCCGGTGCTCCTAACAGCATCTGTAAGATTTCATAGACCGGAGGAAGACAACCAATCAGAGCCGAGCTGGAGCCTTGCCGTCTCTGAGCAGCTGTCAATCACTTGCGAACTCCGATCAAACGGTCAAACTAGGCAGCGCTGATCAAATATGAATCAATAATGCCTATTTCTCACCTCAAATGATTTCAGAAACTTCTTGTAGTGTACAATGAGAAAGTTTGTGACCCGGCAGCAATGTTGAGATCTGTTGAGGATTACCAAGAACCACCCACCAACCGGAGCACAGCCAATAGGAACGCTCTCTATCTGAAATGACCTGTGATTGGCCAAAGTCTCACATCACAGGCTAGATTTTTTAAAGCCTGAAAACAGAGCCATGAGGAGGTGCAGAAGTCTATTTTCTCTCAGAATACTTGAATTACAATATGCTGAAAGTTTATTATGGAATGTTTTCCCCAATGATGCCAAAAACATTCTGCTTACTGCAGGTTTGAATGGAGTCAAAACTGAACCAGAATTTACCTTAAAAACTTTTGTTCTCACGAAAATAAAATGCTAATCTTGTGCAATAAATGCTTCATTTTCTGGTGAAATTAAGACAGTATGTTTTTCCCCGCCCTCCTCCCTCACCTTTTTTTTTTTTTTTTTTTGCAGCCTTGGCAGTTTCTAAACTGAATTATGTAGCAATTTGCTGCGTCTTTGATGTGATAAATTTGAAGCCCTACTGAAATGTACACAGACTAGAGGGGTCTGTGAGCAACCATCAATGCTGTTGTGCTATACGAGTGTATAGCCCCCACCTCCATCCCCTTCTCTCCTGAAAACAGAAAGATGAGACTTTAGCTGTTGGGCTTTTCTGCATAAAAGTGCTTCGTTCAGAGTCCGGGGGCTTCCTGATCGGGCCCGATTATACCGCTGTGGCTACAAAAATGATGACTATTCAGGAGTAGAGAAGGATGCTGACTGGTAGTAACCTCAGGAAAAGGACAGTGAAATGAAGGCTGGGAAGCTGTGTGCTTTGAAAGAAGGAGGGGGGGGTCAGATTCATTATAATGAGAGGCTGAAATTAAGAACATCTATCTGCGATGATGTTTCCTCCGTGAAATACAAGTTGCCTGTTCTCTACTCTGATGTACTTCCATCCCTCTCTGCTTTGTGAAAAAGATTGCAAGGATGGAGGTCTTGTTGTTGTTTTTTTCATTTTCTTTCATCGGCCCTGAAAAAAAATGCATAAGGTTTCTGTGGTGTTTGTGGATCAATAGTGTTGCTCCATTGGTGAGTTCCTTGGTATGGGTGACACAGCTTCACAGTTATTTGGAATTGAATTAGGGGGGTTGGGGAGGGAGGCAGAGATGATGAAGAGTATCAATCATTCTGTCTCTTGTGTGAAGTTATTTGTGGGTCGACAGAATCGGCAATAATGAAAGTTCACTTGTTCACCACTGAGGGTTTGTGTGGGTAAATTTACTTCCCCCATGACGCCAGACCTGGAACAAAGGGAGCGAACCCTCGGCAGAGGAAGCGATGTCAACGCAATCCGAGTGATTCTTTACAAGTCTTCACAATGTTCGTTATGACACGAGCCTTAGGGGTTTCACACTGCCACTATGTCTGTTCAGTTTTATCACCCCTATTAACAGAATCACAGCTGCTCTTATGAGTTTTTCCCTCATACCTAACTGATGTCTGACACTGTACCTACTGTATCGCCCTACCCTTTTGTTCATGACTTGTCCATGATTGCTTTCACGATCCGAAACACAAAAATAAAAAGCACAATTACCTTTCCTCTCTCCTCTCCCCTCCTCTTCCCCTTTATTCTGCAAGGAGAGTGATCACCCCATCCCTCCAGAAGAGATTTGATAACATTACCGTGGAACTGCCCTCTCTGCTGTCTCAGTATTAGAGAGCGCGGTCGCGATGGAGAATAGTTTAAGTGAGATTGATTGAACCCAGCTGGTCGAGATTCCTGGTGTGTCGGAGTCATTTATGCAGGGATTGGCTCATAACCTGTCAATCAGATGGATGGATGGACAAGGCGGCGTAGCAGAGGGTGGGACTGAGAATGAGGGAGAAGTCGACTCAGAATCACCCTGAATCTGTGGTTCCTACTGTTAAACCAATCTGTCACCAAACGTGGTGTGTCCTGGATTATTTTGGGCGACTTTCACTTCACAGACTTAAACCTGTGTCTGGAGGACATTACAGATGTTTGAATGCAACTCAGCAACTATACGTTCAATCCACATAAATGAAATTCTGAAAATTAAAGACTCATATTAATTGGACGCACAGCAGGAAGCAGCCGTCCCATGAAAATCATGTGTCCATAATTGGTCATTCTTAATTTTTTAGATACAGTGAAGAATTAAATACCCTGCTATGGGTTGAGAAGGTTTCGGCTTATTTTAAAGTTATGATTCTTTTTTTTATAATCTCTGATTTTCATGAAATCAACCCCCATTTTTGATACTATTTATGGTTTTCATTTGATCTTCTTTAGCCATTCAATGTATTTACATTCAGTAATTACCTGTCTATATAGCAGTTTGTGGCAGAGGCCGCCATTACCCAGATGTTTTTCTTATTACATGAAATGTACAGTGAATGTATGCATATGATAGACCCTTAAAGACAGTATAGAGTGACACTGAATGTAAACATAATTTATATTTGTTTACAAGAAAACTCCACAGAGTGCCTTTAAATTACAAAAATACATCTTAGCCATTAGATTTTTGGGGTTTTATGTAGAAATGGACCAATGGTGGATTTTTGAGGCTAATAAGGCTACAGATATTTGGAAATTGAAAAAGACCAAATATTTTTGATAAGGATCCCTTAAATTATGGCATTAGATTATGGCATGGATAGCTCATTTATGAACCGAGTACGAGTTTCAGGCCCCAAAAGTTTGAAATATCTGTCTCTTAAATGTTCATAATCCAGTACAAGGGGGGTGAATAAATTACATTTGTGGCGCTCAAAGTATTGAAAAATGACATTTTATCTCAGGAGAAAGTCTTTTCGGAAACCAGGCTCCTGCATGTGAACAACTCACAGATCCTGGCATGAACTATTTTAATTGGAACTACTTTCTAATGCAACAGATCCAGAGATGGATACCTCAAAAACTCAGCACATAAAACCAAAATCATCAGCATGGTTACCATGAGAGGTATGTGTAAATGATACTTTGAAATTTGCATGAAATGGCCTTATAATGTGCACTATATACAGGAAATGTAATTTAATGAAAGTTAAAGAAAAATCAGGGCAAACTAAAGCAGGTCATGTAAGAAAATATTGTGGTAGATGTAGTGGAGCTGAAGTATGACAAGTAATCTTTAAACAATGTTTTACTTATGAAAGATGAGACGCAAACTCGGCTTATCAAAAGAGATAAAAGATGTGGTCTGATGCGGAAAAATAAAAGCCTTTTGAGGACAGCAACTGCAGCAAAAAGATTCAGTAATGTTGTGTGAATTATCTGTTCCGATTTAGCAACAAATTAGAGAGGTTGATTTGCACAGCATACATTATCACTACACACATTATAATATAATTGCACTGCCACCCGACTTCATTATTCCATAGAAAGAGGCACAGCAGAAACAAATGGCTGTTCTTCACACAGGTAACACTCTTTACATAAGAGGTTACAGTGATGATACCACGGGTCCTCTGAACTAAAGAGATTTGCATACTGATAGAGCGCAGCGCAGACACCTCTGCTGAGCACAAAAATCTCCCTAATAACCGCCCTAATAAATAGCTTTATTTGAATATCAAGAGAATATTGGGAGGAGGGGAGCAGAAATTAGATTATTTGATTCTCCAGCAGCCTTTGTTTCCCGCTCGTGTTTTCTTCTGGCTTTCAAATCAGAATATCAAAAGTGAAGTGATGCATTAACATTTCTTTATAGAATCACTTTGAATACTGATAGAGGACTTCAAATGGGGGGGTGAAACTATAATTGTGTCTGTATGTTTATTTAACATTTTTCTTGTTCTGACTTTCTACTAGATTTCGCATCCTAATTTGTGCAAGCTGATCAAGTATAGCCTGTTGTCGGGGGAGCCTGTTGCAGGGATTGCTGTGGCTTTACAGCGAATAACTAGAGTATGAGCTGATAAATGAGGTGTCTGACTGTCCGGGCCTCGGTGTTATCTCGGTGCTGGTATGTACAGCCGACTGCTGCGTGGGCGGTGAAGGCAGGTGACAAGAAGAGAGGGAGGAAAGGGAAGGAAGAAGGGGGTTTCGGAGGGGAGAAAGGGAAAGCGACAGAGTGACAGACACGGAGACATACTGAGGGTGGAGAAGACAAGAAAAAACGGGGGGTAGGGGTGGAAGCCTTTGGGTTCCTGGTCTGTCAGGCATGTGATGTGTGATATATAGAATATAGTGAGGATGATATTGCGTCTGTGATGCCCCACCCCGTGTCAGAGGTGGAGCTCAGCTGGGTTTGAAGCTAATTAGGTGAACTTTGCTCCTTACAGGACTGATTTTAGGACGGATGCATAGACAGACGTACGGACGGATGGGAAAAACAAAAACAGTAGAAATCATTTAAATAAATATACTTCACCCTATGGATGGATGACAGATAACAAAACATTTGCTGTGTGTTGAAATATAGCTTTTTCCCTTGAAAGATGATTTTTTTTCACCTCCATTTTTGCAGTATTTTAATAAAGCATGGGCAGACTAACTGCCATCTAATGCTTCAGCAATGCAGTTTCATTTGGTATGAAAATATTCTGGCAGTTTCGCAGCATCTTCTGTGTTAGTGTGTGGCTGTCAAATAGAGTATAATTCATGAGCAACAAGATGTGCAACACTTTGCCTACGCCCTTACTTATCATAGAATAGCATATTAAGAAGAACAAAATTTGCTGGATTCTTGTGAATGAGCCTCTGGGTTTCTATTTTCAATTATCTATGTATGCCTGACTCATTTATTGTGTCTGCAACATGAAAACATACTGTTGTTTTCAATGCATTGTCTTTCAATAATTCAAAAGTTATCATATTTTAGAATGTGTAAAGTCTTCTGGGAAAATTAAAGAGTGACTTTGAATGTTCAATCGAGGTGTCTCCTATGAATTACAATATAAAGGGGACAGTGTGTAGGATTTGGCGGCATCTAGTGGTGTGGTTGCAGATTGCAACCAACTGAATACCCCTCTGCTCATTTCTCCCTTACCAAGACTGCGGTAAAGTGAGCCGCCGAGTGCACCGTTACCACGGTTTTGCACTCTGCGGCTCACATTACCGCAGTTTCACAAGCACGTCGGAAAACTACGGTGGCCTTCAGGTAACGTAAAAACTCTAAAGGCTCACGCTAGAGCCAGTGTTTGTCCATTTTGGGCTACTTCCGGTGCAAAATGGCAAACACATCTCAAGGCGGTCATGAAATAGTCATGAAATTTAATCTATTTGATTCGTGTACATAGACACAAATCTCCCCTTTTCTTTCGTGACGCTCAGCACAACTTTCAACAACACGTGATGCACGTGTCAATTTCCGCTCCAGTCTTTTCAAAATAAAACTACTTAGTTAGGTTTAGGAATAGATGGATTTGGGTAGGCTTAAGCAACAAACTACTTAGTTATGTTTAGAAAATGATCGTGGTTTGGGTTAAAATAACACCGGAAGTGCCATAAGTTAAGTACGGGAGTTCCGTGACAAAAACTATGGTTAGCTTTACAAAAAAATTGTAGTTTGCAAACTCCACAACTTAATTACGTAAGTTACGTGGCAAATAAATCAACTTTGACTTGTGGTTTCACGTGAACACTGGTCTCCTGGGCAAAAGTCCTGTGTTTTTTGACCCACCCTTCCATCCCGTCCTCCTCCCTACGCAGTGTTCGCCATACTTCATACTTCCCGGTTCGCGTTGATTACATACGAATTGATTTTGTGCTGACCCTCACGAAAAAATGTGTGTATATGTACACCAATCAATACATTAAATTTCATGATTATTTCACGAACTGCTGTGCGATGGGCTGAAATGGCGGGCTCCACGAAGAGAGGACCCACTCCCTATGTACATATGAAGGGCTCATTCTAAGCTAACGAAAGCTATTCTTAGTTTCAGGTGATTATACACTAATGAAAACATAGTTATGAATATTATATTCCATTTCTGATAATAGATCTCCTGAAATGTTACACTCTGTTCCTTAAAAAAAAAAAAAAAAGCAGTCTTCCAGTGTAATCATGCTTGTGCAGATTTGAAGTTTATTTAAGTCACAAAAATAGGGCCAAGAATTACAGTATATTAGGCACTGGCAGCTGGTAAAGCATTAAGGGCTTTCAGAAAGCTATAGCACTATAGTGTTCTCCGAGCTGCACATTTTCAACCCATGTGTTCTATCCCCTTTTCACTATTTATTCTACAACTACAAATCAGTCAGCCATGGAAATCCTGGGTATACACTTGAGAATAGCATCTTAGCTGTGCACTTAACAGCACTCAGTCTGCTCATTATGAAATGTTATAACTCGGTGATGAAAATGTTAACTTCAAGGTTATTCAGTGCATTCGACCATTTGGATGTGTGGTTGAAGAGGGGCTTACATATTCTATACGGTGCTGTGTTACATTAATAACTAGCCTACGGTGCGTCACTTTATTATGCACAGACAAAGAAATATATGTGGGTAAGTGCAAGGACAGAGACCGATTACGTACGTCTTACATATGATGTATTTCCTTTTCATATTTCTACGCTAGCTCCTTGAGTGTGCGCCAGATTATGTGCCAGATATTAGAGGTGGCAAGGGAGGTAGAAAAATAGACAGAAGCAGATGAAAAGAAGCTTGAGAGAGTGGGGAAAAAAAATGGGTGGTTGTTGCTAGGTAATAATGACACACTAAAAGATGAAAAAGAGGAAAAGATGAGACAAACCCAAACTGATATGGAATAATATGGATAGTGGAGAAGACAGAAGAATAGGAAGGTGAATGGGTGATTTAAAAAGAAAAATAGTCTGAGGGTACAGTATACACTGTTTCTCAACCAACAGCACTTCTACAAGTCTATTGTTGTCAGAGAACACAATAATCAAATACAGGTAATTGAGTGCAGTGTAAACTAGTCAGTGCTCCTCAAGAGGTTCTTTGTGTTTGAGGAGACCCACTGACCTCTTTCGTCTCTCTTGTCTCCTGTGTGTGTGTGTGTGTGTGTGTGTGTGTGTGTGTGGGTAAGGTAGCCTGGATGTGTGTGTGTTTGAAGTGTGATGCAGGGGGTTTGGCAGAGCTCTGAGATACACTCAAGAAGAGAGTGAGTGGGGCGATTCAGGGGCACGCCTGATGCAAGCGGAGGGGCCGGTGAGTGGGGGTGGGGGGGTCAGCTTGCAGATGGGCTCAACAGGGGAGCGTGTGTGAGCGGTGGGAGAGCTGAGCACTCTGAAGCACAGCTCCAGTGCGCCTCAAAGGTAGGGGGGGCCCATACTCACTAGATGAAATATCAGTGCTCCATGTGCAAATAAGCTTTAGTGAGCGGGCGATATGGGGCATCAGGCCACAATCGTGATCAAGTGTGGGTGAATGATTTTTTTCAATATTTCAAAGCAATAGTTCCACGTTTTGGTGTTTTAAGCTTATTGGCTGTCTTGCCGAGATTTACATGAGAAGATTGATACCACACTCGAATATCTGCCTGTTAAAGGGACTGTTTGTAAGAATCAGAAATGCTTGTTAACACCGACACCTGTGGCCGTTAAATCAACGAAAGTCAGCGTCGGGCTCACGCTTGCTCGCTCTAAGGAGACATGAACGAGCATCGCTCAAAACAGTGAGGAGACACACATGAGCTTAAACCACAATATCACTCTATATTTCACCTGCTTGGCAGTAATGTTAGCTGACCAGACGAAGGTCTCCATGAATCAATGCTGAAGCTAGTGTTGGCTTTTCCTGCTTCAGCCTCCGGGGCTGAAGCAGGAAAAGAAACGTTGTCGTCTCTGACCGGGTGCCGGTGTCTCCCTCCGGCACCCGGTCGGAGACGACAACCTTTCTCGCTGCGGAGCCCCGTCACTTCACAAGACACGGAAAACCTCTGTTGGTCTGGAGGAGCTGCAGCAATTATTTCTGCACAAACGTCCACTGTACATTCACTAGATATTCTCAGAGCTAAACTAACTCTTCTGCAGTGTGTAGTGTGCGCGCATGCACGTGGAGAGGTGGAGTGATACAGCGAGAACGCGCGGTGTGTGTGTGAAGGCAGGCAGGCAGCGGAGCAGAGACTCCAGCCACATGCGAGCGCGCATAGGCGAGCGCGCATGGGATCCTGACCCGGTAGACTTATACGTGTAAGAAGTTACAAACAGTCCCTTTAAATATCAAGCCACAGCCAGCGGCCGATTAGCTTAGCTTAGAATAAAGACTGGAAGTAGGGATAACAGCTAGTCTGGCTCTGTCCAAATTGTAATAAAAAAATCTGCCTACCAGCACTGCTAATGCTCACTAATTCAAACATTATCTCATTTGTTTTAATACGTACAGAAACTGAAATGTAAAATTGAAACGTTAATTTTTACTGCATGAAATCCAGCAAGTAACTGACACATAAAACAACAAATTGTTGCTTTTGTATGATTACACAAACAAGACATACTGTAATGTTTTAATTAGTGAGCCTGCAGGCCAGCTGTTTCCAGTCTTTATGCATAAGATAAGCTATAACTGTAACTTTGCATCAGCTTCATATTGAACAGACAGGCATGATAGTAGTATTGGTCTTCTTATCTAACGCTCAACAAGATAGCGAATTAGCAAGTCAAAGGAACAGATACAATGTAAGTCGACAGCAACACTTATTTCCCAGTAATGGGCAAATCCAATGCAATAAAGCAGAAAAGGATGAAAATATACAAACAAGCACCCTCTGGTAAATAGTCAATAGTTAAAGGGTGGAGTCAGCGATTCTGGAGAAAGATTGTTGATATTTGAACTCGACACCCAAACAAATACTCCTCTCCAGACTTACCGTCCCTCCTATACTGCCTTTCTCTTTATACATCCATGGCCTTTCCTCTGTCCTGTGCACGAGCATGAACGTCCCCTGTTGCTGGCTGGAATAGTGTTGTGTGGCTTTGTCCAAGCCACTCTGTTTGTTTCCCATTTACAGAGCCAGGACTGTGCATGGACCGTATAAAATATGGATGTAGTCTCTGTGACGTCACCCATATAGGCTCTGAAGAACCGTTGTGAAGCTCAATGTGTCAACGGGTGAGTTATATAAAAATTCACCCACCGTATATTTTTAACATGCTGTTCTATGGGGATTGACTCACTTTTGGGGCCAGCCTCAAGTGGCCATTTCAGGAACTGCCACTTGCACGTTTGTTTTATTTTTCAGCACTGGAGGTTGCCACTTGGTATGAACACCAGATTTTTTTTCAGCGCATACACAGAATGGACAGCTATAGCAGACCATGAGGAGATATTCTTTGAACTCGACAAAACGTGATATGGATTAGAATCGCTGACTCAACCTTTAAAGTAATCATTTTTATCTTAACAAATTTAAATCTCAGATTCGTTTTACAGTATCGTTTAATTGATCTATTGCTCTCATTGTGCACATCCGTGTTTGTTTGTGTGCATCAAAATGTCTACGTACCACTTTGTTTGCAGCACATGAAGGGGTAACATCAGTGTGGAGAATTGGAACATTTATGCCCTGACATGGCTAGCCTGTCTCCATGCCATTCCTCAACCAGGAAAACATCCAGGCCGTATTTGCTGTAATGTAAATGACATCTGTCTGTTTCCTTCTGTTGGAGATACAAATGAAGTGCTCAGGGCTATGTCACCATCTTTTCTACTCGTAATAATAAGAGACAGCAAAGGTAGGCTCGGCACGATGCATGCCTCGTATCTGCACAGGCTCAAGCAAATAAATAGCACAAAGGGCAAGAGAAGGAGCACTTAAATGGGGAATGATGAAGTCGTGTAAGCTCAAAGGTGACTCTGACCTCTTGTTGATATAGTGCAGCCTCCTCTTTAGCTCTGCTAACCACTATCCCTTGCATCCCACTCAAAACAGATCTGATAAGAACTACGTGTTTGCATGTAGACTAACTGTGTGTTTGCCTTCCTCCACAGATGATCACAGCAGAGCTCGCCAAGGTTGCTTCGCCACCATCGGCCCAATCAAACAGAGGCAAATGGCAGAGCCGGAGGAAGGAGGGGAAAAAGCTAATTGAAAGCCAAACACTCCACAGCCCGCTGGGATCGTCTCCTTTTTTGGTGCACGGGACGTGCCGAGTGCTCTGTATTTATTGGGAAAAATCGGATTCTACAAATGACATGGAGTCCCCTCCAATGGCGCTGGAGCCTCCTCGTGCAGCACGGCGTGTGGTGCTGAATGCAGGAGGAACAGCTTGGCGGTTCCCTCAGGAACGGACCTGCCGACGATCTGCAGCTGTGCTGAGAATTGTCATTTTTAAATATTCACATATTTAATCAGCTGAAAGGGCTCTCACAACACACATGCACACACTCCTGCACAGACACACATTACGCTGGTAAGCTTCATGAAGAAGGAAGAAAAATATTTATATTGTGATTACGATGCGATTTATGAGATTGTGTTAACTATCAGAGTTTTGTTGATCTTTGTCTGAGCAGCTTTTCAATATATGTAAACATTTTTATGCACCAAACTGAAGGTACATTTGGCAGAATGCTCATATTTCTATTTTATTCTAACAGATCCATTGTTACACTGGCAAGGCAACTGCAGATCTCCATTAGCTCAGCAGTTAGTATTGAATGCACCTGCCGTTCAAATCATTAGAGAGGCCATTAGAGCCTCAACTACGAATACCTTTTCCCCTCAAGTTGTTCATCTGTGTCTGCAATGTTTCTCTGTGGGTTTAGAAAGGATGTTGCTCCTGCTTGATTCAGAATCAATAACATAAACATTAAAAATATCAGGAAATCAGAAAGCAAGTTCTGCAAAACGAGGTTGACGCAACTGAAAAATAGGGGCTAATTTAGCCAGCACATGACAATATCAGCTGGAAATGAACACATAATACCTGGCCTCTTTGTCACTGTTTTAAGGCGGGGAACTAAATGGAAGTGAGACCCTGACTAAAAGTGTTACTGAATTCTGTGCTACACCCAAGAGGATAAAAATGTGCGCTAACGGTGTGAAACTGCCAAATGTTTCTGTGAGATTCTGAGGCGGCATCAATTAGTTGTGTGCATTGCTTTGACCTGTCACTAGGATATCTGAGCACCTTTTATCATTGTGCACAGTGTGGAGTGTGAGAGGCATCATCTTTAATCATGTGTTGTTGTTCTTTCTCTTTTTTTTTTTTTTTTGCCGGGGTAAAAATATGTCCCTACACCATGGAGAGCTCCCCAGACAGCCATGTTGTTTACTGCTGATTAACAAAGGGAAGGGAAGTCAAGACTGTGACACCAGGTAACGTGAATGAGGTGCCACAATACCACAGCGGGAACACAGGAAGAATTCCAGAGCAGAGTGTCTGAGAGAGAAAGAGCGAGACGCAGAGGAGGAGGAGAGGAAGACAAAGAGGAAGAAATGTAGAGAAGGAGGGAGAGGAAGCAGAAAAAGACAGAGAGACAGCGATATACCTCCCTAGCAATCTTCAATCCTTCCAAACAGAATACAGAAAGAGTGCTTTGAATGTCCTCAATACTGTACAAAATTAGCAGATAGAAAAACTACATGCCAGGTGTTTGTTTTAATCCATTTTAGTTGCTATTGCTGAATAACAAACATCAGGTCAAGGTCAGGTTTCAATAGCTTGCTCAAAATAATATTCCATTAATGGATTTCAAAAGTCAAATTCTATCCTTTTTTGACAGCCTCAACTCTATTCAACTCATCTCTATTTTATGCATCATAGCTACGTTTAGTCCTTGACTGACTCACCTCACTAGACAGTAGTTAAAATCCTTCCACCCAGGCAGGTTTGCAGCATTTCACCTGCCACACCCCTTGAATGAAGAAGCTGTTGTTGTCAGCCAGTTAGGAATACGCTATTCTATCATGACTGTTCAGTCTGTGAGGATCTACTTTGCATTCACATCATACTGGATATATCAAGGAAAACACATCACACATGGAAAAATGTGTGATTTGTAATCATGAAACCTGCAAGTACTATCCATCAGAGGTATGGATTCGAGTCACAATGGACTTGAGTCAGACTCGAGACTATTCATTCGCAGCAAGTCGACACTTAATTCCCCAGATCCAGCATCCAATCAAGTTGCAGGAGAAAACCATGAAGAATTAACATTACGTTACTGAGCGCCAGTTGGAAAAAAATTATACCAAAGATAATTTTATTTGCGTACAAAAACTACGCAGTGGTCAACAAAAACAAATTGTAGTATGCAAAACATGCGGGTTGAAAATGACAGACGGAGACGCAAATGGCATTACATTTAGAGAAGAACACATTATGACTTCTTTAGGACTCAAAACTCAAAGTTTAGGACTTGGGACTTGACTTGGGACTTGTCAGTCTTGACTTGGGACTTGACTTGGGACTTGTCAGTTATGACTTGGGAGTTGGGACTTGTCAGTCTTGACTTGTGAATTGACTTGGGACTTGTCAATCTTGGGACTTAATTTGGGACTTGTCAGTCTTGACTTGGAACTTGGGACTTGTCAGTCTTGGGACTTAACTTGGGACTTGTCAGTCTTGACTTGGGACTTGTCAGTTTTGACATGGGAATTGACTTGGGACTTGTCAATCTTGGGACTTAACTTGGGACTTGTCAGTCTTGGGACTTAACTTGGGACTTGATTTGGGACTTGTCAGTTTTGGGACTTAACTTGGGACTTGACTTGGGACTTGTCAATCTTGGGACTTAACTTGGGACTTGTCAGTCTTGGGACTTAACTTGGGACTTGACTTGGGATTTGTCAATCTTGGGACTTAACTTGGGACTTGTCAGTCTTGACAAGGGACTTGACTTGGGACTTGTCAGTCTTGACTTGGGACTTGTCAGTTTTGACATGGTACTTGACTTGGGACTTGTCAGTCTTGACTTGGGACTTGTCAGTTTTGACATAGGACTTGACTTGGGACTTGGCAGTCTTGACTTGGGACTCGAGTGCAAAGACTTAAAACTTACTTGTGACTTGCAAAATAATGACTTGGTCACCATGCTATAGCGGTTAGGGGAGGCTGATTGTCTGTACCAAAGTTCATTGAAATTTACCGAAATGTATCCAACTCACCACCACAATTGTCAAAGTCATGGTGGTGCTCGAAGATAAGTCATGGGATCACCATGAAGTCATTAAAATTCATCGTCTGGAAACCATGATGCCATGATTTCATTGCCATATATCCGATAGTCATATCCGATATTTAATTTGGGCCAAAGTGGTGAATCCCCCGTCCAACCATTACCATCCATAGAGCCCCGTTGCTAGCATGGGTAAAAATAGGTACATTATAAAACCCAATGTCAAGCCAAGCGAGAGAAGATTCTTGCATATTTAGGGGACAAACTACCACAGCTTGTCGCCTCTTAATATCGGCCACCCACTAAGCAGGTGTAACCAGGAACATGGCACACACAAATAAACAACACAGCTTGACCGGGCAAGTCCTTTCCTTGACCCCAAAGCATGTGTTTGACTCTGCAAACATTTTGGGAGAAACTAATGAGAAGTGACATGACAACTAGCAGAAGCAAGATGACACATCTACCCAACATTACTGTGGGCAACATCACTTTTTTTTTTTCTAATATCCTAAAAATACACTTTAAACAGGATGGGGAGTCTGCCAAAGGATCAAACAGGCACAAGTGGTGCACCAGCTGGTACCGTGGAGAATACCTTGGATTCCTGCGGCACAGCGACTGACGTAGCTCTGCACAGGTCAAAGGCTTAGCAGGTTTGTTAGTGACAAAGATGAGTAACAGGAAGGAAGAGGGAAGGTAGAAAGTGAGTTGCTTTTGTTTGAGCTGCTTTCAGCTGCTTCCTTATTGTACTTCAGTAAGAGCTGTACCGAAATATCTGATTAAATATCGGGCTTAAATAAATTAACTTTGCGTTCTTGAATGGGCTGAAAGCAAATGTGTTTAAGGAAGTTCTTTTCCAACAAAATTAAAAGTAAATGAGCAGTAAATGACCATCATAAAAATGTCAAAACATATTTGTGTACTTGCTTGGAGGAGCTCTGTCCTTTCTAGAGCCGAATATAAGTGAGCGTCCCCATGGCTGAATCATGATTCCATAAGCTTATATATATAATAACAGCATGACATGCTACATCTTCTCCTATAATTAGGTTACCATTTCCTGTCCGCAAGGAGCCCAGTGTCAGCTGGATGAATATGGCTTATTATTTCCTTCTTCTGCTCTCCTCTCACTGGATGTCTATCACCACACCTGAACAAATAAGAGCACAGCTCTGTGCATATCACTCCTGCCGGGAAACTCATACTGGCACAAAGACACAGTCAGTTGGCCGGGATTCTCCTTAAGCCCCAGTTTAAAACGGAATCGGCTGTGAGAAAATCCATTGAGATTGTGAATTCATGCTGTGACAGGTCCAAACTGGAATTCTGGGTACACCAAAACGTCTGGTTCATTAAGATTTTGTCACTACATCTTTCAAATGTTTCTGTTGTGCTTTTTTTTCGTCACGATGTTGGAATTGGTTCCATCTGTGATCTGGGTGGTTTTGAAATATTGAGGTTTTTCACAGCATGGATACAAAAGCAAAGCAGCAAAACTGGCATGCAGTTAAAGGTGCAATGTGTAACATGTAGCCACATGCTCCAAGCAAATAGGGGTCAGGATTTCACCTCTACAACTGGGTCCATACATACAATGTAAATTTACAGTCATCGGTTATAAAAAACAAAGCCAACTAGTAACTAGCAGCAGGGCAAGAATACACACAATACACAATTTAAGCAACTCTGAGAGCCTGTCACAATAGCACTGCTATCTTATAATTTTCACACGTGGCATCAGCCTAGGTTTACGCAATAGGCAAGTTATAAATAGACACAAATCCAGTTAAAAGCATGTTAGAGTTAACACCAGTTCATTAAAATATTCAGCAACCGGCACCTAGAAACCTGAATTTATCTCAAATTTCTACATATTAAGATTCTGGTCTTCATCTCTACAACAGTTACTTCAAAAAATGGCATTTGCAGCAGTGTCAATGACAATATCTCTGATGGAGCCACAAATTATACAGTTTGAAAACATCTAATTGAGCATCATTTCATAGAAGCTTGTAATTATGATGTTTCTAATAGCCTATATATAAGTATTCCCTCTTTTGCAGTAAGTAAAATCAGCCCTAACACCTTTTGTGCATGCACATCTGTAGCAGGGTGACACAGTGAATAGAGAAATGTCCTCAGGGTGGAGGACTGAGGTTCATCCTCCGGTCTAGCCCCAGTGCAGCTGCTGAAGGCTGAAGTGTCCCTGAACAAGTCTTTGAATCTCTTCCAGCTCCATGGGCACTGCTGTGTTTCTGACCCTGCTGTGAGGAAGTGGGCAACCAAAAAGAGAAGTTCCCTATAGGGAGACATGGGAGGAGACAGAGGATGGTTGTAGCACTGTCGGGTTTTGACCAGTCAGGAATGAACGGCGGTGGTGTGATCAATATTTTACACGGCTGCTTTCTTCTGAAGCTCGCAGGCAAAGTTCTATAGTGTGCCGCACAGAGACAAAGAAATACAGAGGAAAAAACATAAACAAGTACACATTTGGAGGTAAGAAAATAACATTTCTGATGAGTGTAATATTTGAGTTTAATTATTTATCTTTTATCAATCAATAACTGTGCTACTGGCTGAATTTGGCCTTGCTTTTGCTCTGTATTTCTCTGTGACAGGATGCTGTTCTAAGTAATTTCATAAAGTGAAAAGAGTTTGAACTTTGATTCAGTTGATTTTCTCATTGATATATCACTCCACAGCTACTTTTATAATTCTTTCTAGTAGCCGGTTTTTGACAGTAAAATTCTGATATTGGCAATAGCCAAAGTGATTATGTAGACAGTGGGCATCTCCGGGTCTGAAAAGTGAAGCCAATGCTGAAGTGCCTTAAACATGCATTCTTTCTAATAGCCAGCAGGGGGCGACTCCTCTGGTTGCAAAAATAAGTCTGATTGTATAGAAGTCTATGAGAAAATCACCCTACTTCTCACTTGATTTATTAGTAAACATTGTAAACATGAGTTTATGTTCTCAATCGTTAGTTTCAAGTCTTCTTCAATACAGCATGATGTTCATTTAATAAATTATGGTCCCATTTAGTGTAAAATAGACTATAAAGCAGGGTATGCTTTAGGGCGTGGCTACCTTGTGATTGACAGGTCGCTACCACGGCGTACGCCGGTCTGGGAGTTGTCCGTGTTTTCGTCTTAGAACTTTAACACTTTCACAGTGTGTTTTCAGTTCATCAAAGTTAATTGTAACATTAAAGTCTTCTAAAAATGTCTTTTTCAGCGTTCGGTTGTACTTAGCTCCACCCACGCGTGTCTCTTCTGGTTGCAAAATAACCAAGATGGCGACGGCCAAAATGCCAAACTCGAGGCTTCAAAACGGCAGTCCGCAAACCAATGGGTGACGTCACTTCTTATATACAGTCTATGGTATTAGATCTAAATCTGCATTTACCGATTGGCCAATTGTGGGCAGCTGAAACAAGCTGTAAACACATCATTATTATCACCATTGATATGCTGAACTTGTTAGCAAACAGTTCCCTATTTAAACATCAAGCCGATGAGCAACATTATCATTCATTTCTAGTCGTGTTTCTGGCCACCTGTCAGAAAAACAACGCTAATATAGAGCAGCGAGAGTGAAATGAAGCAATAAAGTTGCCTAATCTGCCTGCTCCTAGGTTGTTTTTCCTTGTTTCATTGTCTTTTCATCCATTCATGTTTTCTGTTTTATTTTGTTATTCACCTCTCCTCTCGTTTCACATCACTTCCTGCCTTTGTGTGTTTTCCCGCCAGTTTTAATCGTCTGCCCCGCCCTGATTGGGTTTCACCTGTCCCTCGTCAGCCCCGCAGAGTCACCAGACATCCTGCTCACCTGTTCCCACTTCCCCCTTAATCACTCAACATATATTTATGTTAGCTGATAATTCCATGTGGGTTCATGCAAGCAACACCTTTCACTTACATGTGATCCATTCTTAATCAAGATATAGCTGCTTTAAAAGACGATTAATTGTGGGGATCCAGAGTCCAGGTCTGCACAAAACAACTAGAGATTTATGGGAGCCAAACATGCTACAACCTCCTCAGTTTTCTCCAATATCTACCCCTCTATAAGAGCAGACCTCGTCCAATACAGGGTAAATGATTTATTGGTGACTCAGTGAAGGATGTGGGTGAATTTTAGAGGTACTGAGTGGATTGGTTGGAACAGGAGGGAGGATGGGTGGAGGGTGATGGTGGATGAAAGGAGATCTAACTAAGAACCCAAGGCTGGACAGGACTTTGGATGGATGCAATGTCTGTGGAGTGGTCCTTCACTGCACCTCCTTGTCCATCATGGCTTCGTAGAGAACATACAGTAGAGTGAGGAGAGAGGATTTTTTTTTTGTATCAGCCCCATTTGCTTCACCTATGATCAACCACTGGGAGTTTACCAGTGCAGTCACAGTCACATAGCAGGTTCATTGGAGCACCTCACTCAGACAAGAGTATTAAATTATCCTTATTGTTGTGCCAAACTGGTTCATATAAAACCCTCTTTCTTCCCTCTTTGACGTGGAGGATGTTATTCTTTCACCAGCCTCTGTAACTACCGCCTTTCAGAACTGCACATTCACTTGAACTACAGGTGAATTCCAGGTTATATCCGCCACTCTTGAGAAAGAAAATCTCCTGTAACTGCTGCAAAATGAACAATGAAAAGTTTCTTTCCTGTTCTCATAAGAGTGGCGTGGCAATAGCAGCCTTGCAAATCCATAATTTTTGGGGTGCTTTTATATTTTTTGAAAGCTCAATTTGAATAATTTGCTGTAAAGTGTTCCTTTATGGCTGCCATTCGTATCCATTCTCTAAAGTGATGAAGGAAAGGTAACTTAAATGAAGGGGATACCACTTTAAACCATTCCTCTTTTGCATGAATGAGACAAACTGTATGTAAACATGCACCCATATGAGTCACAGGTGCGATCATACCCAGCGCAGTGATAATTATAGCGGGTTAAAAACATGTAAACATTTGTGTAATAAAAATATCAACGCTGAGTAGTAGAAGAGAGATATAAAGAGTCAAGGCTAAAGCAAATTAAGCAGCTTGTCCTCCATTTGCTCTGTTTGGATTCATCTTGCGAGAGATAGCTATCAGCTCAGTGATGTAGGTAGGATTTATTTATTTATTTTCACCTTTTATTTATTTATATGTAGTTTTAAATACCACCCACGTCTGCTCCACATTCCTCTTGTCTCCTCACTCGTTAAGATCTAGGCACTGCAGCACCGCAGCTGACAGTCTTTTTACCTTTGTGATTCATAGATCCAACAGCCTTACGTACTGCATATTTACGCCTCTAAACGTGGGTTTACAGACATTTTAGGTCTGACAGGGGCTTTATATATATATAAAATGTGTATATTTGAGGGTGAAAAATCATTTCTCGATTTCTGAAGTAAACAAAATCACCTGCAATGAAAAACAATTGGTCCCCAAGGGTTGTGATTTAGTGATGTGACCTTAAAACTGTCAATAGAAACAAGTTGTTAGTCTTTTCATAATGACTTTAGGCAATAAAAAACTGCCAGGGGCTTTAAAGGTGTTATTGATAACATAGCAACATAAAATTCAGCCACTCTCCTCCGTTCCATTGCATTTACTTCCCAACAAGTGGTTGCCAGAAACAGTCTGTGTTGGCTTGAAACCCAGAATCGCCGCTTGCGGATATTTTTTCATTTTGTTGACATATTAGAGTCAAAGGTTTTTACAGAGAGAATTTGGGATTTCTCTTTTTATCACTCCATCAAATCAAAAAATAATACATTTTTGCCATGTTTTTAGGAATAAAATGTTCTATAAATCAGGTTATGAATGATATATGAACAAAACCCTGTGTAAAAACCTTCAGAATATAGAATGAAACTGGAAGGTTTGGTATTTGTAAGTGCTACTGAAGTGGAAATTTCTGGCTCAGAGTTTTAGAAAAACATTAGGTGAATAGGGTAAAAGACTTCACCATGAAACTTCTTCAGTGGATTACTTACATTAAGAAGTTTTGTTTTGGTTCAAGGTGTAAAATAAATAAAGGATGTATTCTTTCCACTAGTCTGAAAAAAAACATGTTATGGAAGCAAAATAGCCCAAAATCTCTAAATTGATCAGTGCATAAAAAACTATGTTTTTCCTCGGTTGTCTCGCCTTAAGATTGTGTGACAGAAGTCACAGGCAATGATACTTAGACAAAGTTTAAAACAGTTCAGAAAGTTCTATTAAAAAAGGCTTTAATAGCACTCTGCTGAGCCGCAGCAATAATGAATAATCGTGATAATAACTAATCATACCTGCAAGTTAGATCTGTTACAGCCAGTCTGCACAGAAACTGGGGGATTATGATTACATTTTTTTTTTTTGTTTGGATCAACTTGATACTGAACCACAGAAACCCCTGTAGAGGTTACAGAGGAGATGAGTCTGCACCGCAGCGTCCAAAAGGCTTCCCTCTGCAACTCATCCTTATTTAGAACAGCAATAAATGCACGTAACACAGGAGAGAGGCTGTAAAATTTTAAATTGGACCTAACTATGAATCTCACCAAAGGCTCACAAATCATAGACAGCTATATTTATGAAAACTCTTTTGGAGACAGAAAAATAGAGACATAAACAGAAAGAAAAGGAGGAACACATGTTGAAGCCTTTCTTTCAGACATGCATGTGATATTAAGTCAGTATTGTCTCTTACTGAAGGAAATTGATGTATTTTCATTTTATTCTCTGAAACAGAGGTAACATATTTTTAGAACAGTGTCTGAGCAGAATGACTTGCTGAACAAGGACATCTATGGGTCACATAGGATAATGCAAAAATCATGACAGTGATTGGACCTTTTTGTGCTTGATAAAGTACAGTAAAAGGGGGATGAAATTCTACTAATATAATCTTATAATAATCTAAATTTGTCTTCAATAATAAACAACGAAATTTCCTGTTATTTATTTTTACTTTTAATACTAACCTTACCAAAAATAAGTTTATTCATGTGCTATTAGTATACTTCTTTTAAACTTAAAATAAGAGAGTATACTTTTTATGTACTTATGAGAGATATACTTAACAAAAGTATACATAAGTATACTTGGCTCATACTGACAAGTATACAGAAACAGTCTAAGTATACTTGGCTTATACTGACAAGTATACAGAAAAGTCTAAGTATACTTGGCTCATACCAACAAATATACAGAAAAAGTCTAAGTACACTTGGCTCATACTGACAAGTATACAGAAAAGCCTAAGTATACTTGGCTAATACTGACAAGTACAGAAAAGTCTAAGTATACTTGGCTCATACTGACAAGTATACAGAAAAGCCTAAGTATACTTGGCTTATACTGACAAGTACAGAAAAGTCTAAGTATACTTGGCTTAAACTGACAAGTATACAGAAAAGTCTAAGTATACTTGGATAATACTGACAAATATACAGAAAAGCCTAAGTATACTTGGCTTATACTGACAAGTATACAGAAAAGTCTAAGTATACTTGGCTTATACTGACAAGTATACAGACAAGTCTAAGTATACTTGGCTTATACTGACAAGTATACAGACAAGTCTAAGTATACTTGGCTTATACTGACGAGTATACAGAAAAGTCTAAGTATACTTGGCTTATACTGACGAGTATACAGAAAAGTCTAAGTATACTTGGCTCATACTGACAAGTATACAGCAAAGTCTAAGTATACTTGGCTTATACTGACGAGTATACAGAAAAGTCTAAGTATACTTGGCTTATACTGACAAGTATACAGCAAAGTCTAAGTATACTTGGCTTATACTGACGAGTATACAGAAAAGTCTAAGTATACTTGGCTTATACTGACGAGTATACAGAAAAGTCTAAGTATACTTGGCTTATACTGACGAGTATACAGAAAAGTCTAAGTATACTTGGCTTATACTGACGAGTATACAGAAAAGTCTAAGTAAACTTGGCTCATACTGACAAGTATACAGCAAAGTCTAAGTATACTTGGCTCATACTGACAAGTATACAGAAAAGTATAATTAAGTATTCTTGCCTTATAGGCCTACAGAAAGGTATACTTGGCTTGCAGTTATGCTTACTCTTTGATAGAGTAGCCTATTAAAATGTGTATTTATTTGTCACATCTGCAAATGTATGAATGTATAACAAATTGTATACCTGTCAGAATGAAAGCTCCATGAAAAGAGTTGCCATTTTCCATTAAATGCATATAGGTCACGTCCTTCTGTCCCTTCCACTCACGTCCGGCTCACAGCTTGCACGATAGAAATGATTCACATCCTCCAATATAATCTTACACAGAGTGGAGGAAGCAGGGATAGCGAACATTAACCTTACTTAAGCTGCTGTTTTTCTCGAGGGGATTTGGAAAGGATTTTATTACTTAAAATCGAATGGCGCTCTTCAGTAGGAGGAGCAGGACACGCATGGGCTAAAGCTACTTAGTCAAACTGACACACTACACTGAAAAATGTAAACAGTTATGACTGCGCTTTTCTTTGTCTCTGTGATTTATATGTTTTTTTTCCACTCAGAAATTACATCACACACCACAAAAGGCCACTCCATGTCTCTTAAAGCTCTCACTCAAACAGGAAACACTTTTCAGGAGCACTAATTTTCCTCATCATGTTCAATCAGCGCAACATTTAGTGGATTCGATTCTGATTCAAGAGGCTGCTTTGACCTTTTGAGACCTGAGCAAAGAGAGATGAAGGGCTTCTATATTAAATGTTGTATAAAAAAGGTTCAACTATTTGCTGTTGGGCCAAAGAAATCATTTTTGAGTTTATATCTTTATGTGTATCGTAATTAAAGCTGCAATGGGTAGAAAAGGAGCAAATATGATTTTTAAAAAAGTTATTTTTATAAAAACGAGCATGAGACAGGTAATCTGAAAAAAATCACGTGCCTCTGTGTCCTCCGGTGCTCCTAATGGCATCTGCAAGATTTCACAGACTGGAGGAAAACAACCAATCAGAGCCGAGCTGGAGTCTTGCCGTCTCTGAGCAGCTGTCAATCACTCCGACCAAACAGTCAAACTAGGCAACGCTGATCAAATATGAATCAATATTCTGTTACTGTAATGCCTATTTTTCTCGCCTCAAATGTTTGCATCAATGCATCCATGTTGAGAACAGTTGAGTAAATACCAAGCACCGCCCACCAGCCGTAGCACAGCCAATAGCAACGCTCATTATAAACGCTCCCTCTGAAATGACCTGTGATTGGTTAAAGTGTCCCGTGACGGGTTTGATTTTTTAAAGCCTGAAAACAGAGCCATGAGGAGGTGCAGAAGTCTCTCAGAACACTTGAATTACAATATGCTGAAAGGTTATTACCGAATTTTTGCCCAATGATGCCCAAAAATATTCTGCCTACTGCCACTTTAATGATTCTTATACTGAGGTTTGTACGTGCTGAGTCATAAATGCCAAAACCATTTTTGCACCATTATGTACATACACTCAAATTTACATTTCTGTGAGTGTGCCATCAGCAAATTATGTTTCCCATCAAACCTCACTCAAAGCATTTTCTCTTCATTTGCACCCTGACGTTAAGCAAACGTACAAGTCTTTAGAGCCCCTGACAGTTTGTGAGATGAATAAATAAAGGAACACATTCTTTTATCCGAGCACATCCCCCGTAGATGTGTCTAATGACAGCTGTGGATATTTAACCGTCCTGCTCAAACAGAATTATCTCAGTTCTGCTTGAGCCCGTGCTCCCAGTCTTCATTACTATTGCATGGCCCATGGCCACTTTCTACTCATCAACACTGCATTTACATTATTTACAAACTGGAAACAATTGAGGGAGCACTGTATTACTGGACTGGGAGTCACCCATTAAAAAAACGGAATCCTGAATTATGAATGAGTATTTCATTTACTGTGTCATGTTGCATTAAGCATCTTTATATGGTGACGGTGTATTTAAGGGACTTGCCCTTTCTCTCGGGCTGCTGTTTGTTTTTTTGGAAGAAGAGAAGAAGAGGACAGATTCAGGACAACTCTATTTGAGTTGTTCTGGGCAGACGTTGGGCAAAGAAATACTCGCAAAGCCTAATGGGATTGAAGGATTTCGAGCGGGGTCTACGTGGCTGCGGGGATGACAGACGGACGGGCTCAATAAATGGCTGGCTGGAGACAACGTCAGTAAGATTAGCTGATGTAACCAGTGAGGAGATCAACTCAAATGACCTGAGTCATGATTCAGATAATGACTGGGTCTGCCTCGGATCCCATCATACCTCCTAATAGCTTTTGTTCATAGTATCTGACATTAAAGTGCTGATTAATACCCAAACATGAGATGGAAATAACAAGAAATCAGCTGGTGATGAGGAGAGGCACTCGTGCTGTATATCTACAAGTGGGCACTGGCCAATATTCCTCACAATTCCTTCAGTTTGGATCTGATTTTAAAAGACTTCCCTCCAGGCCCACTTTCAAGCCAGCTACCCGTGTGTGCTTGTTCAGATTTACATCAATGTTAGAGATAGAGCCTGCTCCTCTGATCTCCTCCATCAGAGGGGACGAAAGTGTGTACACAGAGGATAAACACCATATTTTAAAGGGCAGGCACAACCAAATCACAAAAAAACAACATATTTTTCCCTCTTATCTCTTGTGTTATCTAGGTGAGAGGGTAACATGTTCATAATGCTTACAAGCTGATGTTAAACAGGTATGTTTCTCATGTTTACCATCTTAGTTTAGAATGTAAGCATGCTAATATTTGCTAATTAGCACTAAACAAAGCTGAGGTTGATGGGAATGTCATTTTTTACGGTATTTACTCATAAACCAAAGGGTTTGAATTTTGACGTATTGATGGCGTTAGATGAAAGGTCAGGGATCAAAGTGATTACACTTCACCGTCTGGGAACCGTGCACATCTCTAACCAAATTGCACAGTAATCCATCCGGTGGTTATTTCAATAAAAACAAAAAATGTCAACCTCATGGTGGCACTAAAAGAAAAGCCAGGGGATCAGCAAAGTCATCAGGATACAGGTTCATCTGGGAGCCATGAATGCCTGTGCCAGTACATTCAGCAGATGTTGAGCTATTTAACAGAATAAGTAAAAAAAAAAAGTTGACCTGCTGGTGGCTCTAGAGGAAAAGTCTGAGGACTACCAAAGTCATTCGAATTTATCGTCCAAGGAGTTTTGAGTGTCTGTAGCAAATTTCATGGCAATCCATCCAATAGTTGTTGAGATATTTCAGTCTGGACCAAAGTGGTAGTTCTTCTGACCGACCAACAGGCCAACATTGCCAACCCTAGAGCCATGCCGTGGTTTAGCATGGCTAAAAACCACAAGTTAAGTTAAGTCAAGTTAAGTTAAGTTTAAGTTTAATACCACAGGGACTTAGAACATTATCTTGAGTATACAGCTGAAGCAATGAAAAAGAGGTAGGGTACCCCCTTATAGATATGAATCATGCAAGTTTTCAGTATCATCCATTGTTTACTATTTCTTGAGATTTTACATTAAAGGTCCAGTGTGTTGCATTTAGCGGAATCTATTCGCAGAAATGGAATATAATAATAATAATAAGTATGTTTTATTTAGTGTATAATCACCTGAAAATAATAATTGTTGTGTTTTTGCTACCTTAGAATGAGCCGTTTATATCTGCATACAGAGCAGGTCCTCTTCACGAAGCCAGCCGCCATGTTTCTACAGTAAACTGGCATTAGATAGGACCATTCACATTTTCACAATTTCGCGTCAACCACCGTAGTTCTCCTACACGCTTGGCACACGGGAGAAGCTTCAGTTGGTTGCAATCTGCAACCTCACCGCTAGATGCCGCCACACTACACACTGCACCTTTAAGGTAAACAAGCTTGTCAAAATTTCAAACCTTTTTCTTGGGTATGTGTAAATGGAACACTAGACAGGCTATGATATATATAAACCATTTACATAGATTATGAAAAGTTGAGGAAAGTATATTCAATAGACTCAGAATGTTCTAATGAATGGGATGCAACAACAAACAACAATATTTTAGTTTTTCCCTACACATTGCTACTCAAAAGCTCTCGTAAGAATTTATTTTTCTTTTGATATTTTGATGAATATCAGCAGCTGATGTACAGCAGCACAATTAGCATACGTCTCAGTGATTAGACTAAATGCAGCTGTCCTGAAGCTGTGACTGAGGAGGTGAAATCTATGAGCCTCGCTGTCACGTAGACTTAAAAATGATGGATACCCATTTTACTTGAGAAAAGATCACATCCAGGATGAGAAATTACAACTCTGGCTTAATTGCGTGGTAGATGTAATCAAATAAAGAACGGATGGCAGCATATACGCAGAGAAAATTAGGGTGCCTTTCTTTCTTACAGCTACAATGGACTGAGGACGCTCGCTGTGTGGCAGGCAGGTGCCGTGTAACCAGAGGTGTGGCGGACTGAGAGATTGAGCTCATCATTGCACCGGAGGTTCAAAAAGGGCCTGAGCTTCTGTATCGCCGACACATTTAGGTGTTGCAGGAGAAAGGATGTGGGGAGAATATTAGAAAGATACGGCTGCAGAGGAGGTGCGGGGCCCTGCTGAGTAATGCACACTTGGAGGTGGGGGTGCTGTTAATTGCCATGCAACATCTCAGTTGAGGGAGCCCTTGTGGAACAGTGGCAGTTCAAAGAGTGGTGGGGAGTGTGACAATACGCAATTCAATCAAAGTACAAAATGACGGCAGCTTGGCCCTTGACCCAAAACAGATTGGAGGCTTGCGTGTCATTAATTACACATTGTCTTCTGTGCAGAGCACTTTATTTGTTCTTTGGTAATATGGATCCATTTTGCAGCAGCCAAAATAATTCAAAACCAGCATTGTACAGTGTAAAGCTCTTTTGTTTCGGATGCAGCGTGACGCCCACTGAGACGTAGCGAGCAGTAGGGTAGGGTAGTCCATGCCGCTCTGTTGGCTGCGCCTCCTCAGATCTACAGGGGAACTCCACTCCTCGTTAAACGACAAACCACCACCTGTTCTCATTTCATCTCTCCCATCCTCGCTGTGCCTCTTGGACCACCGGTGAAGGGCAGACACCCAGGTACTCCGTGAGGAATGGAGGCAAGTTTCCCATTCAAAACATTCCCCATCCATTTCCTGATGGCCGCCACCTGTTCACTCCCCCCTCTTCCCCCCACCACCACGCCGCATCCACACACACACCCCTCTCGCTCTCCAGTGTGAGGGATGGGCAGATTGTTGGGGGATGAGAGTGGATCGTCTGTCACAGGGGGCAAAGGAGGGAAAGGAGGTGTGTTACTCGATGGCCCCCAAGTTCCAGATGTCACTCTTTTTAATGGCATAATTATGACCGTCTCACGGCTCCCCTTGGCCTTCAGTCTGCACTGGAAGCAAACTGCACACACACATAAACACACATTATTCCTGTATTATCATTCAAAGCCTGTGTCTCCATTCGTAATTATAAAGACGTCTTCCTGACAGTCTATAGGTAGCTCATGTTTACATTTCCTCCTGCTGTCAAATAATATCACAAAGAACATAATAGTTGACAAAAATCCGTTATTAATCACACATAAAGTGAAGCACGAAAGAGCCTCACAGTGATTTTCTTGACAGATTATCAATCAAACATCAAACTTGCCAGCTTCTTCTTTGCTGACACCCCCGGAGCTGAGGCCATCTGGATCGGCCATTTTCTGGTCATTAAGCGCGCTCTCTTCTCGAGAATCCCGAAGTGCTTGCTCTTTCCTGAAGGAGCGACTGAGACTGGTAACTATGTGCTCACAGTTTGAACCACTTTGTTTGCTAAATTCTATTTTTGCTTGGTGTGGGAGAGATGTCGCTTTTTAGAGGGAGGGCCGTGATGAAAGGCGTTTTTGATCTGGAGGCATACAGCCTGACAGTGTGAGACATACATAAGTGGTAGCTACCAAGCTGAACTTCAACAAACAGGCACTCCACGAATACATAGGAAACTGTGAAGAATGATCACAAGGAATGCCACGATGAGCTGTTGTTTCAGTGGGGACCTGATAATGATGAAGGCAGTCCCTTCTCTAACAGGGCTAATTGGGGTTCAGAGGTATCTAATGCATGATAGATGGAGAAGGAGAGGGTCTCAGTGGTGCGTGGCACTGCTGGCACGAGATCACAAGCATTAATAGAGCCGCACCTTTCACTCTGGGCCGAAAGACATCTGTTGCCAGCGGGTAACCTCGGCTTTATCATTACCAGCTAGACCCACCGATGTTTCCCTGGCATGACAATTTAAAGCGATATATATGTTTGCCGGCTAATTCAAGCTGTCAACATCATCCCTGTTTGTAGGTGAAAAATGGGTGCACCACGCCGCGCACCAGATGGCGGGAATGCATCATCAATCTGCGACAGCAGACATGTGATGGATGGATTCTCCAGAGTAAACAGTTTCAAACTAAGAGCCACACTGAGAGGAAATTTGCTCACAAATGAGCACTTTTGTGTCGACATTATGCACTGAAAGAAACGCAAATGCTGTCTTTTGACTTTATTCATGTTTTGGACTTACAATTTTTAGGCACGGTGCATGATCCAAATGGAAATAAGAGGCAGTCCCACCACCGAAAATAAACAAGCAGGTCAGATGCCTCCTGTAACAAGGTCGTAAAGCAGCTATAATCAATATTTTTATAATAACAATGTATCAAATGACAATGTGAAAACAGGGGTCGCTTGCAGTGATGAACCTACGGAGAATAAACACCGGGATCTGCAGCTCCCTTCGGCTTTATGGAGCTTTATAGTGAGTTTCAGCTCATTGTTAATCTGTCTGGCCCGCAACTTTACTGTTTAGGTTCACTGTCACCGCTCTCGTAAAGTCCTTCTCTGCCGCAGAAGCCAGCTGTTTTCAGCAACAAAAAAAAAAAGCTTTAAAAACCAACTGCACGCGGTAGTACGTGCTCAGCACCAAACCTGCCCAGACAGACAGCTACTAGCTGGTGAACATAGTGGAGTATTTATTAATAATGATAAACTTTATTTTATACAACCTTTTTCAAAACAAAATTCCAAATTCCTTTACAAGGTTGAAACAGGAACAAAAAAACATTTCAGGACTGCAATGAAATAAAATCAGACAATTACAACAACACAAATTAAAATCGAAATAAAATACCCAAAAGTAATATAAAAAAGTAGAAAGCTATAACATTAAAAAAGTGATTTAAAAGATTGAGTCTCAAATCCTCAGACAGGGAGTTCCAGAGCAGAGGGGCCATTACTGACGGTCACCTTCAGTTTCTTTATTTAAAGAGCCAGATATTTCCCTCGGGAGAAGGTGGGGACCAAAAACAGAGCTAAAAGAGAGTGACTATTATTGGACTTACATTTGCCAGGTGGCCACGGACTGATGTTGACAAATGAATGATGTATAAATATGTTGCACTGTAACCTCTGTATGTATAAGTAAGCAACTGTTTGTTGAGTTCACAATTTGTTTTCTGCAGCCCCAAACAAAGTTATTGCAGGTTTAAAAAAAAGAAATTCAAAATTTGGGGAAATACGCTTATTTGCATTCTTACTGAGAGATAGATAAGATCATTACCCTCCCATGTCTGTATGATAAATATGAAGCTACTCAACTGTCTCTTGGCAAGTCTATATGCGTATTTCCTACTATTCTTTTAAGGTAAAATACAGTCTCCGAAATCCCTATACGTACCTTTTCACATTCAAATAACACTGTATCCAAAGCAGACTGACACAAGACCTACTTCTATATGGCTATAGTTGTTAATAAACATATGTAGGATTTCTTGTCAAAAATCTTTCCTAAGGCCCAGATTTACAGTATGCCAGGACAAACTGTGCATGTCGCATCTCATGAATTGTTAATAAGACTTAAACTGAGGTGACAAAATATGCTGAAATTTTTACTTGTTTCATTTTAATGTTTGCTGAAACAGCAACCGATTTGACATATTGTCACCTGACAGCTTCCCTTCAAAGCCAAGAGAAGCACTCTGGGTAAGTAGGCGACATCCTGGGTACGAAGTGGCAAAGCGAGCCGGCTGAATATCACAATGTTTGCAAATTCAAAACCTGCTGAGATGCCGTGTCACGTCATGACAAGTTGCACTCTCCGAGCAAAGTAAAAATCTCTCCCACTAAATTCGGAGTATAAACAGTTTGAAAAGCTGCAAATTCAAAAAAAGTAACAGTGGAAGGCAAGAGATGAGTCCTTTTATAATGGAGGCATCTCCATATGACATGCGACCACCAGTGTGTGCCATGAATAAATCATCCGGAACCGGGCAGAGAGAGTAAACAGTTGTGTATCTTCACCTCAGATGCCTGGAGAGGCCTGTCAGACACAGTAGTTAACAAAGCCTACCTCCTCATCGCCATGCAGGCCGTGTTTTCAGCAGATCCAAGTCCAAACCTGACACCATTACCCCACCCCCATCTTCTGCTACAGAGCAGGAACTCACCCATGTTTCTCCAGAGTCGACTTAAAGTGAAGTCAAAGCGAGGACGGTAGAAAATGCTGCTAATCTTTCCCCAGAGTCTCCGCTTCACTCGGTTGTATTTAAAGACCGCCTGGATTGTCTCTGTAAATTAGGCAACCTGAGCTCTGGGATTAGCTGCCAATTTGTACCCAATGTGGAGAGAAATTCAATGAGACCTCCATGATTTTGTCTAATAACACGACTGCAAGCATGATCAGGCTCTCGTCGTGTGCATCACTGACTCCAAGCTTTGGCATGGTGAACTCTGCATGCGAGGTGCTTAAGCTAGTGCAATGTGAGTGATGACGGTAACGCTTTTGTCAGTGTGAATGCTGTTCAGAAAAAAACTACTTTCTGTCTAACGAGAATTCATTTCAACTTCCACCATTTGACAGTATTAGTTTATCTTTCAGCTTTTCTAACGAAGTATCTCAGCTCTTAGCTTTTTTTGGGTCATGTATAGTTCAGCTTTCAACTATGCCAGTTTCACAATTCAGTTTTTCAGGAGTGTAGTGCAATGCATTTTAAGTGGGGCTGTCAATCGATTATAATATTTAATGCGATTAATTGCATGATTGTTCATAGTTAATCGCAAATTAATTTTTTTTTCTTAATCTGTTCAAAATGTACTTTAAAGGGAAATTTGTCAAGTATTGAATACTTTTATCAACATGGAAGTCGGCAATTATGCTTGTTTTATGCAAATGTATGTATATATTTATTATTGGCAATCAATTAACACAAAACAATGACAAATATTGTCCAGAAACCCTCACAGTAACTGCATTTAGCATAAAAAAAGATATGCTCAATCATAACATGGCAAACTGAAGCCCAACAACAGCTGTCAGTGTGTCAGTGTGCTGACTTGACTATGACTTGCCCCAAACTGCATGTGATTATCATAAAGTGGGCATGTCTGTAAAGGTAAGACTTGTGTGTACCCATTGAACCCATTTTCATTCACATATCTAGAGGTCAGAGGTCAAGGGACCCTTTTTTTTAAATAACCGTGATAGTTTGGAGCATCATTGAGCTTCCTTTGCGACAAGCTAGTATGACATGGTTGGTACCAGATTCCTTAGGTTTTCTAGTTTCATATGATGGCAGTATCTTTACTCTTGCTTTAAAACTGAGCCCGATACAACCTAAAAATCGCAAGTTGCTTTAATGCGTTAAAAACAATTGTGGCGTTAAAACAAATATGCATAACTTTGACAGCCTTAGTTTTAAGATTTTTGTATTTTGAGCAGTGCTTTGCAATTAATTTCAGCTTTTAGCATTCACACACATTTTCTGCAGGAAATACATTTTCTAGTTTCATATGAGAACATACAAAGTGTACAAAGATTTTTTTTTAGAATATAGTTTTTTTATTTATAATTTATAATTGGCAGATACAAAAAACTCTTGAACTGTATCCAAAGTGTGCAATAAATCACTTGATTTTTTTCCAAAAGAAAAATACAAAAAGACCATCTACTTTGGAAAGTTGACAACCAATGTAAACTGGAGTAAACTGGTAATTCTACAAAGGGTTTTTACGAATCGCTACTAATGCTCTTTTAACCGACTACAGTTGTTAACAAATTACAAATCTGCTTTGCTCTCCCAAGATGTCATTATGTGTACATACATCTACATTGGTGACATTCTATTTTCCCCGTTGTTAAATACAAGAAAAGGCAATCATATCCATAAGCAGCACAAATGTGTATAACACATTAAAAATGAAATAAAAAGATTTTTCAAATTGTACCAAGATGTTCGTGTGAGAGAGAGGGTAAACAAAGAGGGGAAGGGAGGGGCATTTTGAAACATAGTGTTGTAAACAATCACCTTCACTCACGGAGATGCACAAAAAAAAAACGTTGGGAGCTTGTTAAGTGCTAAACAGCTGTTATTAATTCAAAATGCTTCAGCAGTCTGAACAAGCTTCAACCTCTGGAATCAAACATTGAAGGCAATAATGCTCAATAATGAACTAAATAAGTATTGAGAAAAAGTCACAGCAGCAACACCGTATGAAACTGCTTGTCAAAAATCGGATGACAAATTGCAAATTAAAATGGAAATGCAATTAAAAGAACATTGTATTAAAAAGACTAACATTTTACTTTCACATTTCAACTGAAACACATACACACACAGCCCAAAACAAAAAGTCAAATTTACATCCACGTTCCTGCCATGATCCCATTCCTTGACAGCCAATGAGCATTTAGCAGAGGCTTTGATATGATGCTGGTGCCTTACCCTTTATATCCCACAGATATGACAAAAACAATCTTGTTTTAATCTAAACAGTTATATGAACACATAAAAGGACAAATGTGTGACTTTATCTTTTCTTTTCTTTTTTTAAACTGCCATCTGAAGGAAAAACTCTAGGCAGGAAGAGGATCCAAGCATGTCAATGGAGAATTATTCAAGTGCAAAAAATGTGACGTTTTACGATTCTCATGCTTTCTGAAACTGGTCTGCAGGCAGATAAAAATGGATACCTCAAACAAAAGCGTACATTCCTTTTTGTACAGCCCCATCCCCCCAGATGGCAAATGTCACAAAATAAAAAACTCACATAAAAGGATTCTAAAAAGAAAAATACATTTCTTGTACACAGAATGTCGAGCCAATGTTTGTGACAGAAAAAAAAACATCCCTCTACACAGCCAAACGCACGACCTAGATCCTTCATTCCTATACAACTCAAAGCTTTATAAGTCTTTAAAACATGCAACACCATTCAAAGTTCCTATCTAATTTCTGCTGTGCTAGATTCATGGTAACTTCCTCAGACACCGACATTTCCAGCTAACTAAAACTAGAACTATGCGCTAACGACCTACCAAAAGTTGTCCGAGAGACCATTTTCCAAATACTTTTTTTAAAAAGGACACTGATGTCAAAAAAGATGCTCATTCATAATGTGAAAACACAATTCCCTGTCAAAGTATCCATATAAAGCACTTGCGTAGCATACTGTGTGCTCTTCCCTTTACTCTGGCACAAACAGCCAAGTAGAGACAATCTGTGGGGTAGTGCAGCTCTGTGTGGGAACAATGTGAATAAGCAATGGCGAAAAATTGCTTTTTTTAAATGTCCTTGAAACCCATATGACACTAACGATGCCATGCAGCTGTGATGGAACTTTTGTTGTACGCTGAAACCCCTGGCATCACTCCGAGATGGCGAGGAGGACTCAACCCTGGCTTTCCCAAATCCTTTTACCTAAGCTCACACATTTTCTGGGATTCTTTTGATCTGGGTCCGGCTCATTGCAATTGACTAGAGGTCTGTTTTTTTTCAGTTGTAGGTTAACTGAGGGCAATTTTCTTCACTTATTAACAGCCTAAGGTAAATGGTAATTGTGCATTAAACAGCCTTAAACAATACTCTATAACCGTGACATCCTCCCTCATTTAGAGTAACTCTACAGTGCCCTTAATCGACCGTCGTAAAGCCTTTTACTTACTACATGCACATACAAGCATTAGATAGTGACAAAGTTGTTAGGCCTGAGCTGCGGTGCAGTTTTTGTAACATTCCTAATGCAGAAAGATTTAAATTTGAACGGTAAAATAGTTATTTCATACATCAACTTGATGCCGTTTCTATAAACAGCACATTAAAATCCAGCATCGTCAGTACCTTTAGGCTTGCACATTATATAATGGCTACATGCAGCCGTACAATTTAAAGTTACTTTTTCTCTGACCGAACGGTTTAAACCCTCTCACAGACTGGCACATTTTGGACATCTTTTGCAGAAAAATGTTGTTAATGTTGTGGACCTGGTTACTCTGATTTAGTTTTTTATTGATATGGTGCTGAGGTTAGTGTTAAGAGTTTTTTGTTTGACCAATACGCATCCATTTCTATTAATGTCCAAGTTTGTACAACTGAAAGTAGGAAGCATGACAAACTCAAAAATCAAGCCTGCACTAGGCTATGCATACTGATGCACTAATGTATTTGTAGTATGTCAGCTGCATGACATGACAGAATCAGTGACAGAGTCAGATAATACCTGAGGAAGAAACTGCATCCATTGGATAAGGAGTTAAGTTTGTACATTTTTCAAAAATCTGGTTAATATGAAAATCATAGGCTGGCCATCATCACTTGTTACATACGATGAAGCCTAGCTTTGCGATTTGACAAATTGCACAGATTTGCCGAATGCAGTCTGGTCGCGCTGAAAAAGATGGTTCATAATGCACAATCTGACAAGTAATAAAAAGCTAAAGATGATCAAAATTGGTCAGTCTGCAGAGAGCTTAACATCTGATTTACAAACTTCATTGTAGCAATACTTTTCTTCATCTTTTAAAATGTACAATTTGGTGGATAAAAAGTTAAATTAATTTTCAAATTCAGAGTGGAAATTTATTTTTTCCTACAGGCTCAACTTCTGCTCTACTTGCACAGCTGGATGTTACACTTACCATACATCCCAATGCATGTCTAATGTTCTGCACTCAATCTATGCAACTAAGACAACTTGGCTGTATATCTCTTCTATAGATTATTTGCTGGCCTATGTTTCTGGAAGCAGAGCCTCCTGAAACCAGCAAAAACAAACCCAGAACAGTGGAATGGAGGACTTAACAGTGACAGAGTCACCTGGACACAAATCAAGAGCCACCAGAACCAATCGTCTCAAAACTGTGGTTGTCTGTAAACCTTGTTTAAATCTCTTAACTGAACACAAAAGTGCAAATTGCTACCACTGTCCTATCTCTGTGTCCTCAGTAGTGCTTCTCCTGCAGATAATCTTTCATCTTGTTAGGTAAGGGCAGTTTCTGGATCAGGTCTATCCTTGTGTATTGTCTAATGACAAAGCGACAGAGATACTGCAGCGAGCGCACTTGCATAAACCGAGATACTGGGTTGGTTAGTCTGACGGGGTAGGTTGCGGACCCTGGTAAGCGAGACCTGGAATAGCAAAAAGCTCCGTTCTCCGAGTCTCTGATAGAGTGTTCGATTAAGTCAACGATGGACGTGTGTCCCTCCACGTCGGGCTGCTCGTAGAAGCTGAAGCGTCCGTTGGAGTGTTCGATGCGGGTGTGGAGGGTTTTGCCCTGTGACCTGAAACTCAGGCTGAGCAGGTACCTGTCATCTGAGCTGTCTCTGACCAGGAATGAGCCGTCGGCCAAGTTGACCAGCTTTTCCTCCGCCTCCCAGCGCGTGATGGGGCCCCAGTACCAGCCCTGCCTCGCCAGCTTCTTCAGCTCCTCGGTCAGACTGGTGACGACCATGGGCCCGCTGGTCTGGACCGAGTCGTACACCCGACTGACCCCAGGAGCTGTATGCGGGTCAAAGTTGAGGTGGTGTCTTACCCTCTCGGCCATCTGGCTGTCCAAAGAGCTGAACCCTGAAAAAGTCCTCGGAAGAAGTCCATTACTTATCATGGGCGGCAGGAGTGGAGAGAGGGGAGGTGGGACCTCTGCTCTACAGCTTTGGAGCATCAAACCAGCGGAACCGATGAGAAGACTATTAACTGAGGTTTCCATGAAGAGATCTGGAGGCATCCCACTAACCAGTTCATGCTCCTCCTGTCCCTGGTCTGTGTGGAGGGACCCATTGTCTGCTTCAGTCACCACCTCCATAGGAGAGGAGCTGTCCAGGCAGAAGGAGTGGGACCCTTCTGGGTACATTCCCTCATCTAAAGGCATTGTGTACTGGATGTAGTCCTGGGGAGTCAACCCCAGCACCACAGGCACGTCATTTTCATCAATATCTAGATGCAGATCCCCGTTTTGTGTCTGCTGGAGATTCTTGAAGGATTCTGCTTGGTCCGGAAAGAGCCCTTCCATTTGAAAATCATGAAATTCTTTCCGGACACCATTTAAGTTGGGACTCGGGCTGGGAGAGTGAACCATGGCTTTAACTTTTACCTCCATCTTTATGCACGCCTCGTCAGAGTTGACTGACCGCAGAGGCCACGGCGAGGGGCTATAATGGTGACTCCGTAGGGATGCAGATCTAAGGGGTCTCTGGGCTTTCACCTCATTGAAGCTGATGGGCACGGAAGAGGATGAGAAGTTGTCGTCGTCATCCACTGAGCCTATGGCAGAGGAGCTGCCTTTCACTTTTGCCTTCTGCTTAGCAGACAGTCTCCTCTTTAGCGATCCCATCAGGCTCTCGCTCTTTGAGCGGCCCTTATTCTGGCCTCCTTTGTCCTCCTCACCACCAAGGTCGCAGCCAGAGAGCTCTTTGGTGTAGCAGCCCCCAAAAAGTGACTCTTCCTTAGAAAACTCTGTAGTCACCGAGGGCTGCTGGAGCATGACAAAGTCACCCTCCTCTTTGCCCTTTATGCTGAGGGACTTGCGGATGGTCTTAAGGCTTATCTTCTTCATTCTGACAGGCCCTCCAAAGCGGGGGCATGGGTTGGCTCTCCTGGTATCCTGATGAAAGTACTATCCACAGCGTCCTCCCATCAGGCCGCACGAAACAAGTCATGCAAACAGTGGAGCCATCAAACCCTGCAGGAAAAAAAACACAAGATTATAGATAGATTGACTTATGCCCATTAACAACATAATAAAAAATTCAGAAAGTAACACACATCACAGCATACTTAAAAGATTTAACTCAACAACCGTACAGTACATTACAGTCAATTAGTGCAGTCCCCAGGTATTTGGACGGTGAATATTTTTTGCTATATTAACTCTGGTGGGGCTGCAACTAATGATTACTTTCATCATGAATTAATAATGAAAACAAGATCTCAATTAATCATTTGATCGACAAAATATCCGGGGGAAAAAAACAAATGAAAAAAGCAAATTATAATTTCCTGAAGCCCAATGTAAGACCAAAATGTGTCAGTCCAAATATTCACTGACCACACTGTATTAGAATTAGGCTTTTATGAAATCATTCATTGCTTTGTTATCTGTCATAAAAAGGAGCTATGACAGTTCTGTCAAAACCAAGATTAAAACAGTTATCTAGAGACATGTACCATGTATGTTTTGCATCACTGCCCTGCGGCATTGTTTACTATGGACCATACAATAGGGGCTAGAATTCCTACATGGTTTCCCCAATATAGATGTTAACACCTACAAACAGCTTTATAACATAAAGCCAGCACTTAACCCACACAGTCAATATTTCATTATAAATCTAATGTGCTCGGCTGTAGTGCCACACGTTAGAAAAATGTGTCAGTCCAAATATTCACTGACCACACTGTATTAGAATCAGGCTTTTATGAAATAAGATGAACCTTTATTAATCCCTGGAGGGAAATTCAGGTGTCAAAGCAGCAACATCAGCAAAAAGAGTGAAACACAGGAGAGGTAAAGGTATACAAAATTTATAAAAACAATAAGAGATATAAAACATAGAGTGAATGGGTGAACATAGTGTGTACATCAATAAATAAATGTAATATGTACAGTCTATAAAGTGGTATATAGGATGTATAGTGTGGTTTGAGTCCAAGATGGTTGCAGATAGTGCATGTTTAAAGGTCTTAAAGTCCTCATAGTAACAGTAAAGAAATAACATCCATTCATTGCTTTGTCATCTGTCATAAAAAGAGCTGTGACAAACCAACATTAAAACAGTATCTAGAGACCACTTCGACTACTAGAGCACCTAAAATAAAAGCTGCTTGATAATCAAGACAGCTGCAATCTGATTACTCACCATTATGTGCAGGGAAATGGTGACTCAGTTGTGATGGGTCAAGTTCCACTTCCACCACCACCTTTCATTTGATGCTGGGAAAAAAACAAAAGCCAGATCTATTATAAAAAAAAGTTCTTCATGTCTTGATTTTACACTTAATTTTATACAAGAATAACGCATAAAATGTACCTATACAGTCACTTAAACACAAAGTATGTAGAAATAAAGCAAGGTTTGTCCTGACCTGGAGAGGCCTACTGACACAACAGCATGCCTTGTAGCTTAGCTATTTGTCACTTTAATGACTATATTTTGAAACAATCTGCAACAACTACCATTTAACTGGTACATTTTAACTATTAAACCCATAAAAAGCAAAATAAGGATGTTAAATATAACATTTAACTTGCCCTATTTAACATGTGTTGGCTTTGCTTTGTATGCTAACATGCTAGTTTGTTAGCATGTCTACTTTCAAAGTAGCTACAAATCTGTAAACATTGATTAAACATGCACATTATATTGTGTCTTACCAGGTCTGCTCGTCTTATTTTGCAAAATAACCAAGAGGTGTTGGCATGTGTCCTGTAACAACACGAACCTCCTTCACGAGTGTTGGCTAATGTTAGCTTAGCTAGGTCAATCAGCTAGCTTTGTTAGCATCTGCTAGTCGAAAACATCCCCTTCCTCTTTAGTCAGCTCTCTGCTCCCAAACGACAGTGTTATAACATGTTCATGTCAGGCCGGGTTGTTGGTTCTTCTTTCTCTAAACGTGCGGGTTTATGACACAATAAGGTGTCTTCTTTCTGTCCAGGTTGGCTCACACTTTATTGTAGCTCACGGCCTCTTCTTCCTTTCTTCCTTTGTTGCCTGTTGAATTGTGGGAGCAGATTGAGATGCAGCGAATCAGCAGCAGCAGAGGCAAGTTTCTACATCCCAGAGGCAGAGCAACCCTAAAAACACTGAAATCATGGGTTAACTAAATAAATAAATGGGGGGAAAAATACAAAATTTAAACAAAGAATTTAAAAAATAATTTGCAAAATATTTGAGATATAACAAAATAGACAATTAGTTTATTCTGTGCTTTGCACATGTCACAGCTGTTTCTCATCAGTTAATCACCTTGATCCAAATTACAAATCAGGAAAACCACATATGAAATATAAAAAAACATGCAATAATAAAACTGGCAAACATGCATAAAAAACAACATAGGAAATACATGTACACACATGATAAAACCCATAATAATAAATAAACGTGCAATACTGCACTGTAAACAATTGCTGTTAATTTACAGCAGGATTTCAACAGTATTAACCTGTTATTGCTAAAAACAGTGCTTTACTGTTAATACAAAAGAAAACCTGTTAAATTACGCTCATAGGCCATTTTTCAACTGAACTAATGCATTCTTAAAAAACATCACTTCACTGCTGATCAACTGTCTAAAGTATCATCAGCAACAGTTTCATGCAGTATTTCTTTAATTCTGGGACCTGATCTGCACATGTGAGGCTTGTACATTGTACATGATTGTAAAATCAGTGAATTAGCTCTGTTCTTCACTCACATGTTGTTCTGGTTTGCATTCTGTGCTTGTAGCCAGCTAGAGACAGACATTTTTGGAAAAGTGTCAACAAGTCTATTATAGCCTTTTTCCTAACAAGTGCCTTTAATTGTATTTAGTGTGACTATTCCTATGTCTGTAACCTGCTAAGTCTATTCATCTAGGAAAAAAAATAATGTTTATTAAAATGTATGTAAAAAATGCAACCTAAATAGTGCATTAAAACAAATCAGTACGATAATGTAAAAGAAAGGTGAAAAACAGCTATATAATGTATCTTTAAACAGTAAATTAACTGTAAAATACTGTGAAATTAATTAAAAAAAAACAGTTCAAACTGTATTTTTCATTGACAGTACAAAGCTGTAAATTTCAGCAACAGTATAATAATGTTAATTTTACAGTAACATAAAGGCAACCCTGCTGCCAGTTCTTTACTGTTATTTTACTGGGAAATTCTTAACAGTGTGGACACGTACAATTTAAAAAAAAAAGCATGCATTAGCCTTTAACCAAACAACTAATCTATGACATGCATTTTAATGTCAGATACTGTTATCATTTGGAGACATGTGTGGTTGGAATAATGATTTGTACTTAATGACGATAAATAAATATAAAGAGGATATGTAATAAGATAAGATATTCCTTTATTAGTCCCGCAGTGGGGAAATTTGCAGTGTACAGCAGCAAAGAGGATAGTGCAAAAAACAAGATGCATCAGCTAACAGTAAAAAAAAAAAAAGAGCTAAATAAAGTGTAACTAAATAAGAACAAGATCAATAACAATAATAATCAGATCAAAACAACATTTTAGGACAGTGAAGTGTAACTCACCCTTCCCTAAATAACCCACCACTATTGGGCAAAGCATTTCATTATAACTGCTCTAATGGGGCTGCTCAGTGGCCAAAAGTAGAAGGAAGTGGTTGTGCAAGGTGTTGCAAAACACATGCATGTTCTACATCCCAGAGGCAGAGCAACCTAAAAACACTTTGAAATCATGTGCATATGTTAACTACATAAATGGGGGAAAAATACAAACATTTAAACAAACAAAGAATTTCAAAATAATTTGCAAAATATTTGAGATATAAAAAAATAGACAAATAGTATATTCTGTGCTTTGCACATGCAATTAAAAAAAAAAGAAGCATGCATTAGCCTATAACCAAACAACTGATGCATTTTCTTGTCAGATACTGTTATCATTATGCTGTGCAATATGCTGCCATTCCACTGTGTAATGTCTAAAATATGTTAATTATTTATTTAAAAAAAAATGAGAGTTACAAGTTCTTTTAACATGGTCATGGAGCATATACTGTATATTTGTATTCTGGGGGTATCGTTCCTATGCAGAGGGTAGTTTAGTTTATTTATTGACTGCACTGAGGGCGTTTTATATTGTAATAATTTATTTATTTATTGTGTTGAGTTGAATGTGCTACTTATTTTGTACTGTAATTACCTTGTGCCTTTTCCACCTTTTTTCTTTTCTTAAAGCTGACTCGGTGTAAACTGCTCAGAATTCCAATGTACTTATATGCAAATGGAAAATGAAACTCTTGAATCTTGAATCTTGAATGTGGAGACATGTGTGGTTGGAATAACTTAATAATGATAAATAAATATAAAGAGGATATGTAATCAGATCAAAACAACATTTTAGGGCGGTGAAGAGTAACCCACCACTATTGGGCAAAGCATTTCACTATAACTACTCTAATGGGGCTGCTTGGTTGCCAAAAGTAAAAGGAAGTGGTTGTGCAAGGTGTTGCAAAAAAACATGCATGTTCTACTGAAAAAAAAAGTTGAATTAAGAAATAATGAGACATAAATACATGGCCTTAACTGACACTATTGTAGTATTTATTGCCTTTATTGAGTGTCCAAGCACAGAGGATGTAAATATACATGAAAATTCACAAAGGTCTTAAAGGAAATTCAGAAAGGGAAATGAATGTGTTGCATCACAGAAAAAAAGATTTATAAAAAAAAGACTGAACAGGAGATAAACTTTGAACAGGAAGTATAGTTGCAGCAGAAAGTTGCCTATTCATACGCAGTCCCTGAAATAATTTGCATTTGTACAAATGACTGATGATTATTTTTGTTGCTAAGGTGAACTTAATAATGTCAGAATTAAAATAATTATGTTATAGTTAAGAATTTAGGGTTGGCTTGTTTGCTTGCTGTACACCGTGCAGTTTAGTACATAACTTTCCCCCAGTGCAATAATCAAGAGTCTATTTTCCACTATATAAGAGAACTGTAGAAATATCAACCACTACGCTTATTTCCCCTGAAGCCGGCAGTGCTTAGCCTTTATGCAGAAAGATCTTTCTAATTTGTATTCCAGAAACAGCGAGTTGGCTCTCCAAGTGTTTTTTTCAAGTATTTGATACAGCAACTAAAACTTGAACTCTGAAATGATACATTGGTCGCCTAATTAGTGTCAGTATTGTTCTAAAGTAGATTGTGTTTACCACTGCCAGGCTAATTTGATCCATACACTGTACATTACGTTGTTTTTCCACGCTGTCAAGTGTATGGCAGTCCTTCGCCCAACCTGCTTAGGGCAGACCGTGTGCAGACAGGCTCTATGCAAAGACTCTAATTACCAGGCCCTATTAGGGTTGATCAGGCTGCCTTCACTTGATGTGCTGGCACAGGAGGGGAGGGCTGGCGTAGAGGGGTGGAGGAGGAAGGAGGAGGTGGGGTGGCAGCTCTTTAGATATAGCACCAAGGACATTGGGAAGCAAGGATGCAATGTTTCTACGAGCTAAATTAGCCCTGACAAACAAACTTTAGTGTGGTTGATATTTGTTGCCAGACAGGAAAAACAAGGGCTGTGGGCAGCGTGTGTTGTCCTGACAGGACAAACAGTTACTAACAGCGGGCTATTTACATTTTACATGCAATTAAATCTAAGAGTTTAATAGGAATCGAGTATCCGCATGATGTTGTCCAACACCACAGAGCACAACATATGAAGCACTACTCTCTCTCTCTCTCTCTCTCAAGATCAATATCTCCAAAAGGATTTGAATTTATGTATAAGCACGACTCAAAATCTCAATTCAAGACGGAACATTGTACACATGGAGTATAGGCCACACTGTTTAATGAGATATACCTCCACATGTGGGGGGATCTTAATTTTAAATGAACACTGTATCAGCCATAAATTATTTGCACAATATGTCTGCGCCCGCTTCGGTTTGATTCAGTCCTTTTTGACTTGTCTCCTTTGCCGATTGGGGGGTGATTGTCGGGGGGCCCCCCTCGGTGCCCACGCTCATATCCTCAACACTTGCAGTGGAGCGGAAGACGGGTACAGCAGGCATGTCAAACAGTGACAGGGCCGGTGGGACCACTTGGGTTTTTGTCTCAGGGATGACTGTGGAATAACATACAAAGCCTTCAAATACAGTCTGAGCATATACTGTATGGTAAGGGTGATGTCTCACTGTGATTTCAGTAGATTCATTTATTCATTTTCTTCTTTTTGTTGTTGCGATATTTTAAAAATCAATGAGTGCCCCATGGCTGAATCAGTCCATCATATCACTTTTTTTTTAGCCTGCAGGTAAGAGGTCTTCAAATATGGTGCATTAATTACTGTTACACAAGCTGCATCCACATGTAATGTAATGACTCAGCTAGAGACTTGGGCCCAGTCCAAATGGCTGCTTGGTTAAAACAATGAATTAACTGCCCATGCTTGCTTAAGTTCTTCGGGTAACGCCACTCTTGATTATTAATTCTGGAAGTAACTCGTTGTATTTTGTCGCCATATGGGGTATTGAATTTTGGACAATAATAATATTACTAATGAGCTGATTTGACTTTGTGTTATGCATTAACATGCCATGGGAAACAGCTAATCCTTTTGCCCAGCAGCCTTTCGTAAAACATTTGGTGATAGACTAACTGTACGTCAGCTTCCTCACATTTAAATTTACAGTCACGTTTTAATGTGCGTGAATGTGCAAACAGGGACTGTATGAAAATTATTAGAAAGGGTCAAAAAAAAGGGGGAGGATTATGTATTTTTTCATACATTCCCCAATTTGTTGCAATTTTCCTCCATGTTTTTATCTTGTCTGTGGAAAAACTATACATTTATACTGCTTTTCCAGCTACAGTATTTCGTCTCTACCAGTTATCTCCAAAATGAAACATACATCAGCAGTGTCGTGCTCCGTGACCTCTGTCCAGGTTGGACCAATGTGGTCAGGCAGGCACATCATGATTCATGATCAGCTTCTTATTGAGAGTCCAGAGACAGAGATGCTTCGAAAGTAGGCTAAATCTGGCTTCAAAATATTTAAACTGGCATGATTTCCACTCAGACATCAGGCTTACATTCACAGGCATATACATTAACAGCCCGAGGTGGTTTCTGACATATGAGTAATTTCGCCTGAAGTCAAATAAATGACAGATTTTGCATATGATTTATGTAAAAAAAAATCTTTAAATTACATTTGAAAACAAAGGGAATTAAAGGTTGAAAGCACAAAACAGAAAATATTCCTTCAAACGAAATATGTACTTATACAGCTTAGAGCAATGTTTCCCAACCTGGGGCTAAAACGTCACGGGGGGTAGCAAAGCCTTCTGGATTTTAAGGGGTGTAAGACTACTTTTTTTTAAAAATATACAGTATGCATATTTCAGTATTTCATTCATTTCTGTAAAGAAAACTAGATCAAATTGTTATTTTTAAAGTCTGCATTATTATTTAAGATATAAGCAGGATAAGGGCACGGTGAAGACCTGAACACAAGCTATATTTACAGAGCCTTTGCTTTCTGCTAAACAGACTCGTCCTGCATTAGAAAAGTACGCAGTTAAAACGACCAAAGAGCTAATAGAACACTCGCCAAGCGGCATGAAGAAGAAAACATTGAATTTGTCAAAAAAAGAAGCCTACACTGTTAAGAATTTCCCAGTAAAATAACAGTAAAGAGCTGGAAGCAGGGTTGCCATTATTCTACTGTAAAATTAACATTATTATACTGTCGCTGAAATTTACAGCTTTGTACTGTTAATGAAAAATACAGTATATACAGGTTTTTTGATTAATTTCACAGTATTTTATAGTTAATTTACTGTTTAAAGATACATTATATAGCTGTTTTTCCCCTTTCTTTTACATTATCTTACTGATTTGTTTTAATGCACTATTTAGGTTGTATTTTTTACATACATTTTAATAAACATTATTTTTTGCCTATATGAATAGACTTAGCAGGTTACAGACAAAGGAATAGTCACACTAAATACAATTAAAGGCACTTGTTAAGAAAAAGGCTATAATTAAGGCTATGATGCCCAAAATGTCTGTCTATATGGCTACAAGCACAGAATGCAAACCATAAAAACATGTGAGTGAAGAACAGAGCTAATTCACTGCTTTTACAATCATGTACAATGTGTGAGAAAAGAAAATCTACAGCTTATCTTATTGCACTTTACTTTTTATTTTCATATGAAGTTCAACACAGCGCCAACAAAAACCTGACACAGATAACAAACCAAATTTCAGAAGAAATAGCATTTCTGAAGACATCTGTCAATCTTACTAACCTTACTTTGTGGAACAGTTACAGACAGTTGAGCTATATCATAGTTAAAACAAAACTCTCAAATAATATTTTGCCTTATATCATAATGAGCACCAACACCACCAGACATGTGACATCATGTCCAAGTATGAATATTCAGTCTCTAACAAGGCACATGGATAAGTGTGGAAGTCCAAGTATTGGGCGATGGTCGGGGAGTGAGTTAGTGAATGACTTATGGCCCACTCAAAGACACCAGTTCTCTCAATCCAGCCTTGGTAGCCCGCTGACTGTGTGAGAGAGAGATATATGAGTTCCAACACAACTTTCATTGTAACTTCTCACATACAAAATCAGCGTGTGTAGCCCTCATTTCCTCTTATCATGTATGTAATGTAAACTCACCATTTTAAATGAAGTCCCACTCAAGTCCATGAGTCCCATCAGCAGAGTGGATACATGTGGATATACGGTTGTAGTCTTGTCTTGTAGCTCGTGAATTTGCCAGTTTTCTTTGAGAAGACTTTGCCCTGTCCATCCTTGGTGCCTCTCTCAGGGTTTATTCCTACGGTGCACCTGAAAAATGATAGTGTTTCTTCAGGCACTGTGTAAAAATCAAGTTGTGTGAATCACTTAGATTAATGCCACAATAAAAATACAGGTTTTACTGAAAGTATCTAACCTTGAGATTAATTTGAGCGTGCAGGTGTAGAAGGTGGAAAATAATGCAGCAAGCCCCATCGAGAAGGTGGGCTGGATCCCTTCACATATGAAGTGGCCCTCAAGGCTGACCATCCAGCGCCAATAGCTTCCTGCTGTTTCACCTGAAACTTAGAAAGAATTTTCCTCAGTCAACTTCATGGATTTTTAGTCAATGTTTTAAATGAATTGTGTTGAGTGGTGTGCATTACTGGTTGAGAAACCGTTTTTTGATCAATTATGAATATTCTGACCATCTGATCTATAGAACATGTGGTTTTCAGATATCATTCAAAAACACTAGTTAGCTAGTAAATAACCTTGCCTTCAATTTTGTATCTTCTCTGCTGAATTACCACCCAATAACCAACATGCACTGAAGTCTTAATGTTACTTTAAATGTTGAAGGGACTTCCATAGACTGTAAAATGTATACACCGTCGTTATGCATGAATTCACTGGCAAAATACATGTGTCAGCACATTAACTTAGATATTAACTTGAATACATAGATATTAAAATGAGCTCCTTGTGTTGTCCGATTAATATGCAATCATCTGTGAAATTCTAGCTAGCTGTTGAATCCCTCTATCATGACATGCACATATTCTGTAATGCAAACTAACTGGAAACATCACTGATAACCTTTGCACAGATTTATTAATTAAATAACATTACTACTTACCAAATAATCAGTAAGATGGGAATGGATGAAGAAAAGAACGGATCCAGCCTCACATGTGCAGATCAGGTGAAATTGCTCTTCCCAGAATTAAAAAAATACTGCATCAAACTGTTATTCATGATACTTTAGACAGTTGATCAGCAGTAAAGTGCTGTTTTTTAAGAATACATTATAGTTCAGTTAAAAAACGGCCTATGACCATAATTTAACAGATTTTCTTTTGTATTAACAGTAAAGCACTGTTTTTAGCAATAACAGGTTAATACTGTTGAAATTCTGCTGTAAATTAACAGCAATTGTTTACAGTGTATTAAATATGTTTTTAAAATAATAATACACAATACAGACAAAGAATTGTATTAAAAGTTACTAAAAATAACAGGAAACTCATCTCTGATGCAATATTCACAGGAAATAATCTACTAAAAATTCATTCAAATTGATTGTTTTACACAAACTTCCTGCAGTTATTGCGTTCTCTATTTGAGTTAATTGTACAGTTTATCAGTTGCTCTCTACTATTATTGTTATTAATTGAATATAAATTTCCATGAAATATGGCACTTAATCAGGGGTTGTCCGTTTACTCAATAAGGGGTCCCTTAAGGAAAAAGGTTAGGAACCACTGGCTTAGAGTCACAGACATGTTATATGAATAAAGGGATAACTTCAGTTTTTAAGACATGAGGAAAAACATCTGAAAATAAACGCATACCTTATGTATTATGGTCAAAAATACAGGGCTAAAAGACACACCGTAGCCCATGTTTTCAATTATTTAAAGTGAAGATTTGCTTCCTCTCTGTAGCCTATGCCAACAAAAGATCCAAGACACACAGTGGTTGTCAAACAGAAAATGATGTGATGTGATGTTTGAAGCAGACTCAACAGCTATAGAGACCTCCTAGTCTGACCTAGGGCGATGTATTTTCACACCAGGCAAAGAAAACCTCAGCTGTTTGGATGTCAGAGCTCTCACTCTGTATTCTCATTATACAGCTGGAGAAAGTCAACAACATTCATAAAAACTCAGTCATATATACCTACTGTATCAGAGCTCAGGCAAACTGCGATATATATTTTTAACCTCCTCATGACTCATGCTGTGCAGACGATCTCTGTTTCAACCGCACACAACTTTGTTTTAAATTCTGGTCATGGTGCAAAGGTTTCCAACAAGTTTCACACAGAATTACAGGGATGTGAGTATACAATATTGACCATCCATCCAAGCTTTCAGATTTGAATATTTGGCTCAGTGTGCAGTAAATATGATGGATGAAGCTCTGGAACAAGGATATATATGCAGTATGGTGTATCTAAAATTGAAGTTAGTACTTAAAGCAGCAGTGGGTAGAATTGGCGCAAACATGATTAAAAAAAGTGGGTTTTTTTAAGCTGTTACTATAACCTGATAGTAGTGCATGAGACAGGTAATCTGAGAAAAATAATTTGCCTCTGTGTCCTCCGGTGCTCCTAATGGCATCTGCAAGATTTCACAGACCAGAGGAAAACAACCAATCAGAGCCAAGCTGGAGCCTTGCCGTCTCTGAGCAGCTGTCACAAACTCCGATCAAACCAGTCAAACTAGGCAGAGCTGATCAAATATGAATCAACATTCTGTTACAGTAATGCCTATTTCTCGCCTCAAATGTTTTCAGAAACATCTTGTAGTGTACTGTTTAGCTGAAAAAGTTTGTGACCCAGCAGCCATGTTGAGATCAGTTCAGGAAATACGAAGCACCGCCCACCAGCCGGTGGTACAGCTAAACAGTACACTACAAGATGTTTCTGAAAAGATTTTACGTGAGAAATAGGCATTAGAGTAACAGAAGAAAAATTCATATTTGATCAGCGCTCACTGCCAAAAACATTCTGCCTACTGTTGCTTTAAGGATAATATTAGGATATTGGTAAAATGTACCTGAAGTAAAACAGTCCTGGATTATGAAAGCACAAATTATAATTTTCCTTCTACCCCCTAAAGCTCTTCTAGGTGACAGTAGAATATACAGCCAAATTAATTATGGGCTTAAATCCCTCCAGAATTCTCAAAAGCTGTGTCATTACGTTATTATCATATCAAATTACCATTTGCTAAGTTTGTTAATTATCACCCTGTCGGCTGATCATACCCACATCACATCTCAAGTGTGAGATCTCATGCAATTGGATTAACTTACACGCAGAGCATGAAAAGAATTTATGCCTGCACTTGTGTTAAGAGGCGACGCGCATCAACTTTGATTTTTGAGAACATCAGTGTTTGAGAAGATTAATTTAGTGGCAGGATAATGTGGCTGCTGTCAAAACTTCTTTCAATATTTAAGCAATGCAAAAGCCTTCAGTGATTTTGAAACACGCCTTGAAACACTGATGATCCTGCGAGAAAAATTGCTTCAACATATTTCAAAAGATCCGATGAGAGAGATATGCCACAAATTGGCACATCGGTATGTCATGTCACAAACAGTGTTTAAAGAAAGGCCCACCTACAGGACAGGACATGATCTGATCAATTGTGAACTAGGCTATACCGCATGTTAGAGGGTCCTTGCCAAAGACATATTAAGTCCATGTCATAAACTGTAGGCTATATAAGAAGTGGACATAGTCACCGTGACGCCACCCATTGGTTTGTGGGCTGCCGTTTTGAATCCTCAAGTTCGCATTTTGTCCGTCGACATCTTGGTTATTTGCAACCAGAAGTGACATGAGACATCAGTAATAAACCGGAAACTGTCAAGCATGTTCTTATAGAGTGCAACAAATATGACAAAGAAAGAAGGGAATTGCTATCAGGAGTAGATGATGGAAATATTACTATGGGGAATCTGCTAGGAAAGACATCTAAGAAGGTACACAATCTTCTTATTAATTACTTAAAGGGACTATTTGTAACTTTCAGAAATGCTTGTTAACAGCGACACCTGTGGCCGTTAAGTCAACGAAAGTCAGCGTCGGGCTCGTTGCGGAGCCCCGTCACTTCACAAGACAGGGGAAACCTCTGTTGGTCTGGAGGAGCTGCAGCATTTATCTCTGCACACAGGTCCACTGTACATTCACTAGATATTCTCAGAGCTAAACTAACTCTTCTGCAGTGTGTAGTGAGCACGCATTCACGTCTAGAGGTGGAGCGAGACAGCGAGAAACTGCGCGCTGTCTGAGTGAAAGCAAGCAGGCAGGCAGAGGAGCAGAGACTTCAGCCACACACGTGAGCGCGCATATGCGAGCATGCATGTGTCCCGACCCGGTACATTTATACGCTCAAAAAGTTACAAACAGTCCCTTTAAGGCAGGGGTTCTCAACCTTTTGTAACTCGAGGCCCACTTCCGATTGTTCAAAAATTTCCGAGGACCACCTTCCCAAATAAATAACAAACTGGCCTGTAAATATGTGTTATGCCACTGTCAGGTGTAATGACCCACATAGATATTCAGCTTACCCTCACCCATCACTGCCTGTCATTATGATTCCAAAGTATTCAGGGTCATATTTCCTCACCACACACTTTTACTGGTTTCAAAAATTGCTCAATTTTGTGTCACTGCATCTGTGACATACTGTATATGTCTGTAAAGGGGAGACTCGTGGGTACCCATAGAACTTATTTTCATTCACATATCTTTAGGTCAGAGGTCAAGGGACCCCATTGAAAATGGCCATGGCAGTTTTTCCTCACCAAAATTTAGCGTAATTTTGGAGCGTTATTTAGCCTCCTTCCCGACAAGCTAGTATGACATGGTTGGTAACAAAGGATTCATTAGGTTTTTCTAGTTTCATATGATGCCAGTATCTTCACTCTAGCTTTAAAAGTGAGCCCGCTATAACCTCTGAAATACAGAATAGCTGTTAATCTAAACATAAGGGAGCACCTTCGCGGCCCACTGGGTGGCTCTCTGAGGCCCACCACTGGTTGAGAATAGCTGCTTTAAGGGCAACAGGAATAATGGAGAGAATTTGATTATTATTAGTAGTAGTATTATTTTATTTTAGTTAGTTATAATAATATATATATAAAATAATTATTAATTTGTATTTTATTTATTTATTTCCCCCCCCCCCCTGCCAATCTACTGCTCCACACTGCAGTCCAATAGGTGGCGGTAATGCACCTATAAGCTGGTTTGCCAACAGCCAATAAACACCAAAGAAGAAGAAGAAGAAGAAAACACAAAAAAAAGTTTGTCCGACACAAAGTTGTACCTCTTGAACGCACCATGGACCACTACCGGAAGTGGACTGACGTCTGGCGCGTTCGTTGAAAGCAGACGTTGTTGACATGACGACACTGGCTGCAAAAACACACATGAAGTGACCAGCTTTGGTCGTTTATGAAGCTTTTAACCTGTTTTTTTACACACAAAGGAGACGCAGAATACACTGAACATGGAGTTATCTCCTCTCATAAAGAAAATAGGTAGGTTAACTCACTAGCTGTCGAGTAGCTTCAAAACAACACGTTGCTAACTCAGCTGTGTTATGTTTATCATCTCAACTTAATACTGTGTGTTTCTCTTTCTGCAAACCTTTAGGCCACTCTCTGGTGGAGATAAGAGTCCGAGCATTGAAGAGCATCATCTGTAAGCTGGATCACTCCCTCATATCCGTCTCTGACATCGTCCAAGAGAAGATGCTGTTTGTGTTTCTTCTTGAATGGTTCAATTTCCCCGAGGTGCCCATGCAGGAAGAGGTCCTCCAGTTGCTCTCAACTTTATCAAAGGTAGATGCATTTCTTTGCTAAGTTAGATGATGGGTGCATTAGTAGGTGAGTCCTCTGAAGGACAGTGGTTAGAGAGGAGGAGTCTACCTACTGTCAAAATATATTGATAGACTTTAAGTTTCATTTTGGCCAAACCAAACTTTAACCAGTTAATTGAAGTAGGATCAGTATTTGCCTTTTACCAATATATGATGTGATAATGTTTCATGGCATGGCAAGGCAAGGGAAGGCAGCTTTATTTGTATAGCACATTTCAGAAACAGTTTTGCACTTTTACTTGAGTACAATTTCGAGGTACTTGTACTTTACTTGAGTATTTCCATTTAATGCTACTTTATACTTCTACTCCACTACATCCCAGAGAGAAATATTGTTCATTTTACTCCACTACATTTATCTGACAGCTTTAGTTACTTTTGTCGATTCAGATTAATAATACAAAATATAAATCAACTAATAAATGATGATATATCACCATCGATTAAGGCAAGGCAAGGCAGCTTTATTTGTATAGCACATTTCAGCAACAGGGCAATTCAAAGTGCTTTACATAAACATTCAAGAACATTGCCACAAAGTGCAAAAGAACATTAAGACATAATTAAAACAGTTATAAAAACATTAAATATTAGAAAATATAAACAAGCTAAAAAATAAAAGCTAGAATAGAAGCTAAAATAGAATATAACACACAAGAGTAAAAGCTCTAGTGCAGTATAAGATCATTATCTGGTTTAATAAAAGGCAGCAGCAAACAGGACAGTTTTAAGCTTTGATTTAAAAGAACTCAGAGTTGGAGTTGGTCCTGCAGGTTTCTGGGAGCTTGTTCCAAATATTTGGTGCATAAAAACTGAACGCTGCTTCTGCATGTTTAGTTCTGACTCTGGGGACACTGAGCAGACCTGATCCAGATGACCTGAGAGGTCTGGATGGTTCATAACATAGCAGAAGGTTAGAAATGTATTTTGGCCCTAAACCATTTAGTGCTTTGTAAACCAGCAGGAGTATTTTGAAATCAATTCTCTGAGAGAGACAGGGAGCCAGTGTGCCACTCACGGACAGTGGTTAGAGAGGAGGAGTCTACCAACTTTCAAATTATATTGATAGACTTTACATTTTGGCTTCAGCCTTTCTTTAACAAGGCTAACCAAACTTTAACCAGTTAATTGAAGTAGGATCAATATTTGCCTTTTACCAATATAAAAAAGTTCGGAAACTTGTGTTTGGTGGATTATTTCTCTGTTGTTACAATGCTAATTGGCATTGCATTTTACATGGTTGGAAAGCCTGTTTATTTACCTTCACAATGATGTCCAACTTGTAAGGATCATGCATTTGTGGGATGAGCAGCACAGCTGATTATGTGGGTATCGCCCAAGAAAAATTTGCCAAATTGCTCTGCCAATGGTAAACAGTGTATTCTCCTGTTGGTGTTGGTGGTTTGGCCTGGCACCTCCTCCTCATGCTGGTCACCAACCCGGTGTGGCTGCATATGGATCTTCCACCGCTACTGAGGCTCCTGACGTGGTGTATTCAATTAATAAAGTGTAAAATAGTCAATATGTCTTGTTTGTTCCTTGCTACTGATAGAGAGTTCAATCATCCAATCCACCAAACAACTCAAAACAAGAGTCAATACCAACAGGAGAATACACTGTTTAGCATTGGCAGAGCGTTTTGGCAAATGTTTCTCGGGCGCTACCCACATAATCAGCTGTGCTGCTCATCCCACAAATGCATGATCCTTACAAGTTGGACATCATTGTGAAGGTAAATAAACAGGCTTTCCAACGATGTAAAATACAATGCCAATTAGCATTGCAACAACAGAGAAATAATCGACCAAATACAAGTTTCCGAACTTTTTTCCCCCAGTTTATATTGATAGACTTTACATTTTGGCTTTGGCTTCAGTCTTTCTTTAACAAGGCTAACCAAACTTTAACCAATTAATTGAAGTAGGATCAGTATTTGCCTTTTACCAATATATGATGTGATAATGCTTCATGGCAGGTTAAGTTTCCTCCACTTCACACACACAATAGCAAGAGCATACATGCATTGAGATTTGCCCAGTGACATTTTAACATCAAACACCCACGCTGAGTGATTTTACAGTGCTACACTGAACTATAGATTTTTCCATTTCATGCCTATTTATTTTGTCATTTTGTCTTCCAAGCATCCAAGCGCGGCCCAGATGCTAAGAGACGTCGGGGCGGTGGACTTTCTCACTCAACTGTCTCCTAATGTGGAACCCAGACTGCGAGCTGTCATCGACGGAACCCTGGACCAGCTGTTCCAGCTACCGGAGCTACTCCCTAGTCATATAATGGTCTACTCACATGGACGGCGTACTACAACTCCAACAGGTGTTGCAAGTGAAAGCCAAAGGATTGTTTGTTTTGATTCTGTCAGAGAGGTGGAAGAGGATGGTGTGTTGGTTGTCAGTTTGCTTTACACAGATCTCATAACAGTTTGATCAAATAACTGCAGTATGAAGGGTATTTTAACAAATCTGGTGTCTCTGCTGTAGTACCCACAGTTGTTCCACCTGAAGACCATTTTCCTAATATGGGCTACTTCCACAAGAGCGTGCCAAGCCGTACAGATGTACCACCTCAGAAGATAGCAGGTGCCAGTATTTTGAATACTCATCCTTAGATTTCTTAGTGTGCTGGGTCTCATCTTGAATTTTTCGCTTGCACTTTTTGTCTAAAGGCAGCATATAAATTACTTGATTTACATGTTTTATCCGTCTGTGTTTTACAGTGCATGAGTCTGTGAGATGTCTCAAGTTTTCTGTGTTTCCGTGGCTGACTTTGACAAACACAGACAGACACATACTTTCATCCAATGAGAGGTGAGAGACAATATATATCTTAACAAATAATATATGCCGTGTTAGATTAACACAATTTTGATTTAAATCAGGAAACGAGTTATTAAAGAAGACCAGACTAAGAAACAGTCTGTGCCAACTTTTGACAGTTTGAGTTACAAAAAAAGATGAATGTGCAGTGATATTAAATGAGTATTAAACACATACTTTAATTCTTTTGAAACAGTTCTCTGAGGAGCAGCAACCCCAATTTGGTGCGGACGACATGTGAACTGCTGTGTGATGTCATTATGCAAGACTTTCCTGCTGAGATCTTCCTGCAAAGGCCCAGTATTGTACAGGTAGGTGTCATCACATGTCCACATCACCACAAATCACCATGTTCTTGCACTAGTAATAGTATTGTAACTGTGCATACATTTATGCTCAGCTATACTGGTGTATTTTAGAAATATATGAGCGAAAAGATCAAACCCAAAATTGTACCATACAGAAAGTGTGCTGTAGTGGTTGCAGTTCCCATTATATGCCGTCACGGGTTTGATCCCACACTATAACAGGGAATGTCAGAATGACTGCCAGATCTTATCATCTTCAATGGGTTTCTTCTGAATGTTTCAGTGTCGGTGTCAAGTGTAAGGGCATACTGAGTTCAAGTATGTCATTAAAAATATATATATGTCATTAAATTGAATGTTTAATAGTTTCAGCACCTTGAAGAAGAACATTTATGGCTGTCGATGCTATCATTTTTACTCAACAGGATGTATGATTTTTGTCAGTTTCAATGCTTGTGTTTCAAGACAAAAGCCTGTATCTGATTTGACTTAAAAATGCTGGCTTGTTGCTGACCCTAAAATCTCTCGATGCACGATTCAACACGGGTGTCCAAAGAGACAAAATTAAAGATGTTACTGAAGAATTGTTCACAATGTTTAGTATATTCACATCAATTAGATGACATGTCTTGTTTTGAGTGGCTAGCGTGACCATCCCATAATGGAATTTTATGGGATGGTCACTCAAGCCACTGTCAAAATAATAACCTGTCAAATGGTGCCCTTGAACCAAAACACCAATTTATAATTCTATGTCCCTGATCTTATAGGAGGTTGTGGAGGCCTCTGGAGGCTTACTTTGCTTGAGCAGACACTAGATTGCTGTGAGAATATAGTTTGGTCAGGATGCACCTCTTGCAGGGTTTGAGAGACCTTGTAGGAATGTTTTGCTTCTTTCCTCTTAAGGCCTCCTCGAATATCAGAAATTCTGTAAAGCTGGTCGAAGTTGTCTGCAAACTGACCTCGTCCTGGTCTTGCTGGCTTTGGAGGAATGTAAACTGTCCTGTGTTGCAAATGCAAAAGGTCAATGTGCTTGTTAAATTAGTGGTGGCCTGCACTTTTTGCTGTATCATGTCAGCAAATCAAAGTGCATCGGTTATCTGAGCTCTTCATGTCATTGGCATGGACAGAGTGTTGGAGGAGACATCATTTAGCCCTGATGAGCCACACTCTGAACATTACTATTCGGTTAATAAAGTGGTGCATTATGCTACATTGGTCTCAAGGCAGTATTAGCATACTGTCACCCAGCAGTCTCATCATCAAAAAGAAATCATTATGGGAAAGTACTTTTCTATTTGTGGCTTTACACAGCCCTCCTTTGAGTTACTAGAGCTATTAAGCTAAATTAAAAGACTCGGATTTAGAAACATGACATCATTAGCTGCAGAGGGCAGGGAATCTGAACTTGTAACAAATTGTTGCATCAATAATTCAATTCTGCTTGCCCTTTTTATTTAGCGAACGTTATTACAACTTTTCTATCACTGTCTGAGCTTAGGTCCTGTTTTTACACAGTCTCTGTACATCGATTTTTTTTCACCTTGGGCTCAGTTTTTTTTCTGTTTCTACACAGAGCCGTAAACCAATATGTTTGCCCAATTGCAATAATATCCTAATTGGATGTTATTGGGTGTTAATCATGTCCTCAGAAAACCTTTTTACAGTAATAATTCTGCTCTTCTGTTTTCAGAACCTCCTGGCCCTGTTGAGGCTGGGTTCAGGTAAAGGTGAGGCAAGCTACCTCCACTTGCAGGCTCTTTCCTGCCTGCGGCAGCTTTGCGTGGGGCTGAAGAGGAGACTACGCTTTCATCAAGATCCAGGCTTCTACTCTACAAAGCAAGGTAGCACGCCTTATGAGTTGCAGCTGGTGATCAGTAGATTTTGGATGCTTATTCTGTTAGTTTACATGTGTTCCTTCTAGGGCTGTCAATACATTAAAATATTGAATTGCAATTAATCACATGATTGTCCATAGTTTTTATCTGTTCAAAATGTACCTTAAAGGGAGATTTGTCAAGTATTTATTGCTCTTATCAACATGGGAGTGAGCATATGCTTGCTTCATGCAAATGTATGTATATATTTATTATTAGAAATCAATTAACAACACAAAAAAATGACAAATATTGTCCAGAAACCCTCACAGGTACTGCATTTAGCGTTGAGCGTTATTTAACCTCCTTCATGACTAGCTAGTATGACATGGTTGGTACCAATTTCTTAGGTTTTCTGGTTTCAAAAGATACCAGAATCTTCACTCTAGCTTTAAAGCTGAGCCCGCTACAACCTAAAAATCACAAGTTGCGTTAATGCGTTAAAAAAATTATTGGCAAATTTTGCGTTAACGTGTTATTTTTGCGTTAACTTTGACAGCCCTAGTTCCTTCATTACAAAGTATTTTTTTAATTATATATTTCACATGGGCAATTCCCAAATCATATCACATTGTTTTACATTTTTCAAGTGTAGACTCCAAACATTTTGAACTATTCATTGTAGTAGTTTTAATGACCTACAGATTTACTTTTTTCAAATTCAAATCAATTCCATTTAAAAAGATGTAAGGGCTATTGCTATCTAATCCTACTGATTCATTTCTTACAATAAGGCATCTGTACTACCACAACTGTAATCTTCTATTTGCTTTATCATTCAGGGTTTACGTCCTCTTTTTTTCTCTTTGTGGTTGTGTAGATCCAGTGTCCCAGAACTCGTCCTTTTCCTACTCCCAAGAAGTGCGGGGGACCCAGCGTTCCCAGGCCTCGTCCCCAGGGGCAGAGTGCTCTCCTCGGCCCTCCGTGGTGGGACGCACAGGCCAGAGAGCCAGGGGAGATGGCCAAGACGGAGATGCAGCTTCCAACAGGTGTGTGTGTGTGTGTGTGTGTGTGTGTGTGTGTAGGCAAACCCCACTGTGCATTTTAAACAAAGGCTGAAGGAGACAATAGAAGAGACTAAACTACATCGCTTTTGGTACCTCAGTTGTTTCTGTTGGCAGTGAGAGCAGAGATTCACTCAGTTTCACTTCTGAGGCACCACTAGTATTTTGTTAGTCTGTCTCCCTTGCTTGTAGAAATATCTTTTTGATATGATTCAGCATTGTTGTCAATTCTGTTCATCAGACCTTACACTTAACAACAGAGTTTTTATTCTTTTTTTTTTTTTTAAATTTGTGAGCAGTAGGATTTTTTGTTGCTTTGATTATGACAAAATTGCTCGTGACACCAGCAACCCGCACACTAAGATAAAACGATGTGAGAAAGAGACTGTGGAGGATTTTATTATTCTTTTTTTTAAATATGAATAACACCGGGAGCCCTCTAGCGGCTGGTCTAGAGTGTTTTAAAAATCAGTTCTGATTCCCGTCATGGCAGTTTTTATGATCCATCCCTATACAGCTCATACGTCACTCCTTGTATTTGAGTGGTCCAAGTACAGATCATGAATTTACAGTTCCTCTCTTTGTCTGTGAATCATCCAGTGGCAGCTCTCACAGAGGTGGAGTGGCAGTCCAGGCCCCCGGGCAGACGCCCCAGTCGCCTGCAGATGTGGCCAACTTGGAGCTTCCTGACCTGGGTGTGGAGGATGTTCTGGAGCTGCAGTTACAGCAGCTCACCTTGGCTCAGTTCACTGTTGCCACCATGGAACATGCCATACCTCTGCTTAAAACAGGTAGGAGGAAAGATTTTGTACATTACAGTGTCTGTTTTTTGCTTGAGTAGAGATCAGATATTGCACATATCCCCTCACCTGTTTCACTATATTGACTGTGTTCTGTCACTATTTGATCTTGTAGAAGAAAAAAAAAATCTCTCTTGCTCGTACTCAGTATCTCTCTTTCTCTCTTCTTTCTCACTTTCTCAGAGGGTTCGCATGTGCTCCATCGTGTTCTGGAGCTGCTGTGCGACGCCCTCCCCCTGCTCGGGGACAGCGTTTGCGAGCTGGTCTGGGACGAGCGCAGCCTGGTGGGGATGGAGCTGGCAAGTCAAAACACAACTCATGACAGCCTCTTATGTAGATGAATGGATACACTTCACTGAAAGGGGGAACTGGGTTGGCCACCAGACAATTTGCCACAGACACACACACACAAGGCATACGGTACTCAGCTGTCAAGGAGAACTGTAGGCATGTGTCTGAGCTGAATGAATTATATAAGGTTACAAAGGCTTTCTGCTTGTTACAAAAAGCCTCTCACACATATATGTGAATTCCTCTCGTCTGTACCCCCTGGGTTTAAGCACAGGATTGTTGGGTTAGTAAAAGTCTCCATTTACTTTGTGTATAAAGTCCATGCAATGGATTGTGTTAAACTGTTTTGTTTTTACCATGCAGAGTCATTTGTCTTCCCCCCTGACTGTTTAAAGAGTATGTTCCTATGCAGGGGGACTTATACACTTGTCAAGCCCAGGTCCCCCTGGCCCTCTGCTGTTTAATACATGCCCCGAGCCTTGCAGCCTGAGAACTGTTTTGTCATCTTTATGTGGAGAGCAGCTTTTTTGTGCCAGACCTCTAGGTTTTTCCTATGGGAGTGGGCCGAACTGTTCACGCCAGCCACGGCAATGCACAGGGCATCTACTGCCCCCTGCTGGTTCAATTCTCCTATTGTTCCATTTCTCCTCCCTAGAACAAAGTGGCTGAGAATAGATTGTTCCAATTTATTCATGCCGAGATAGGGCGGATCTGTATCTCGTCCCAAAATAACCCTGAAATCTGATTACATTCAATTCCTAACCCCTGGAACGAGCAATTTTTCTCTTGGCCCCCAGCCAGCAGCTGTGCGTCGGTGTGTGTGTACGTGAACACGCACGTGATGCGAGTGCGCGCGTTGCTGCGTTTGTGTGGCATGTGTGCTTTTGTCTACATTTCTGTCTGACTCTCTCTGTGTGTTTTTTTTAGAAGGAGAAGCTGCAAGCCTGCCTGGAACTATTGGGGGATATCCTGAGCTACCATCAGAGCTATTCAACAGACATTCCCCACAGCTCTCAGGTTCATCACAGAGTGGCCTACACAGGCGTTGCTATATTCACCATCAAACTCCTACAGACCATCCTCCCTTCTGAGAAGGTGCGTGTGCGTGTGTGTGACCAAATCACTTTCTTTTCTGATTTTCTGTGATTACTTAAACTCCAAAAATAGTAGAAATTTAAGGTTTTCTTAACCTCACACAGGCTAGTGACAACCTCCCGGAATACACAGCAACAGCTCTTTTCCACCTGTGCTTGGACACGTCATTGGGAAGTTTATTACCCAGCATGCACGAGACAGCGGTGGCCTACTTGGAGCAGGTGAACTCAGACAGCCATGACCTCTACAGGAGGGTGACCCGCATCGCCCTCTGGATGGAATCGACTTGCAACTTCCTCAAGGAAGCACAAGCCGAGGTATGAGCTGCATGTCGCGTAATTACAATATGCAAATAGCAAAAAGGAGAAGCCTACATTTCTTCAATTAAAAACCACTCTGACACAAATGTAACTGTCACTAGCTGTGGCCCTGAGGCCTTGTTTAGCCCATCACTCATATCTGTGTTTTTTGCCTTCATTGATTTATTTCTGCATCAAGGGAGAAAAGAACTGGTTGGAGTTACTGGAGCTGGCAGACCAAGCAATAGACGGCCTCCCGTTTCACCAGCACTTACCCATCATCAAGGAATGTGTTCACATCTGCTCTTACCTGTACGTTAAAAATCACATCACTTATTCTGCTGCATTTATACATTTAGTTTTTTTTTATGCTAATTCTTTTGATTATCCATTTCTAGGTGGAAGTTTGATCAGCCCAGCCCCCTCCTCCAAACAGAGAGCCAGAAACTTCTCCTCAAGCTGCTGTCCCATCCCTCACCGCCTGTCAAGACGGAAACATACGAACGCACTTTAAACCTTGTCAAGGTCAGAGCAAGCCATCTAATATCTGTGTTTAAATGAGAGTGTGCCGGTTCACGGCTAAAAATTATGGCTGCTAAAGGCATAATGCGGGTCTGTTTGGTGGGGCACCCACATATGTTAATACGTAGGCTGAAGATGGATGAATCACACAACTGTGACAGCGTGCTATAAAAAACCCCACTTGACATTTGAAATCAGACTTGCTTTTCATTTTTTTACTAACCACCGTCTAGAGTACATGGCTACATTTAAAGTGAATTGGAACTCCTGTGTGCGAGCGCAAGTGAGAGGATAGTGATAATTTATGATGTGCTTTGGTGTGATTACATACACCCCTAGGACTGCCTCGGCATCCAGAATGTGTCACGACAGGAACCGGCAACCTGCGCTGGAGTCAACTTCCTTACACACCACAGGGTGCTCTATGAAATAAGTGCTTTTGGACTCCAGGATTCTGCAGAGAAGGTAGGCAAACACACACGTTTACTTCGTGTATTCCTTTCGACGCAATTTGACTTTTAGACCTTTTTGAAGCCAGGTCACACTTCTTTAATATGTTAGGTCAAGGTTGAAAAGAATAAATGTAATCAAACACAAGTGTTCATGAGAGTAAAAGTACAAGGAATTATGTGTGTTGTGTTAAGTTATTGTACATTGTTTTAAGGTCCTACTAAACTGTCGGGGTTCACCGGTGTCGTGTCATTTAGACGTTTAAAAATCTGTCACTTACAGGACTTGCTAGTAAATGTTTTGTCAGCAGCGCCTTTGTGAATTCAGCAGTTTACCTGTGATCTATAGGTGAACGTTGCTGCCAAGGATATCCTGCTATTCCTGCTCAAAGGACGATTGATGATGACAGCGTCAACCTGGGACAGATTCAACGAGGCACTTTACCCGGTCATGCCCATATTACAGGTGTTGTGCTCCCCCGTACAGGCTGTGTTGTATTCGCACTTCAGAGCTCATAAAGCGGCATCATGTTTGGAACTTATTACATTATATTTATGGCACGGGGGGGAAGTTGTTCTCCACAATCAAAACGACTATGATCAAAAGTTTAATTTTAGCGCCGCTTTTGGACCACAAAGACTGCATATTGAGCTGCCAGTGAGAAAATGTAGTTATTCTCTCATTTACATATTCTCTGTTATATTGTTCCCCCTTTTTCGGAGGAAAAAAGAGCTTTTATTAATTGTTCAGTTTCAGGCAACAGAAAGCCTGGAAAATTCTTCATGAATATACATGAGATTTTGACTAGGCTGTCAAGTGTGATTTAATTCAAGGAGGCCATTCGGAGATGGGCCCGCCATGTCAACAAGAGACGAAATGAAACCACCCATAATCAAAGCGATGCATATTTTATTTACTGTTGTGCTGCTTAGCTGGAATTCCCCATTGTTCGCTCCATTGTCTGCCAAGGCAGTCTGAGAATTGCATGTGTGTGTGTGTTGTGTGTGTGTGTGTGGCAGGGTTATGCCGGCACTGAAGAATCACTGGGAAACTGTGTCCTGCTGATAAGTGACATGTCGGACGTGGCGAGAGACGACGTGTTTCCAAGCAAGCTGAAAGCGGCGCTCCGACTCCTTTTTACTAAACAACCCACGTGAGTCTGGGTCTTTCTTTTGTCAATGTTTGTGTTTCTCCCTGTTTGTTTGGGTGTTATGTGCCTGCCCAGATGTGTGCGCATGCATATCACAAGATGTGTGTTTGTGTATAATGTGTATGTTTCTTCTGCGTCTTTGCGTGTGGGAAGTTGTTTGATTAGTTTGACGTTGGGTCTCAGGTTTTTTTTGTGAACCAGACAAACTCCCGAGAGTCTAAATATTCTGCTTTACAACATGCAATGTGATGGACACATTACCACTGTCTGTTCCTGTCAGCTCTTATCAAGTCATCTAAGTGCTCTGTGAGGCAGGCATGTGTAAAACAGCTATCCAGTCCCTGCTTATGAATATTGATAGAGATGGAAATCAACACCAGACACTGGCCAGGAGGCAAGCCCTGGTAAATTTGGCAACAGCTGATAGATTTGTCTGCCCTTCCAGCTGTTTTTTGACAACCAATCACGATTTGGATGTTAAAAACCCCCCAAAACTAAGAGGCAGGTAACATTTTCAACCCTGTATCAGTACTCTAATGCAGACAAAAAGCTTGCTTTTCCACCTGAATGGAACTGGTAGTTTTTAATCTGTGTTTTAAACAGTGGAATTTTTAATTAAAATATTCAACTGCAAGCATTGCATTAATTCTGCTCATTATTAACAGGGTGAGAATAGCAGCAGTGCAACAAATCCTGCCCCACTTAACCAGTGATGATGGCGCTAACACAGCCAGACCAGACCTGGATCAACCTGTGATCTCCTCACTCCCCAATCTCTTCTGCCTCAGAAACCCTTTAGACATCACGCTGGACACCAGCAACAAGTCCGTACTTAAGGTATGAATCCACACAGAAGAAGAACTACACACTAAGATACACACATCTGCACAGGTGGATATAATGTAATACTTAATGCGTTTAGGTGGAGTCTGTGGAGAAGCTGTTTTGTATCCTGTCCTCAGACACTGTCGACATCTCCCTGAGAAGATCGGCTGCAGAGCAGCTGTCTGTAGTGCTACAAGGTCAGCTGTAATATACTTTATTTCTTATAAACTCATCTATTGTTTTGAAGGGGACATATCACACTCATTTTCAGGTTTATACTTGTATTTTGGGTTTCTACTAGAACAAAAAAACACATTATTCTTCTCATACTGTCTGTCTGAAACGCTCCGTTTTAGCGCCTGTCTCTTTAAGACCCCCTCCCGAAAAAGCCCAGTCTGCTCTGATTGGCTTGCGAGAGCATTATGCTGCACCTTTGCAATGGCAGTTTTCCAGCTATGGGTGATATATTCCAATGAGCCAGTATGTAACATAGGAAGTGGAGTCTTGTTGAATCACATTTCCTGCTCTAGACAGCCCACACAATAATGACGGTTGTCCTATTTCACACTTTGTGGGTTGATAGACACAAAGATATGATATGTCCCCTTTAATACACCATGCTGAATCCTGGCACTGACAGTTTAATACTTTTAAAACACCTCTTTAAGTCTATCTCTGTGCATTTCTCTCTAATGGCTGAGTGTTATGAGAGTGCTCATGTAGAGGCGTATTTTAATGGGTAACACACTGACTGGTTATACTTTGGGCCCATTCTGTACCCCGCAAGTACTTGCAACTCTGTAAAGGGGGTAATATCACTGCAAAGTGTACAAACAGAATGTAGTTGCCAACAATTCACATCCCCTTAATAGTTGATACGAGAATGATATTGAGTTTAATAATGAAGTAAAGTGCCTGAATTGTCTACCACATAAAAAAAAAAAGGTTCTAGATATACAATTTTATGGACTTTGTAAAATTAAAAAAAACAACTTTAAAAGTTTGTTTGATAACGAGTGCAGCGGAGTGTGTGCCCTCCCACCACCATATGTTTTAGATGAGCGAGAAAAGCAAATAGTTTATGATTATGCAAATGTTTATTGTCAGTATATTGAATTGTTCTCTTACTTCCCTGCAGACACAACAATGCACCCAGTGCTGAAGAATCTTGGAATAACAGACAAAGTCATTTCTTTCATTATGGGGAGTGTAAACGGCAACAAGGTAAAAAAACAAACCTGCTTTGGCAAAGTGATAAATGGATGTGTGTGCTGAATGAATTGCCAAATAAAACAAACCCTGTATCAGTCTTTCGTGTACATGTCCTCGTTTGTATGTGCTCGTGTGAGTACATGAGTTGCCAGCGGATGTGGAGGAAACCCACTGAGGCGTGCATGATAGAAGGATGAAGTGGCCTGTATTAATAGTGTCAGACAGGCCCTGGTCAGCAGTGATTTTTGCCCTCTAGTTACTGCAGTCTGCTGATCATTCCCAGGCCTCGAATCAGAAGCCGCTAACAAGGGTAATCGTCCAGCATGTCTGGCTACATGGAGGTGAAGGAACAGGGCCACAGAGAATGACTTGTCTCACATAACAAGTGTGTGTGTGTATAAGAGGGATGCCTGCAGGTTATATTTGTCCCAACCCATCCATTGCATGCAACCTGAGCAATCACAGAATTTGGGTTCCGCTTATGCGAAGAGACAGTAAAGAGATCCTGCACATTTGAATGTGAGAGACACAGAGCAGGAGGAGACGGAAAAGAGAATATGTGTGTTTGTTTGTGTTTTCCCTGCAATTAAACACTGAGTGCATGTGTTGCTGTTCTCCCCAGAGCTTCGATTGCCTGCTGGAGCCTTGTGTGTGTATCCTGAGGAAGCTGGTGTATGCTGATCCATCTCTGAGGCACAGTCTGGCACGTCGCAACCTCCTGCTCCTCACACTGCTCAGGGGTACATTCACAAGACAACTCATTAAGTAACAGCTATACACGGCGTGTTGTGTAGCTCGGGGGCGCGTTCTGTAAAAAAAAAAAAAAAAAAAAGATGACAAGTCATCCGTTGATGCATAGCTTTTAACCATGTTGTCACACTGCAGTAAGTGGCATATTAGTATGATGCAACTTGTTGCCATGGCGCTCATCTTGGCATAATTAATTAGCAGTTGCTCATTTTGAATTAAGGGACATTTAATTTAAGTTACAACATCTTGATTGTGACTACCTGTACATCTGATTTGGACAGAAATATACGTTATTAAAAGGTTTCATGCAAAAGATATGTGCCAGGTTTTGATACATTACAAATGTAATGGTTGTACAACTCAGTTTGAAGCATGCAGTTGTTGTATTAAAACCTCAGATACCAAATTTCAGTTATCATAATGTAATGTAAGCAAAGCCTGATATGGGGTGGAAGTCTCATTTGGGGTTTCCAAACTTTAACTTTGAAATGAGTCTTTAAAGGAGCAGTGTTTAACATTTCGGGGATCTATTAGCAGAAATGGAATATAATATTCACAATTATGTTTTCTTTAGTGTATAATCACCTGAAACTAAGAAATGTTGTATTTTCATTAGCTAAACTGCGGTAACATGAGCTGCAGAGTGCAAAACCGTGGTACCGCCAGCCGCCGTCTGACTTCCTTTGCTCCTAAAGTAGTGTTATTATGGTAAGAATGGCCTCTGAGCGAGGCGAACGACGTTACCACGGTTTTGCAGTTGGCGACTCACGTTACCGCAGTCTTGGAAAGGGAGGAGTGAGGGGTACTCAGTTGGTTGCAAAATTGCAAACATGTCACTAGATGCCGCCAAATCCTACACACTGTACCTTTTCTGTGTTTTTAACTCTAATGGAATTTCAAATGTTATCATATACATTTATTCTTGAGATTGAGTGATGGTTATGTAAATTGTCTATGTTGTGTCTTCATTATAGCGTCGTTGATATTAAAGGTGAACAAAGGCAATGGAAATGAGATCGCTGTCCTGATGAGTTTACTGCTGTTTGATGAGATTGCCAGCATCGAAATATGGTGAGTTAATTTTTCCTCTATGAGCGTTCCATGTCTCTAAAATAAACGTGAATCCATTCAATATTTTGTTGTATCACCTGCTTTTTGTGTCCTATCAGGTCAGACAAATCCAACACAGATGTGACCCTCACGCCGTTCTCCCTCCCACTGTCAGTAATACGCAGGTAAACTGAGTTGTTAAGTTGTCAACATCGACAGTTAACATTCTAACTTGACACATGGTGTCTTTTAAAGGTCCCCTATAAACAACCATTCACTTTTTTCCCCAGGTACAACATCCCATTCCAGGCAGCGACTCATCACGCTGTCAGCCCGTACTGCTGCGTCCTGCCCCCCTCCTCTGACCTCCTGACCCTGGCACCCGCCCGCCTAGCTCTGCAAGTGGCCTGGAACACTGCATGGCATTCCGGGATAGATAACCTCCTTGACGAGCTGCGTGGCATCTCTACCGATGTTGCAGAGTAAGAACATTAATTAGTTTCTCACTCTTATGCATGCAGTGGCGTGTTAGGATAGTCTTTAGAGCTGTCTTTAGGTGTCAACTACGAAATGAATTGGCAACTATTTTAGTAATTGAATAATCGTTTTGAGTAATTAGAAAAAAATCTCTAATTCCAGCTTCGTAAATGTGAATAGTTTTTTTACTCCTCTATGACAGTAAACTGAATATCTTTGAGATGTGGACAAAACAAGACATTTGAGGACGTCATCTTGGGCTTTGGGAAACACTGATCCACATTTTCTTACCATGTTCTGACATTTTGTAGACCAAACAACTAATTGATTAATCAACAATGAAAATAATCGTTAGTTGCAGCACTACTTATATTATTACTAGACCAAGTTGACCATTGTTTCTGTATCAAGAGAACGTAAGTTGTCCTTCACTGTAGCTGGAAGTATGGTAACTGTTTGTTGGAGAATCTGAACAGAACAATAGTTCCATAGCAGGATAATTTAATCAAAGAAAACTCCTGCCACACATCACTCGTATACATTTATTTATTTTACCTTTATTTAACCAGGACGTCCCTTGAAATAGAAATCTCTTTTCCGAGGAAGCCCTGGCCAAGACGGCACACCAGTTACAGTAAATAGAAATAAAACACAACAGACAGGAGATACAATCATCAAACACGCAAGGAAGAGAGTAAATCCAGCTCAAATAAAACAGTTGCATTTCTCAGTTACATGGACTTTTAACAATTTTCCAAGGGGACTCGATTCTAAAGATATAGTATGCTCTGCAGATTATTTCAAGTCCAGGGAGCAATGTCCTCTCTAGTGGAGAATTGTAGTAAAAAATTAGTTTCAGAGGCTTGGCATCTTGTTTCATCTGTCTTCATTTACTTCTAATGTGACCTCATTCAAAAAAGATGAGAACGTCTCTCACACAGTTTTAACCAGCTTGATTACAGCAAAGACATTTAAAGCACACCATCAATCCACTAAGTTTCATACACTGAAAATTGCTAGGCATCTTCCTTTTTGTGTAAAGTACAACTCTGATGATATTGTTGTGTCTTATTACCACGTTTTTCATATTATTTTGACATCATTTTGACAGTTTTCTTGAGTGTTGATTATAGCTGGTCTGATGCCTGCCTCTGCTTGAATCAGTTGCAAGTAATTCTCAGAAATCATCTCTCTTTGGATGACTCATAAATGTCTCATCCCTCCAGATTGGTGATCAAATATGTTTGTTAATGAAGTCATTAGTATGCCTCTGATGATGCTACTCATGCAACACACTTGTCAGCACATCAATAGTCACGTAGTCCGATATATCTTTTATAACTATTTACATTTTGTCGCCCCCACAGATTTCACCCTGACTTAAAGCTGTCGGAAGCACAGGTTGTGTCGCTGCAGGCAGTGCACCTCCCCGCTGCGCTGCAGGACTGCATCAAGGCCATCGCCACGGCAGCAGGACACAGCTCGGTGACCTCTGCCCTCTCCAGGCTCAGCCTCTATTTACTGATTGACCGACTGGCCCTCCCCCACATCCCCACCCACAGCTGCAGAGACACCCTTCACTCCCTCAGCTGGCAGGCAGCAGTGACCAGGTACGCTGCATACAAATTCAGTTAAATGTACTTTTAGGTTCGACATGCTAATAACCAGCGAATATGTCTTGTTAAGGTTTATAAATTAAGCAAACGATGGGAGGATTTTATGACCTTCCCCAGCAGTATGCCATTATTATCACTGCTGCTGTCGAACAAAACAATACTTGCTGTGAACCAAATGTTTTCCACGGCTCAGCGAGCTCAGTATGGCTTTGTCTTATTTTGAAGAATTGACTTAATAGTGTTAAATGCCCTTTTCTGGTTACAGAGCCTGATTTGAGTATTTAAGCTTCCCTGTGGAAGTGTGACGAACATATATCTTCGACAAAACGTTTGAACAAATGTTTTGACAAATATGTTTATTCTATATTACAATTATGGCTTAAAAAATTATATTTTCTTCCTCTAACTACTCTAATCCTAAAGCTAAACTTAAAAAAATATATCATTAAAATGTGATGCATCAGTAATAATTAAGAAAACAAGAGGAGCCTCCACCAAAGTACATTCAAGCAGTATTTCATTTGATTCCATCAGTTTATCACCACCCCTCTGCCAAAATCTAGGTGTTTCCCTTCTACTATAGCAGCATATGTCTGTCAATACTTGTCATTGGTTTGTGCGATTAATATTTCCACTGTACAATTATGTTTTACGACAGATTAGAATAAAACAAAGAAGAACTTTAGCTTCTTTAGTAATCAGTATTCTAGACAAATAATGAATTTTAAGTGGGGCTTTTCCTTTTAACTACGCTCTCTTCCTCTTGTTGTCATGGCCTGTGTCTCTTCCTCCCTGCAGGTTTCTCCAGGTGCGTCCAGCCTGTGTGGAGGATGAGAGGTTGCTAGTGGGCATTGTTGCATTTTTGAATGCCTACTTCAAACAGACGCACACTGAGTCTGCATCTAACCCAGAGGACAAGGACCTGCGCTGGATTCTGGAGCTGCTTCTCGACCAGGTACAAATAATTCACACTTTCTGGTCAAACAACAAGTAACAAGTAAAACCTCACTACAATAGTCCTGTATTTCTTTTTTAAGGTTTTTGGCTTAAAGGGATGGTTGAGAAGTTAACACAAATCAATATAAGTTACAGTGTGGTTGTGGTATAGATGATATCTTATTAATGTGTGTGTGTGCATCTCTGTTAGCTAGTAATGTGGTTAGACCCTCTCCTCTCCAACACAGAGGGTTCTAATCAAAGCTTGAATAAACCAGACAAGCCAAACATATTACTCTCTCATAACGACAGAAAAACCAGTATCACAGCGTACCACCTCAGACCTGCGGAAGAGATTATATCCTGAGCTCTTAAAACAAAGTTGGATTCATATTTTCTGCCCGAGGAGAAGAATCACCACCACACTGTTTTAGCGGGGAGAGCTACTTTTAGGATTTAATCAGTCTCACCTTGGCTTTCTCATTAGCGTGTGTGTAAACAATAAGCCCTCCCCTGGCAGCTAAAGCAGACTCAGATTGAATGCCTGGTAGGGGTGAGCAGCTCTGTTCTGCTCCGACTTTACTGTAATTACTGAGCTGTTTCAGGAACATCTGTCGCTCTCTACACTTTATCTACTCCATGTGCATCGCTAAATATGAAATCCTGCATGTTTGGTACTTATAGATCTGAGTTTTACAGGGAAAGGGTGGAAGTATTAAGAAGGAGGTGTTTGCTTCAAATACACCTGTCAACCTTTTTTTACATCTTCCCTCCATGGGTCTGTTTGAATTTAGAAAGGTCGGGCAGATAGATTAGATTTCACTATTAATACAAATCTAACTTGATTATCCCCCTGAACAAGGGATGTGTTTTTAAGATGTGTATGCGGTTAACGGAGTACAAGAAGGCATACAAAAGAGCAAACCAGCCAACCTACCAAAAACAAATTAATCTATGTCCATCCATCGATCAATCTTCCAGGAGACCGCATCCCTTCTTAATTTGCTGCTTGGTGTGGAGACCCAGACCTCGACTCAGAGCCCGGGGGAGCCGGAGGAATTGAAGAACCATGTCAGCCAGAGACTGCAGAGAGAACTCACCAGCTTCTTTAACATCTTACTCCTCCGACTTGCACAAACCACTGACAGGTAGGGGGATTTGTTTCACCCAAAAAACGTGTGACACTCCACTGGGAAGTCACAAGACAAGACGGGTCTTTGTGTCTTTTATTGCAATTTACAGTTTTAAATGAAACTGTTTTGTCATTTGAAGTATAGTTTTGAAAGTTAATTGCATTTTTTTTACATTATAATACTAGAATGCGTAGACTTTGGTTTTATCTGCTTATAAAACATACAGCAAAGTACTACATTCTGCATTAACTACAGGTATACAGTATATTTCAGCGCTACGGAGGCACAGTTATTATAAATGCCACAATATTTTTCCACATTTCTTCATGAAAAATGAATGAAAGTGCAATAATGATCACTCTTACTGTATTGTACATTGTATAGAAAAGGGGAGTCACTCTCATGTTAATGCTATTCAGCCTTCCTGTGGGGTTAGAAAAGTGATTAAAATCATCTTGAGGATTAAAAAACACAGTGAAGTGTTCTTCCACTGTAGGGGAAGTGCTTATTTCAGTTCATTTGTGATGGAAATCTGACTAGCTTAGATATTTAGAACATGAAAATGAATGCCAAACACACAAAAAGCCACGGGCTTATGAAAAAGAATTGGAATGCTAATTGTTAACGTTATCTTGTCTTGTTTTTTTTCCCCTCTCTCTTCTGCCTCTTGTCTGCCTGGTTTTGCTCGTGTCTCGCTCTTTCTCACTCCGTCCTTTCCCCGTCTGTCCAGGCTATGTCTGGCATTAGCGGGCCCCTTCAAGAGCCAGCTGGCAGTCCGTTTGCTTCAGAGCCTGCGGGTGTCCGACGCCCCGCGTTTCTATGGCCTTCCCAGCCTGGAGAGGACACTGCAGGGCATGGTCAGCCTGACTGCCCAGCCTGGCTGGAGCTCCCACTGCTCTGACCTGGAGCCCATCTTGCTCTGCTCCAAGTATCTCAGTGGGCTATTAGAGGTGTGTGTGTGTGTGTGTCTGTGTGTGAGAGTATGTGTGCATATGTTCATGTGTTGCATGCAAGCCTCCTCCTATCAGAGCTGAGATTGCCTACAGAAAGGAATAAAAGGGAAAAGCACAGTACTTTCTGAGGAATTAATTAAAACTAAGCAAAGTGCGGTTACAGGACGTGCATTGCAATGAGTAAAAAATCTCATTGATTAGATATGCCACACTGTGAAGATGCTGATGAGATTAATCAACCTTGCCTATTCCATCTGTTCGGTTGTTCAACAGTCCATAAAACAATAGCGTAACACGGTGTAGACCAGCTTGCGCAGCAGTCCTCAGCACAGAAGTGTCCAAACTTTTATTTTTCATTTGGAATGAAGACCCCGGTGGAATAGACCATCCCGTTAACGCAACACCTATGCTTATTCATTTGGTTTGTTTTTAATGGGCAGCGTTCATGGACATGAATTACGATCGCATGAAGACTGAAGGTTAATTTCCCTTTTTCAGTCAAGATCTCTGGTGGCTACTTTCATCTCACTGATAACAATCAGATAGCTAACACTTTCACCCCCCGTCTTCTCAACCCCTCTAACCCACCTCTCACCTGATACTCTCGGCACTGTAGGGCCCTAAAGCTCAGCAGGCCTTGGGCTCGTCTCTCTTCATCTGCTCTTCAGTGCAGTCCCACATCCTGATGGCACATCAAAGCAAAATAATTAGTCTCCGCTGTATTTAGCTTTCCTTTTGGATGCAGTGAGTTGCATGACAAGCATTCAGTAATAATCACTAACTCAGGTACCCTTTGTTCAGTCGTCTTTGCCAGAAACAGGGAGCAACATGTGATAACACCACTTACTGTAAATCCAAATAACTTGCAGTTCTGCCAGCTGTCTTTGCAGGATGAGAATGGATGGGAAACATGCAATAGCACCACAGTGTTCTATAATTCAACACCCCCAATATGATCTGTGTCCTTTTACACAGGTTATCTCCTCATTTTATGTGGAGTGGGGAGGCAACTCCATGTCTTTCATGGGGAAAGGTGTGACTAAGAATGCCGTCATCTGCTTGCTTCACCTGTCCCATGAGATGATGATCGAGAACAAGGACAAGGCAAGTATCAACAATGTTTACACCGCTGTGAGGATGCTGGTTAGAAAGAAATCAGTGAATCGATGCAAGTACTGAAAGTCTGCGCCTTCAACAGCCAGATACCAGACTACACAGTATAAAAATATGTTGGAATGGAACCACAACAGTGTTTTTCTCTCTATTTTGTCTGCATCAGGACTACATATCCCAGTGGTCTTTGGGGAATGAGGCAGCTGCTGAGGAAGCCAGTGCCTCTCAGCTTGGTTTGGCTTGGCTCATTCCACTATGGGTCGACCGCGATCAAGAGGTACGAAGAGTCTCCAGCTTTTCATTCTCTTAAAGGAACAGTGTGTAACATTTAGGGGGATCTATTGGCAGAAAAAGGAATATAATATTAATAAGTATTAGGGCTGTCAATTGATTAAAATATTCAATCGCATGATTGTCCATGATTAATCGGGATTTATCGCAAATCAATCACACATTGTTATATGGTCAAAATGTACCGTAAAGGGAGATTTGTCAAGTGTTTAATACTTTTATCAACATGGGAGTGAACAAATATGCTTGCTTTATGCAAATGTATGTATATATTTATTATTAGTAATCAATTAACAACACAAAACAATGACAGATATTGTTCAGAAACCCTCACAGGTACTGCATTTAGCATAAAAATATATGCTCAAATCATAACATGTCAAACTCGAACACAACAACAGGCAACGACAGCTGTCAGTGTGCTGACTTGACTATGACTAGTCCAAATATGCATGTACTATATGTCATAAAGTGGGCATGTCTGTAAAGGGGAGACTCGTGGGTACCCATAGAACCCATTTATATTCACATATCTTGAGGTCAGAGGTCAAGGGACCCCTTTAAAAATTACAGATTTAGAGTGTTATTTAGCCTCCTTCACGACAAGCTAGTATGGTACTGCTAATGGATTCCTTAGGTTTTCTAGTTTCACATGATGCCAGTATCTTCTCTCTAGCTTTAAAACTGAGCCCGCTACAACCTCCGAGAGTTATCGCATTAACTTTGACAGCCCCAATTAATAAGTATGTTTTCTTTAGTGTGTAATCACCTGAAAATAAGAATGTGTTTTCGTTACCTTAGAATGACAAACCAAACACTGGCTCAAGATTGGGCCCTTCACATTTTTGCGTCCGTCACTGTAGTTCTCCTACACGCTTGGCACACGGGAGAAGTTTCAGTTGCTTGCAATCTGCAACCTCACCGCTGGATGCCGCTAAACCCTACACAATGCAACTTTAAAGTTATAATAACTGAAACAATTAAACGTATGTAAACTATACGTATACATGACACTCAAGTCTTCAGTATTTAGCCGTTCACTGTTCATTCTTCAGCTAAACTTCATAAACTCTTTCTGTCATAAAAATGAAGTTTCTAGATGCTTGACTTTTGGGACAAAATGAAACCCATAAGAGTTGCGCAAGAACTCGCAGACAAAAAGAAGCACATGACAGCTAGTCATACCAAATTCTCTGTCTGTCTCCAAAAATAAGTCCTCACACAAGTCAGTCTAAGAGGGCTCCCTCGACAAGGTAGAAGTCTGTCTGTGCCATCATCAATTTAAAATGCTAGTCTGCTTAGTCTGCCGATGTATATACAGCTACACCATACTCCTTTCCCTCTCTCTTTCCTCACACATCCACCCAAATTTGTGTCTCCCCCTCTCGTTTCAGGTGAGGTTTGCCAGTTTGGGTTTAGGCGCAGCTCTGTCCTCGGTGCCCAGCGGGTGCCAGGCTCTGTGTGCCAGCTGTCAGAACATCAGCGGAGGTCTGTGGGGCACGTTGCTCAACATCCTCCTGGATCAGCAGGAGAGCAGCATGGTCCGCAGAGAGGTACGATGTTAGAGCTGCATCTCTGCTCTACTGTCTGTGCAACCCAGAAACATTGTTTTCCTTATTGCTGCACAGGAGATAAATAACCTCCTTTTGAGGAGTCCTGGGCCAAAATATAGAACAGCAGACTGTTATTGTATTTACAGAGATGATTGACAGAAGCTAACCCCATCTATTGTACATTTTTAAAACTGTTGTTGTTTCCACACACACACACACGAGTAAGAGTAAAGCCAATTTCACTTTTATTTCTTCTATGGTCAGAAAATGTGGCTGGTCTTTTATGTATTACCAGCCAAATACAGGCAGATGGCACTGTTGCTGATGCAGTCTAACTTGACCCAGTGTGTGCATGTCTCTTTTTTTTTTGTGTCCAGGCTGCATTTATCCTGCAGAACTTGATGGTGATGCCCATGCCTGCCAACGCAGAGGAGGCCAAGGACTCCCACTGGCAGGTCAGCAGCTCTGCCAACCAGTTAAAAAGCTTTTATAGACCATGAAATGTTTTCTCTCGCTCCCTCTCTTTCAGTGTCCATTACTAAAATGTATTTATTATCTTTTTAAAGAGAGGCTGAAATCAGGCCACGTAGAAAAAAAAAATTAAAAAGGTAGATGTTGTGATCTCCTTGCAGGGGCTTTTAGAAAAAAATGACAGTCTTGTAAAGTATATTTAAGATTTTAATATTGAAGGTTGAAAATATTTACCTTGCATGGTAGCGGGGTTCTCACAATGTCACAAGATCACACGAGAACCGCAGGATCACATATCACACCAAGTAATGCGTTTGTATCTGGCAAACCAGTGCACCGACCAATCAGCATCCTGAGAAGAGCTACTGGCAGCTTTTTTTATTTATTTTTTTTATTGAAAAAACATTCAAATGTTCATACATGTACTCAACATAATGGTACAGAGAAAGAAGGAAATGAATTTAGAGAAATAAATAGAAATAACAATGATAATTAAAAAAATAGAATTGGGATAAATAAAGTTCAAAAATATAAAATTGTAAGAAAAAAAACATACATTATTCTTCTTTAAAGACCATACATTTTGACAGTTTTTCACTTTTGTTAGTGTTTATAAGTTTTAGAGTGATATATATTCTTTAAAAATCCAGTGAATTTGGGGGCAATTTGAACAGAACTACTGGCAGCTACGGGTCTGGCTTAGGCGTGTGTGAAAACACGTCGAGGCAACTGTTCGTTCTAAACAACAATGGCGGCTCCTGAATAAGTTAGCGTCGATGCTGCATCAGTCATATCACAACTGGAGAGTATTTCTTCATTGATAGAAGAGCAAAGAACGGCACCGAAGGCTTTTCTCGATAGAAAATATGTTTTCACTCTTCTCCCAACTGGTTTTGGCAAGAGTTTGATTGATAGATGGTTCATCCAGTCTGCCAAGTATTTTTTTGAAAGTACCTGCCCTTTTCCAAACAGTTTCCGATGCTGGCTTCTCAGATGGTTCTTTGAAACAAACCATCTGGCAGGTCAGGTTATGAAAATATCTAGTGAAGGGTTCAGACAAAGTTAAGCCCAGCTGGATTTTACCTTCAACCCCTCTGTATTTTGTCCTTTCTCTCACCTCTCTTCCCTTTTGCCCTGTTCTTATCAGTGGAAGTCATATCACAGTCACTCATCTCTGCATCTTCCCCACATTCACACTCTCCTCTTCCAGCACCCGTGTGTCCATGACGAGGTGTCTGGTGTGTCTCTGGTGGGTCTTCCAGCGCTCCAGGCTCTGCTCTACCACTGCCACTACTTCCAACATGTGGCTCTCTCCGCCTCCAAATGTTACCAAGGCAGGTACACGTTCCACCTGCAACCTCGTGCTGCCGCCACCGGTGGACCTCAGGAGAGCAATTCACTGGGTAGGTTTTCAATTCTTGTGTTTCATCATTCATCAATAGTTTTTCCTAGTTTATGTTAACGTGTCATTATGCGTATGTGCTTGTCTAGATTCTGAGAATTCTCTGTGGTTTTGGAGATGCGATCCACCGGCGCCCGCTATCGACTCCAGCAGACCTTCCAGCTCCCTCTCCACATCCAGCACCGTGGTCAGCGATGCACTCGTACCTTCAGACATGCACACGCACTAACACGTTGGAAATAAACAAGTGGATCCTCACAGCTTCATGTTGTCCGTTACAGATCAGAGGTTCGGGGCCACACACCCCTAAGAGTCCCTCACCATTGAGCATCACAGAAGATACTCCTGTCAGCAGACTGATGGCTCAAGGTACTGGTACAGAGAGGAAGAGAGTGTGTGTCTGCGTGCACACATGCGTTAACAGTAATAGTATCACATTTCACAATATTTTCCTTTAGAACCTCCTTTTTTTAAAATTATAAACAAAAACCATTCCCCACATTTGTATATTTATGTTTCCATGTTACATTAGCACATTGCGCTCTGTATTTTACCTCAGTTTCTAGATTATGTGGTCAGAGACAGACTCAGTGTGTGAGCCATTGGGGATGCATCTCTATTAGCTGTCTATTGATGTGTCTCACAGGCCAGAGCGACACGGACACCAGCGACTCGGCGACCTCCCAAGACTCCCGACAGGGCGAGCCCTCGGCCGCGGAGCCCGTCGTCATGGTAACTCCCGACCTCATGACGGCCCACTGTGGCCTGCTGACTAACCTGCTGGCCATCCTGCCAGACTTCACCCTCACTGCCATCCGACACAACCAGCTCCTCCAGGCGCTGGCCAGGTGAGAGGCCACATGCTCCGACCGCATGAACACACTCTCCCCTCCAATGTGTTGAATAAAACTCAGAATGTCTTTATAGTACTCTCAGTAGGAATTCATTACTTGTTATATTCAGTCTGCTGCTGAAATGTTTAGTGTGTAGTTGGTTAAATGAAGAGTCGATTGATCGAATAGAAAAAAAGTAGGCTAGTATGATGGCATGCACTCATATATATATACACACATACAGTACATACATGCCTTTTATATATACATACACCTGTACATACCCAGGGAAAAGAGAGAGATTACATCTTCAAAACTCTTTATAGTTTGATAACTGATTGTTTTAGTAGTCGGTAAAAACATCAAACATTTTGTGTTGCCAGAGACGTTTTACAGTGTAAATAAAAGCCGTAAAATCCACACTGAGCCGTAACATATTTATGTCATTTTTGATAATGATTAAAGATGATTTAAATAAACATGTATATCAGTAGAGAATTCATGTTAATTGTAGCTCTAATCCCCTCTAGCTACTTTCTTACAAACACACACATTTCTTTTCCTCCTCAGTCTGGTAGATGTTGGGCCCATTGAGAAATGTCTGGCTGAGCTGAAGACACCCAACGTCCTACCAGGAGAGAGGGAAGACATCAAGATCCAGGTGAGGAACACTGTGATAGACACTTCTGAAGAGTTTTTCAACTTTTTTTTTTTGTTATGACTTAGCATAAAAAACGTGGGTTGGTACAGTACGCTGCTTCAGTGCAGCGCGAGGTTGTCTGAGGGCACCTCCAGATTTTGGTGTGGGTGGAATATTCAAGCTTATACTCAAAGCATACCACTGTTTTTGCAGCTTGGAAAATTTGCTTTTAAAATAGAATGACTTATTCTTACTGTTAATATGCATCCATTTTCATCAGGACTGTCAATTGATTAAAATATTTAATCGTGATTAATCGTAAATTAATCCTACATTTTTTTATCTGTTCAAATTGTACCTTAAAGGGAGATTTGTAATATAATTATTTAATACTCTTATCAGCATGGTAGGGGGCAAATACAGTATGCTTGCTTTATGCAAATATATGTACGTATTTATTATTGGAAGTCAATTAACAACACAAAACAATGACAGATATTATCCAGAAACCCTCACAGGTACTGCATTTAGCATAAAAAATATGCTCAAATCATAACATGGCAAACTGCAGCCCAGCAGGCAACATCAGCTGTCAGTGTGTCAGTGTGCTGACTTGACTAAGACTTGCCCCAAACTGCATGCGATTATCATAAAGTGAGCATATCTGTAAAGGGGAGACTCGTGGGTACCCTTAGAACCCATTTTCATTCACATATCTTGAGGTCAGAGGTCAAGGGACCCCTTTGAAAATGGCTATGACAGTTTTTCCTCGCCAAAATTTAGCGCAAGTTTGGAGTGTTATTTAACCTCCTTCCTGATGAGCTAGTATGACATGGTTGGTACAATCTGTTTGCATGCATGTGTGGTTAATCTATAAAAAAAAGTCCTCCTTTGTGAATGTGCGTTTGTGTTTCTAGTTTGTCACCCTACTTCAGTTCCTGTCCAGCTTCTCCAAACTGCTGCGCTCGTGTGTCGCAGTAAGCCAGGAGCTGATTGGCCAGATGGACTTCCTGAAACAGCTGTTGACTACTCTGGTGGCAGTGCTCATGCTGGATACCAAAGGATTAGGTCAGAAGCCTGGATGTTAAATTCAAATGGAAGTCGTCATTTTTAGTAATGTCCCATATATACTATTGTGTATGTTACCATTATTGATCAGAAAAAAACATCCAACGATGCTTCAAATACATACTCCTATTCATACAAGTATCCCACTCTCCCTGCAGTGTGATCTGTGTGTGGCTTTGTGGCTGTCTCGTGTCATAAAATTTGTGACTCACTCTTTTTCCCCCCTCAGACGCTGGTACCCGGGACACGGTTTGTGTGTGCTGGGCAGATGTGTTTATGCTCCTGGCTACTCTGGTGAGGAGGGACAGCTCGGCAGCGTACCCATCTGTCTCTGCTGCGCTGGGGAGACGCTGGCGGACGTTTGCAGGTACACAGATTCTCTGCGCTGTATCTGTGTGTGTGTGTGTGCGTGTGCATTATGTTAAAGCGAGAGAGTGAAAGAGACAAAATGAATTATTCTGCTTTAACCTGCAGATTTGCTTTATAAGCATCTATTATGGATAATTTACCACAATTTATAATAATAGATTTCATTTAATTTGAATATCCCACTGTGGTTTAAGAATCAAGATCTTGGTACATGATGAAATCTGGCTGTAAAGTGATTTTTCTCCTCAAATCACAAAGACTGACAATCATCATTAGGGTAATTATGCCGATTGTAGTAACTCACTAAATAACCAGAATTTGCATTTTAGATATAATTCTGGTACAAAAAATAAATAAATTCTATCATAATACCACCTTTGTTGCATCATTACAGTGTGTATTAACTTCCCTGAACAGATGCTGGGATAGGATAATTGCATCCTGTCCTTACACTACCTCTACTCCTCCTACTCATCTTCCTCTGTGATTAATGGCGCAGCAGGGAAATGTGATGAGTCCAGTAAAAGATGAATGCTGAGCCTTTGTGCTTGTATTTATGTCCGTGTGTACTTGTTTATGGCATCTGGGCGTCTGCATACACATTCAAATGATTAGTGTGTTCGCCGCCAGCGCATACTGCCTCAGTCATGGACAAATATCTGTCGGGGATTTAAACAATGGATTTGCCATTTTGTCTTCTCCGTGATTCAGTATGCATTGCAGTGTCATTCATTAAAAGACCAACTCTCTCTTTTTTTATTTGCCCCGTGTGTGTGTCTGCAGGAACATTATCAGTGTGTGTGAATGAGAAGTTCGCAGACTCTCTTCTCCACACGGCGGCTTTGCAGTTCCTCAGTACGATTTTCACAGAGGAGACAAAGAGTCTGGGTGTAGAGGTCACGACCTCGAACTCTAAACACGCTGCTGCTTTGTCTGACATTGTGAGCGGTCCCTCAGCCAGCCAGCTGTGTGAACTGTTACTGCAGGTACGTGTATATGAGGCGAGTGGTAATCTGAATTAACTAAACTTGATTACTTTTTTTCTCTTTGATTATGTGTCATGAATGATCACTGTGTCCCTCTCTGACTGTTGATGCCAGAGTTTTGATAAGAGGACCCATCAGGACCCTTTGAAGAAGCTGACAGCCAGAGCTCTGATGACACTGCTAGCCTGCAGTCCCACAGCTCAAAGCCACGCAGCCAAAGGTAATTCCCCACACCTCAGGCGGCCACCTGTTACAAACTCTTTGAACATTTTAAAATGGGTCACTAGCTTGTTGCCTGGTGGTTCCCCATAAGACACGTGTGACACCGGAAAAGTTTTGAAAACCTCATCCATTACCCAGGTTGTGATTTCCCTCCCTCTGGTCTATATATCCCTGCCTCTGCTAAATCATTTTTTATAACCGGTGGGGACAAAATATGTCCCCCCCCTCATAGTGATTAATGCTACTTCACCAATACCTAAAATAAACATATTTTAAAATATATCTACTGTAAGTAAAGAGCTGCGACATGAGAGCAGTCTAGTACAGTGCAAGCGACAATAAAATCAGAAATGTCAGCGCTTGTGTGACAGTAGAGGTGACACCGCATCTAGGCTACGTGATGAACATCTCCACGCTGAACAGTCTGCTGTTCATCTCAGTAAACAGACCAGGTGTGTCCTCCTTCCCTGTCCGGATATGTGACTAAAAGAGGGGCGACACGCCGCAGATGACCCCTCCACAGGAAAGCAGAAGAAGAAGATAGTCTGTCATCAAAGCTTATTTTTATGTTCACAGCATGTTGTGCTGTTGCATTTTGTGATTATTTTTTTATTAAATATTGTAGTTTATAAAGTGTTTTGGCCAGAGCTGCAACAATTAATAGATTAGCTGTCAACTATTAAATGAATCGCCAACTATTTTGACAATCGATTAATCATTTTGAGTCATTTTTTAAGAAAAAAAAAAGTAAAAATTCTCTGATTCCAGCTTCTTAAATGTGAATATTTTCTGTGATCTTTACTCCTCCATGACAGTAAACTGAACATCTTTGGGTTATGGACAAAACAAGACATTTGAGGACGTCATCTTAGGCTTTGGGAAACACTGATCGACATTTTTTTCTGACATTTTATAGACCAAACAACTAATCAGTTAATCAAGAAAATAATCGACAATGAAAATAATCGTTATTTGCCGCCGTAGTTTTGGCACGCCTGGCTGAGTGGCGCTATCCATGGTACTGAAAGAGGGAATTCATTCTGGCATGTTGAATTAGCATGTAACATTTTCTTTTGTTGTGTATGAACACATCCTCTACTGTATGTGTCCGCATGAGGAAAGGACAAGGCAAGAGAGTGAAAATATGGCGCTACTTGATGAATTGAATTTTAAAAATTGGATTGAAATATTCCTGCAAATCCAGTGGTGAAGTTCAAGACATGAAATTATTGTATTAAAGTTCACAATTATTCTATAAATGTTACTTTTACCAGCTGCAAGAAATAGCCTAACAAGCTTCCTCGTCTATATCGGCCCCAGTATGGTTCGTGATTTATTTTCATGAATAAAAAACAAAAACAATTTTTTTCACAAATCGCACCCTGCCATTACAAGTTAACCTTTCAATCAAGTGTTCAATTTACGACATCATTGAGAGCTATGTTTTTGTCAGTCGTGGTGGATATCTCATTATAACTCTTCATATGATGTCCCACTCTGAACTCTGTCTGTCTGGGTTTTTCCTCCAGCTGGTCTAATTGACAGCTGTGTGGAGCAAATGAAGCAAACTCACTCCCAGCTCCACCTGGAGTCCGTCCGACCCGGCAAGGCTTTGCACCGCAAAAAGGTGAGAAAGAGACTGACTGGAAATTTCCAGTCTCAGCATTTCTTTGCTGTTTTTTTTTTCCTCCATTGGATACAATAACAATCTGAATTCAACATGAGTGAGTTTCTGGATAAATATTCTGACTATATCTGTGGTAGTTCCCAGCAGTTAGTCCGCTTGCTGTTATGGAGCAGTAAAGATGTTTTTCTACTCGAACATTTAAACATATCGGTGTTTGTTTTTGTCTTTTCTGTATTATCAGGAAGAAGGCTATTTAAAGGAAGTCAAGCTGACTGTGGAGATCCTGCGGAGTGCTCTTTACCGCAACGATGAATGCAAAGTGAGCCTCACTGAAGATTCCTCACTGCTAATTGTTTTTTAATGGACCCTCAGAGTACCAATGCTGTGCCTGCAAATGAGATCCACCTAAATGTGCACGGCCCTGCTAACATCTCAGCAACTTCAGCTTCTTAAACCCTGTAATGACATTACTTATAGAGCATATTAGCTGGTTTTCATCTTCTAAGTGGCCTCTCAGTCACTGGTGGTTACCTTGGACTAAATAGCCAGGGAGGCTCTCCTGCCATTATTCTCCTCCCCGTGTGTTTTTCCTGCACACTTAAGAAAATATCGAAACATCTTACGTTGATTGCCGCCATCTGTGTTTGTGCTCGTTGTATAAATCAGGGTTTGCATGCATCTGTAATCATGCACATGCCTTCGTGTGGGTGTGTCTGTGTATAATCCATTTGTATTTGTGTGTGTGTAGGTTGTGGCCACAGATGCTCGCCTAACACTGGCACTCTATGCTCTTTGGCCCTGGCTCCTATTGGACGACCCCACCATGGAGGCGGTGCTGGAGCTTCTGTGCGTCTATACGGCCAACTGCGCCACAGGTCTGTTAGTGTGTGTGTGTGTGTGTGTCTGTAAGTCTTATGTGTTTGTGTAGGCACTGTGCCTGGCCCGTGCTTGCCCGTCGCCTCTTTCTGCAGTTAGCAATCTGACTGAGTCACGCACACTTCCCACTAAGAGCCCCATTGTCCTCTCCAAACGACCACTGAACCGCATTGTGTCTCACTGTATAAGACCAGCGCCTGCTCGCCTGCCAGCCACAATGGGCACAGTGTCGGGATCCGGGGATCAGGCTGCGTGGCCGTCTCTCTGCATGTACGGCGACGGGTTTCAGGCCGGCGGGAGATGATGAGGGGGGGAAGCACAGAGCATCTTCTGTGTCGCCTGAGATATATTCCGTCATGCAAATGTAAGAGCTGTTGAAACTCAGAACAGCAAAAAAAAGACTTGTAGGAAAAAAGCTTTTTGAGTGAGAGGAAAGGCGAGATTCATAGGGAGGAAACAGTAGGGAAATATTACTTTGATAAACGGCTCGTGGTGCCTTTGATCTGTTTGTGTGTGTGTGTGATGTAGTTGTGCAATGGAAATCAGTTTCATCAGTGGAGGAAAGGAAGTTTCATGTGTAACGCTTATGAGTGTGTGTGTGTGTCCCCGTTTGATTGGCATCGCTTCCTCAGTGGGTGCGTGCGCTCTGATCTAAACTCGCTCGCTTTAGACCCCTCATAAGCTCAAGCTGTGAAGCACCAGAAATCAGTGAAGTCAGGGCACAGTATATCCCTAAAGGTTAACTGAACAGCAGGTTGTGTTCAGGCTGCACGCAGCCAGGCTTAGTATTACACCATCCACCCTCAGGCTACCATTTCTTCTCCTGAGACTGCTACATTTTCTACCGAACGTTTCATCTCCAGTCTACCTCCTTCATCCGAGGCTTTGTTTGCACTGCTAGTTTCGAGTCAGATTGTTGGTTTCATCTGCAACACACATATTTTTTTTTTTTTTAACGGATATTTTTGTAGCAGCCCCAAAAACTTGCTCCCACAGACAAGACTGAAAAGTTAAAAAACAACAACATGGAACGATCATACATTTTTTTTAGCAGCAGTGGGAACGCCTTTGACACACATCAGTGAGGTGGATCCATTATAAAAGCAGACCTCCCTCGTCAATTCTGTGATAGACCGGCTTTCTTGACAGGTATTGAGATAACCTCGGGCGAACATCAGCATACGCCTGTTGCTGTATGTTGCCATTCCAGGATTAGCATAACCAACAAGCTGTCATATTCTCCAATAAGCAACATCAATCAGTGTCAGACGAGGCCTCGTCAATGCTCTCTGTCTTAAGCCTGTGATTTTTGTATCTACAGTAATCTCTAGCTGCAGCAATTAGTCACGTCAGTTATACTGATATGAGTGTGGTGCCAAAAGAGAGATATTTGTATGTTACCTATTTGTGTTTACATTTCTTAATGGCCTAAATTGTAAATAAATTGTAGCCATAGCCTAGGGCTAAATAATTCCGCTCCCTGCCAGAGTCAGAGGAGTGTGGTGTTCATCATCAGAGTGCTTTCATGGTGAATGAAGATTAGAAGCCAGAGAGATAAAAACAAAAACGTTCAGAGGTAAAGCTACCTGATTATTCACGTGACACTTCAGTGCTTTGAAACTCTCTTCAGTGTCTGTTTGCTACTCTCTCAGCAGCTACTGTCTTTATTGTTCCCACTAAAGGTGAAGCTAATTCTGTCTTTGTACAAGAGTTCCACTCTTCTTCATCATTGTTGTCATTTTTAGCTAGACAGCTTTTTACAGCGGAACAAGCTGTGCATGCAGCCATGCAGAGATGTTTTGGTGTGTTGAGCAGACAGCCGTGCAGCCCGACGGGTCATTCTTTATTTTTGCGGCAAACCGGTGCTGCCTTGGCTGGACACCTAGCTAGCTTTAAGATAAACAGTAAAGAGGCAACTAGTTCCAACAAGAAGAAAAGAAAAACTTTATTTGTATCAGACGTTTTCTTGGAGAAAAGTGTCTACCATAGCTGCTAACAATATGCAAAACTAACCAAAGTACAATAGAGAGTGCTCCTGCCTACACACATTTTACAGTGGATGCATGTGTGTCTGTTGGTGTGTGAGAGAGGAGAGAATATTGTGAAACCTGAGTTATCTTTGTTTCCTTGAATTTTGACAAAACTCTCAAAAGTCCAGTTAATCAAAAAAAAGGTTGTTTTGTTCTTTTTTTTTCCTTTCAGCGTGCAGTTGTATTTGTGGCGGCGGCCCCAGCGTTGCACCAGGATCTAAAGGCGCCCCTAGTACCTCTCTGATGCACTCTGTCATGAGGCTGGCCTCAGGGGTCGCCCCAGATAACAGCCCCGTCCAGAAGCTAGCCTTCTGTCTGTTGGCTAATCTCGCCATGTCCCGCGACTGCAGAGGCCTCCTGCAAAAGGTACGAGCCCCGGTACACAGTATACCCACTGTGGACAAGCTATAGTGGACACAAATGTAGTGCACAAGACAGTGTCGGATTGCTAAGTCAAAGAATAACAATACACTTAATGGTGATTTGTTTTGTCAGAGTGAGATATGAAGAATGAATTGAACAAATTCAATTTTTACTGGCTGTGAAAAACTAATTTACAAGTTAAGTTAAGTGTGATATGCAGTCTTACAGAATAAAAAAAAAATGCATAGCACTTGCTATAAATAAACATTTATAGCTTCTTTCGCACTTAGTCCGTCCAAAATCTCGCCCTCACACTTACACCATGCTGGCTGGGGAAATAATTATCTAGGCTGGTGAGCAGCTCTTAATGAACTGTTCACATGACACTAAAACTCTCTCTTCTGTCATTCTCAGAATAATTTCCTACAAGCCTTCCTGTCAGTGCCAGTGTCCAAGGCGGGCGGTGGTAAGGCCACGTCCGTGGGTGGTAGTGGTGGTGGTGGTGGTGGTGGTGGGGGCCTACTGGGCCTGTGGCTGAGGCTGCTGGTCAGTCTCTCGTTCGCAGAGGACGGCCAGCAGAGTATCCTGAGGGTGACCGGAGCCCTGGAACTGCTGGCGGACCTGGCAACGCACCGACGCCACGCACTTCTCACCCTGCACAACCTCTGCTTCTGCCCTGCCAACAAGCCACACGTCATTGCTAACGGTATGTAAGTAATGGAAGAGAAGAAGGGCGTTAAATGTATTGAGTCACGCAGGGATATGAAAGTGAAAAATGTACTGTATCAGCGTTTCATGCGTCCACACTGTAAACCAGTAAGTTTACTGGGGGGAGCTGAATCTTTCCACAACTTCTTCTTTCATTTTTTGTTTCTGTAAAAACAACAGACCACAGTGGGAGTTAAGATGCAAGTGTGTGTGTGGCTGTATTTCTGTTAAAAGCCACTCAATATCTGATCGGCAGTCTCATCAAAATGTCATTTTTTATCATCTTGATCGTTCAAGCTGATCTGCTCTGCTGATTTAATGGCAGAGAAAGAAAATCATAGCATTTCATTTCAATTTAGGAAAGTGTAGGAACAATGCTTGCCGGTGTATGAAGGTGATTGATTGTAAGACGCGATACTGTAGATGAAGAAAGGAGAGGAAGTCTGCAGAGAAAGCGTATATGACAGACCCTGCAATGCAAGCTGTAGGTGGGAGTTGTGTAAGACCAGGTGGGTGGAACCTGCTATGTGACATGATTTTTTTGTTTCCTGTGGAAAGATCACATTTCCTGTGTATGTTCGTTGTGCATGTTGCAGGATTTTAATCAATCAATCATCTCACAGGAAATGAGTGATACGACCACATTGCCATTGTCAAATAAAAAAAAAGAAATGCTAAACTTGAAATGACCCAGATCGTGTGAAAACAGTGTGATTTATCAGTTATTTGCACCTAAAACATCAATATGTTGTGTTATCCAGGTCCACAGTTTTCCATATGCTAATGTACTATCTGTGTTTTGATAAGTAGAATCCTCTTAAAGGGTTCAGTTACTTGTCTTGTTTGAATTAAAAGCATATTTTTGTTTCATAGCAGATTGATGTTATCTGACAGTTGCTGATTATCTGCATATCTTTCTTTCAGACAAAGCCATGAAGGTGTTACTAGGCTGTCTGAACAGTAAAGAGATGGAAACCCGCTCTATGGGAGCATCTGCACTTTGGGCATTGCTCCATAACAATCAAAGGGTCGGTATACACACACACACACGCACGCACACAAACACGTGCGTCCAAGCACTAAAACTTTTATTTTAGTGACTGTGCATTTCACTGGCTGAGTTTATTGGTGATACATGTCAAATTAAATCCTGGGGTTTCTTCCCTCTGTCTGGTCCTATCAATAAATCACTTTGAAAGCTTCATTGTCCTCTCACACACACACACACACACACACAGAAGAAATGACCAACCTTTTTTTTATCTCCTGACTATAAACCGGGGAAAAAAAGAACGCTCATCTGCTTCCTAATCCGTCTTTCTAATTTCCCCTCAAAGGCTAAGACTACTTTGAAGTGTCCCTCTGTTCGATTGAGAATTGAGGAGGCACGTACCATCTCTAAGAAGGGTATGCATTTATTCACTTTGATGATCAGTACCTGCCCTGGCTCCCGAATGTGAACATTAGGTCTTGCATGTCGTATTTACAATTGTGCTTTTTTTCTTCTTCTATAAAACCACAGATGCAGAGAACAAGCAGGAGCCTATGAGTGACTACCTGTTGAAGTGCCTTGAAAACCTTTCCCAGCTGCTAAATAACTAATTGTATTTATATTATTTGTATCGTGTTTTATACTTGTCAGATATTAATTAATTTTGATATTAAAGTGCCAAGTGGCAGATTTTAGCTACTGTGTCGTATGGTCTCTTATTTCACTGGAACAAATTGTACACACAGGCATCACACTTTCTGCTTAACACTCATTTCAGGAAGTATCATATGTGGCTTTAAACACAGCTATTGTGGTCGTGGTGGTGTTAAGCTGCTGCTCACATCATACCTGCTGGGGTTAGTCGGTGATAACCGACAGAACTCTGACTCAAAGCTTCCCCAGACGCTGAAAACCATGTGTTTACGGGAAACGACAAGACATGCCCGTGGCTCTGTGAGGCTGTAGAAGCACGGGGGTGCTTTAAACGAATTGCTTACATCAGCATGCTGAGATGAAAATGCTAGCGTGTTGATGTTTAGCAGGTGTAATGTTTCATGTTCACCATCTTAGTTTAGCGAGTTTGCATGCTAAAATGCTAACTAGCACCAAACACAAAGTGATGTGAATGGTACGGAAGCCCTAAACGGACACGATTCAAAGATTTTTTTTAATGTCATCTCGAGATCATGAGTTAATTATGTCGTTAACTCGACATAACGAGATAATTAACTCGTTATCACAAGAAAACAAAAGGTTGTTTTCTTTTATTACTTATAATGTTTGGGTCAAATCAGCCGACGGTAAATGCATTCAAATGGCCCAGATTGAGCTTGACAGTTATGGACTTGGTGAATGTTTTTTCCAGCAACCAAAAATCAAAGAGTAAGGAATTTCCCTCGAAATTTTGTGGCATTTTGTTTTTTAATTTATAAGAGAGGTACCATTTTATACTACTTTATGAATATTATCCATGTAATCTTATTTCCATGTATTGTATGTGCCCTTGTCAACACCTTATTTTGAAAACTGGACGTGTATCCTTCTGCTAACTTCACAAAGTCCATCACTTTCAGCCATGGATGTATACATTCATGCTGTCAGCTCGATCTGGGCTGTTTTGAATGTGCATTTACCGAACTTGACCCAAACATTATAAGTAATAAAAGAAAACAACCTTTTGTTTCCTCGTGATAACGAGTTCAACAAAGCTTATTTTCTTGAGAAAACGACATAATTGACTCGTGATTTTGAGATAACGGCATTAAAAAAAAACGTTTGAATCATGTCCGTTTAGGGCTTCCATAGAATGTCATTAATTTTACAGGGCATAATGAATAAACAGAAATGTTGACAATATGGCGCCAATCATCTGGGGACCATGAAAGTCTTAACCAAATTTCATGGCAATCTATAGTGGAGATATTTCAATAAAAAAACACAAATGTGAACCTCATGGTGGCACTAGAGGAAAAGTCAGGGGATCACTAAAGTCAGTAGGATTCATCATCTGGGAGCCATGAATGCATCTACAAAATTCCATGGCAATCCATGAAATCGGTGATGAGATATTTAAGTCTGGACTAAAGTGGTGGACAGACAAAAAAACCTTCTCACATACCAAATTGTATTTCAAAGATTTGCATCTTTCAATCATGCTTTATAAAATGCCAAAGAATACTCAAAAGTCTTAATTGAAGGATGAAAATGATTGTGTACAGGGATGAAAACCATGTGTAGAATTTCAGGTAGCGATTTGGAAAACCGGCAGTATGGATCCCACCGTGCCACATTATGCCATACGCTCGCCTCCCATTCCCAGCCCTGGTGATAAAGTGCCCCTCTGTGTGCAATGAGCTAACAGTGGGCTCCCATGAAGTGCCCCAGTTGCTGGAGTGTTTCTCTGTAGCCAGAGAGCTAGCAGGCAGGAAGTGCAGCTCGGGCGCCTCTCCACTCCTCTCATCAATGCAGCTTTCATTCTCCCTCGGTGGGGCAAGATGGAAGCTGTACAAAAGGACCACTGGTACTTCGTGGTACTCATCTTTCTTCCATTTCTTAAAGGTATGGAGTTGAGATCTTTATTTTTTTTAAAGAATGGCAATGTATCATAGGACAACACTTTTATTGACTGTTGAAAAGTGGCATTCACTTTTGTTTTCTCGGTACTCTGAAAAAGTTTGAAGTAGTTTCATCACTTTCTTTCTTTCATTTATCATCAGTGATTAAAACTAAACATGTCTTTATTCCATAATTAGTTTTTTTATTTTAAATTGGCTGTGAAGATGATAGGGAAGCTTGTTATTGTGAGTTTTTTTGCGAGACATTGTTATTCTACAACCCTGCCAGAACTCTCCCAAGAGCATCGCTGGACTTGAAATCAGTTGTCATTCAGCTTCGGATAAAAGGCTTTGAAAACTTGGAAGCTTGATCACCAACTATTGTCGGTTGTGTTTTTGTGTAGTCTCGGCTCAAATTAGCCTAATTACCATGAACCGAGGGATGGCCTCAAAGCTGTGAATGGCTGTGTGAATCTTCAAGTGGGGGGAGATTTAGGGGGGAAAACATGGCCCTTTTTTTTTGCCATGTGAGGTGTAAACATAAGTACTTCTAAAAATATAAAATATCAGTTTGCACCTTTTATAAAAGTGGTGATTTCTAGATTGTGAATGAACAGAAAAATGCACTCTTTCCAGTTGCTGTCCAGCAGATGGAGGCTGTTACAGTCCGTCTGGAGGAAGGGATGGTTCTCGACTGTTTGTGTCCCTGGGACGGCAACCTCAGCATGGTGTCCTGGACCAAAGTGCCAGACAAGGATCCGGTAGCCGTTTTCCATCCGGAGTTTGGAGTGGCCTTTTCTCACCATTACCGGGAGAGGATAGAGTTCCTGAGGACCATGCCTATGGATGGAAGTATTTCCATGAGGAACGTCACTCACCAGGACATCGGGCTTTACCACTGCTCCGTTCAGACCTTCCCCCAGGGCCCCTGGACGAGGAACATTCAGGTGGAAGATTTAGGTAAAAAGACGTGGCAGAAAAATGCTGAGTGGAAATGTTGAGCTGTGTTAAATCACTGCGCCTCCAACTGAATGATGGAAATTAAACTTGATAGATTCTTTCATTTCCATCACGCATTTCTTTCTTTCTTTGACAAGCTATTTCCTGTGTGTCCTCCTTCACAGATGAGCCCCCAGAAGATGACAACAACAGCACAGAGCCCCCCACCCCAGAGGTGATCACGACAGACACGGAGTTGGTGGCTGAGCTCGACAACAACCTGAACATCAGCTGTAACCATGAGCACAACGGCACCGTTTACCAGGTCATTTTGGAGAAGATGCCGCACGGAAAGCCCTGGGGCATCATCGGAGTGTGCAAGAAGGTGGAGGGAGGCCTGGTGGGCGAGGACTACAGCGACAGAGGCACGGTCAACTGTGCAGACAGCCTGGACGTCAGTCTGCACCTGGCGGGTGTGGTGCACGAAGACAGCGGTTTCTACCGCTGCACTTTCAGCACGGATGCAGGTGTGCGGACCACCACCGTGCTGCTCACTGTGCCTCCTCCAGGTACAAAGACAGACATCATGCAGTAGTTAACATACACATATATATATATATGGCCTTATGGCTGGATGATGAATCATTTCCCATACTTAAAAAATTATTTATGGATACAAATATGCCACTGGGATTGATGACACATAATTAATACAGTAAAACAATGCTTGTGAAGTTAATCTCTCAGCAGACTCACACCTGCTGAAACCACAACATCCTGTGGCACATTTCTGAGTACTGTTACTAGGGACATGTGTGTGTCTGCACACTACATTTAATGTGAGGTGTCTGTGAGTCATGAGCAAACAATGAGTGTGAATGTATGTCATTCACCACAAATACAAATAAAACCACACTTGTTCTCTTGAAGAGGAAACCATTGCTTTCAGGCTGTTATGGTATTTATTTTTTTGTTTCATTATTTGATCTCATTTTCAGGTGGATTCAGCCTATCCGTGTACATGATGTATATTTACATCGGGGCTGGAGCTGCTGGGCTTATTCTACTCATCGCCATCATCATACTAGCAGTGAAGCGCAGGTGAGATCCCACAGTGTGGTTTCATATATCTTCCAAATCCAAATCTGGATTTTATGATATGGGTTCTTTGAAGTTTGAAACAAAAGAGCTGAGTCGACATAATATATGTACCAGATTTCATAGTAATCCATCCAGTAGACATTTCAGTCAAAACCACAACTGTCAATGGTGGGGCTAGGGGAAAAGTCATGGGAGGTTTTGAAGGATTATCACCCATGAATGTCTGAAACAAATTTTGTGCCAATCTTTCAAGTAGCTGTTGGGATTTGTCAGTGGATAAGTGAGGGGATCACCAAAGTCATTAAGATATATGTACCAAATTTAATTTCAATAAAAACACAAAAATAGCAACTTCATGGTGTTGCTAGAGCAGCAGTTCCAAAACTGTTTAGCCTGTGGCCTCTTAAAATGAAGCCACGTCTACAGTCTACAACCTCAACCTATTTGTTTTTTTCTTGTTTTATTTAAAGGTTCCATATCATGCTCATTTTCAGGTTCATACTTGTATTTTGGGTTTCTACTAGAACATGCTTACATGTTCAAAAAACCCTTTATTTTCCTCATACTGTCTGCCTGAATATGCCTGTATTTACCCTCCTGTCTGAAATGCTCCGTTTAAGCACATTTCAATGGAATTGCAACAGAATTGCGTTGCTAGACAACAGCTTGGGTCCATGTTTACCTCCTATCAGCTGATGTCATTCACATACACTGCAACAGGAAATAAACTGGTACACATTTAGAATGTTTACGTTTAAAACTATATATATATATTGTGTATTTGTGACATCACAAAATTACTGAAATCCTGACAACTTGTTTAAAGGCACAGTTTGTGAATACGGACTGTGTGTATTTTTCTCTATGGATTGAGCGTTTCAATACTTTCACAGTATTTATATAGCTCTTAAACCTGCTTTTATAATAAGAAAAGACATGAAAATCTCCCTTTTTACAATATGGGACCTTTAAATAATTTCTATACAACGAAAGCGGTAAAATTATTGAGTACCTGTAATTCACAAGAAAAAGCAGAGATTAGAAATGTGTTTTTTTCTGGTCCTCTGATTTATCGGACTCATCCTATGGGGACCATGAATGGGGTAACATTTCATAGTAATCCATCCAATAGTTGTTTCAGTCTGAACCAAAGTGGTGCTCTGACCAACAGACCGATACAGTCATCCTTAGAGCAACTAGCTTCCAGCTTGGCTAAAAATGGGACTCCATTCTTTGATTATTGGTGCTTTCAGAAGAAACGTACACAAAAGAACTTATCAGAAAAGTGTGAAGATGCATCTGAAATTGCCCACTTTTGAAAAACCATGCGTTTTTATTCTTTTGTTGCACCTCCAGTGTAATTTGTTTACTTTTGTCCAACACAGGAAGAGGAACAGGAGAGAGGAGTACCGAGTCAAACTGCACCCATCTCAGAGACAGGTGAGCCTCACACTAGTCATCATATCTACTCTCGTCTTTACACTTGACACGTTTAAGGCCCTCCCTTACCTTCTCTTCAGGCATGCACTTAATTATAAACCCGTTACTATTAATTATGTTTGATACAGCACATCCTGTCATCATGTAACCTGATTCACTTTATGCTTTCTGACTTAACTAATGCTGCTTTACAATAACTGACGTGATAATGTGTAATGTAATGAGGTCATTTTATATCATAAAAAGCATATTTCAGCCCATTTTAGATGGACATTTTCTTACTTTTTTGCCAGTCATCTGTCACATGTCCTCATCTAACACTTCATATACTAACAAAATCTACCTCATATTCACAGCCAAACATCTATGAGAACGTCTCTATGTGTCCCAGGATGGCAAAGAAGTCCAGACAGATAAAAAGTTGCCCGGTCTATGCCAACCTACAGACCGTACGGTCTCACAAAACCAGACGTTAGCTTCACGATAAATGAGTGTACATCAATGTGACATCCTGCGTAATGTGAATGTGTGGTTTTTCCACAAACGAAGCAGATTCATTGTACTTTGTACACACTTTATTGGGTTATAGATGTCATTTTCGCCCATCAATTTACACCCAACAACACATAATGACAAAGTGAAAACATGTTTTAAGAATTTTTTTCAAATGTATTATTTACATAAGCATTCAGACCCTTTGCTGTGCTGTTCAAACTGTGGTCAGGTGCTTCCTATTTGCTTTAATTATCCTTGAGGTGTGTCTACAACTTGACTGGAGTCTACCTGTGGCAAATTGAATTGATTGGACATACACCTGTGTATATAAGCTCCCCAATTCACTCTGCATGTCACATCTACAACACAATAAATAGTGCAAAAAGTGAATACTTTCCGAAGCGCCTCGTACGAGCAGCGCTGATTCTAATTGTTATAATTTTTTTAATAAGATGCAGGCATCACACTGACACTGATTAATACTCACACTGTGGTTTGAAATGAGTTAACAAGCTGCTGCTCGTGTAAGTCTCAGAGAGCTGACGGGTTTGTTTGTGTCCAACCCTGCTCCCGCTAATTAAATGTAGTATGTACTTCATAATCACTGTTGAGGAAATATTTGTTTGGGGCAAAACAATATTTGACAGTAACCCATCACGCAGAAAAAAGCATAACAAAAGCCTGCATAATCAGTCTTTTCACTTCCCTAACCCCCGAGTAAAACGATTGACAAAAGCCTGTGTAATTGCTCTCCTTTTACTTTCATCCCTCCTGGTTTCCATTCAAAGCTTGACAATGGTGTCTAATCATCTAACGGTGAAGAAAAGCAGTCACTCAGCACTGTACCATCACTTGAGACTGTTTCTTTCCCCCAAAGGGGCTCTCTGTCTAGGATGGCTGCATTCTATTTACAGCGCGCTCGTATTATGAAAGCTAAACTCTAATTAGATAATCCAGCGCTTTAGTTTACAGCTCCTTATACTTTGTCTATCTACTGTTTATTGATGAATGTGTTTTTCACTCTTGCGTTTTTGAAAATGTTAATTAAAAAAACATTTTTATGATAAGCTGTCACAAGTTTTCCAAGTTGTATTTATATTTTTTTTCATGATTTCTATAAGCTCGCCTTTTTGTAAATCAATAAGGTTTATGGTAGTGCCATTAAACTGTGTGTTGTTTATGTGTAATGTGATTCATTTATCTCCATAGAAATGGAGGCAGTGGCAGAGGCAGTAATGGATATGCAGGCTATCCTGCTAGGAAACAAGACAAATGTGGACAAGCTAGAAATGTGGAACATAAAAGGGACAATATAGTTTGGAATCACAAGTTTTTTTGCCTTCATTCTCTCGTCTCGCTGTTTCCGGCAAAACAGCAGAAGCTGCGACTGTACGTTTGACTGTGATACTTGTGATGCTGTGTGTGTGCGTGGCCGGCGATACCGAAACTGATGTGTGTGACTGTAAATGACACCCATGTGATATAAATAAAACAATGCCATAGCCACTACCTCGGTGATTTCCTGTGAAGTGGGAGGGTGAGAAGACGAAACTAAACAGAAAGAATCCTTAGAGCGATGACTGGAAATTATTTCTAGTCAACCAAATGATCTTCAAGTTTGTGCTTGAATTCTTCAAGGAATAGTTTGACATTTTTGGCAATTTGCATATTCACTTTCTTGCTGAAAGTTAAATGAGAAGATTGATACCACTCACCCAAAAAAAAACTTTATTTTCCTCATACTGTCTGCCTGGATATTCCTGTATTTACCCTCAGTCTGAAACGCTCCGTTTTAGCACATTTCAATGGAATTGCGTTGCTCGGCAACAGCTTGGGTCCATGTTTACTTCCTGTCAGCTGATGTCATTCACATACACTGCAACTGGAAATAAATAGTGCCTTCAAACGAAACTCGTGAGATCGTGTTTTGGACGATATGTTGGGCGTTCAAGTGGTTAAGTCGTGAGAAGACCGCTGCTAAGCAACGGCAATATTAGCAAGGGGGTAACATAATGCAGGATATGCAAAGGCGTGATGACAGAGGAAAAAGATGAGGCCGTTGGGAATTTCAGCATTACCCCCAGACATAATTATAAAATTATAAAGAAAAACAATATATGACTAAAATTACACTATATTAACGTACTATGCACCGAAAAATGTACTTCCTTGGCCTCCGCCATTTCTGACAACGTCAACAAACACGTCACAACGTGTGTACTCAAAGCTCTCTTATGAGGTCGTGAATACCACAAGAGGGGGGCGTTCATATGGACTCTTCTCGTAAACACGGTAAACACGACCCCATTTGAAGGCACCATATATATTGTATATTTGTGACATCACAAAATTACAGAAATTCTTTCAGTTCATTTAAAGGCACAGTTTCTGAATACAGGCTGTGTCTATTTCTCCACGGACTGAGCGTTTCGATACTTTCACAGTATTTATAGCCCTTATACCTGCTTTATAATAAGGATATAAAAATCTCACTTTTTACAATATGGGACCTTTAACTATTTGAGGTCAATGCCTAACCAACCATCTCTCGAGAGTTTCGCAATTTGCATGTTACCTTCTAGACACAAATCTATTGAAAAACTATTGATGGATTTACCTTTGGAGAGGGCCAGGCTAGTTGTTTGCCCTAAAGGTAAGCTAACTGGACTGGCTCTATAGCTTCATATTTACATAAGAGTAGTATAAATCTTCTTATTTAACTCTCCACAAAAGCAAAGCGTATTTCCCAAAAAGAAATTCCTAAAATGTTACTTACCTTACATTCAACATTCCTGTTAGCATAAAAAAAATATGCCGGTACATGATAGAACATTCAATTTATTACTTTTTTTTATCATCAAAAACATTACATATGTACATTTAGTGAAAACTGTAGTCCTACACTCAATGTATTCAAAGTGCTATTAACATATAATCTGACAGTAACGGAACACAAAACGTGATGGACACAAACACAATCATATACTGTATAACAATAACAGAAATTTGACACGTCATACCTACAAACAAGTGAATGGCTACAATAAACAACACAAATTTGCAAATGATACACATAGTCAACTAGAACTTTCTCCAGTCTTCTCCAGTTAGTACCCTACTGCTTTAATGCTCCAGATGTAGTGGAACAATTATAAATACATTTATCAACCACACTTGAGCTAAGACTCAGGACAACTAGAAATGTGGCCAGATATGTCAACAACTGTCCATCTACATACTGTTGCTATGGGCTCTGGGATGCAGACACATGTAGATGGGCACTTAGTTTGAGGCTCAAATTAATATGAAGTTCTTTTAAATACAATATACAAAATAAAGTGACTAAACTCCAACACAAATAAATGCTTGTATCTCCAGTTCTACAGGAATCTTTTGACAACAAAACACATTCAAATAAGTGATTAAGTTTGACATTAAAGGACTGCTTTGCTGCCTCAAACTGATTGTCACTGGAATTTAATTTCATAGTTGTTGCTGGAATTTCTGGATCCGTGCCTTTATTTAACGTAACAAAAAAGCACTACCACTTTTTACCACAAATATCTAACGAGATGAATGAAGTGTCTGCTGACGGCCACCAACAGGCAAAAAGTGTCTTTCTCATCTTTTTCTAAAAGAGCTCTGGTTAGGTTTTGCTAAGTGGTTAAGGTGTGACACGGCATTTCACAGCTGGGTCGACAGTTTATATAAGAGGAATTTAAGACTTTTCAAAAATGTGTTGAAGTTAGGCTACAGAGCTAAACTCAAAGCCCAAAGAAGGATGCTTTGGTTTACATGTAGGTCTCACACTCTGCGGTCTGTGTCGGAAGGCACTTCTTACTCGAGGAGGACAATGCAGAGAACATTATCGTCACAGCAGTCGTGTACTACTCAGGGATAAATGTCACTCACATGCCACAGAAGGATTCACTGAAAAGATTTGTCTGCTAATATAATTGTTTTCTAGTTTCTATATTGTTGTTAATGGATGGAAAACAAAAAATGTATCTTTGGACACTATGGGAAATACACTTTTTTTGTTTTCTTGACAGGAGTTAGATGAGAAGATTTATACCGCTCTTACATAAGTGAGTGGTATCAATCTTCTCGTCTAACTCTCACCAAGAAAACAAATAAGTGCATTTCCCAAAATATTAAACTATTAATAAGTGCATTTCCCAAAATGTGCACTAATTAACATTTTGTCCTACAGATAAGAGAGTGGTATCAATCTTCTCGTCTAACTCTCAGCAAAAAAAAGCAAATGAGTGCATTTCCCAAAAATGTTAAACTTTTCCTTTAATGACTTTTGCCTGCTTTTGTATATTTTACTGAGCACAGATTTTTCTCAGTGAAATATATGGATGCTAATATTCTCTTCTAAATTTGAACTTGTATATGAACATAACATACCAGCAGGGCAAAAAAATGAACATGATGTTTCATCGCAAATGATCCACATCTGAGTCCCATGATGCCGTGATGTACTTCTGCTTTGCATAACTCGCCCCATCTGGTCACCAACATTTCACTTCTCTCCTTCTTTTGCTAATGAACCAGTTATCAGATATACTGTCTATATTATGAGGCTGGAGAGGAGCTGGGAAGCTATTAAAATCAAATTGCTCTGCTTTGTGTAACGTAGGGTTGGCAGTTTAAAAGTAGAGGCTGTGAGAAGCATTGTATTATACCATTTCTGACATGAGAGTCCACTCCTATATCGTTGAATTACATTTTCTGGATGACTTTTGTTGGTTGTAACCGATTAAGGGCTTTAGCTGATTCATCACTGCCAGCTGTTTTCTGTGTAAGGCATTGATCAATTTCACATTCTAGAGAGGGAGCGAAGTACAGTAAATTTGGGGAGGATTATGTGTTGAAAATGATATAGTTTCTCTTAAAGTGGTTGCCGAGGCTGCACATTGTTGAATGTGTGATTTCATCAATTGCAGAAAAGCCTTTTTTTAACATTGTTTTAGTGGGCCTTGATGTGTTTGTACCTCTAACTTCTTGTAAAGTGTAATGCAGTGATTTTAAAAAGTGGGTCCTTCTGGCTCCAACAGCATAATGACAACATAAAAACACATCAAAACTACACTTACAGGATTTTTTGGTGCAATCTTTGACGCTACTGCTGCTGTCACACACCACACGGGTCCTTTTCAGGATCCTTTTTCATCATGTACCACTCGCTCTACAGTTGACACTATTGTTGAAGTATCACCAGGAAATGATATATTACACATGTCACTATACATATTTCTACATCCTCTCTACAGTGGTGGGGAAAGTGTCCAGTTTTGGTGGAGCAATTCTCTGTCATTGAAGGGGTCTCAGGCTGCAACTTGATTCACGGCCACTAGAGGGCGACGGTGCCTGTTCCTGGTGCTGGCTCTCCTCCTGTTCATCAGACAGAAAGCTGGGGAACGTCTGTGCTCGAGGGATAAAAGTCATTGTCAGGCCGCTTCCTGTGGGGGAAAAAAAAGAGAGAAGAGAAAGGGTCATTGGAGCGCTTCTTTTTTAGCCGAATTAAAAAATTTATCTGTTTCACTTAAAGCTGCAGTGGGTTAGAAATGGAGCAAATATGATTTAAAAAAAGTTATTTTTATAAAAAAAGGTCACTATATCCTGACAGTAGTGCATCAGACAGGTAACAAATCTTGTGCCTCTGTGTCCTCCGGTGTTCCTAATGGCATCTGCAAGATTTCACAGACCGGAGGAAAACAACCAATCAGAGCCGAGCTGGAGCTTTGCCGTCTGAGCAGCTGTCAGTCACTCACAAACTCTGATCAAACGGTCAAACAAGGCAGCGCTTCCATATTCGTCCATATTATGGAATTGTTGCCCAATGATGCCAAAAAAACATTCTGCCTACTGCCACTTTAACTGAACCTTACGTCAAAAAGATAAGTTTTCAATATATTTATGGTGCAACTGTTGCTTAGCTACTGGCCATGCTGATATCTTTATATATATACAAATGAAGATCACAAGAATAATCCTGGCATTCTTCATTTACGTAAAAATTATCTTCTTTTAAAGCCTTGTGACGCAGATAACACAAAAGTTGTACAATAGTGTGATGGACATGTGATGGAAAATCAACCCTCAAATAAACACCTTCATTTCAGAGTGATGAACACCGTCTCATCATTTTTTGGACTGTCTCCCCTCTCTTCCCCCCCCCCCCGCTCTCTCTGCCTCTCCACCTTAATTTAAATTAATTGGACCAATTTGTTCTGCAGTTCATATTGGTTAACTGCGCTGTGAGGGAGTAATGGATACTTGTGGGTGGAGGGCTGTTCTGTGCAACTGTGAGACCATTAATAATATATTAGAATGCTGTTTGGAGACGTGCACGGCGAGGTAGGTTGAGGATAAAGTGGCTGGCAGGCTGCTGATCATGCACCGAACAAGGAGGAAGTGGCCAGTGATTAATATTTCAGGGGGTGCAAAACCTCAACACAACACTGTTATCAACTCTAACCTATAGCATATATATGGTGCCTATACTGATACAGCTGGCTATAAGAGAAGCTGCTGCACGTCAATACGCTTCCGATCGATTTACCTGCAGAGGTTAATTGAAATTTGATTAAGAAATTAAAATTTGACTTTGTTTTCCGTCTTCTTCCAAGGCCACATCGACAAAAATCGACAAAGAGATCATTTTCTCTTCTGCTGCTGGTGCTGAAGGGCCTATTAACAAGTATGATTTTAAGCTGTGCAAATCATTCATAATATAGCAAACGCATACATACACAGACTTTTCTGTGTGTGTGTGTGTGTGTGTGTGTGTAGCCAGCAGCACCATGCAGTCACGCTGCCACCAAAGGGAGCCGGGCTCAGACCGTGAGACGCACTGCCAGCTCACCACGACTTGGAATATAAAACATGACCCAGTCAGCCTGGCGATCAATGTCAAGTGTCTGTGTGTCAGAGTCTAACGGAAATGTGTGTGAAGAGAGAATGATGCACAAGTGAAGGAAGACAACGAGAAGGAAAAAAAGCTTTTTTTAAGGGAACAGCTTGCAGGAGGAAGCACAGAGGGTGCTGGTGTGGGTGTGAGGATGAGACCACAACAGTACCAGCCGTAACAGGTGAGTCATACACACAATAGTCTTTCCCTTCTACCACTCCCCGGAAATAAAGAAAAACGAGATAAGGCTCCGGCTTAAGGTTTTAAATGTTCTAGAAAAAGAAAACACTGCAGGTTAAAAAAAGGGGGGACACTTTTTTTCTCTTCTCCACTAATAGATTGCTGAGACGACTGGTGCGCAACCAGGCATATCCTCTTCACATCTTTGCCAAGACAATCCCCATCCAAAAAAAACCAAGGCCAATTTGGGGCTGGAGGAAAAAAAAAAAAAAGAGGCAGGGAGCCCAGCGCAGACAGAGAGGGCGAAGCAGATCTCATCATCTCCTCGGTCGTAAACAGCGGCGTTTGTTGTGCGATGCCAGACCCCCGACGAGAGCCACGCTTTTTGGACGCGAATGAAGACAAAAAAAATAGTAATAAAAACACAGAGGAGGTGGTGTCGGCAGCATCCCTCCTCCTCTCTTATCCCTATGAGAAGCAGACAGTGATTTGTCAGTGCCTTTTCATTACCAGGGAAGGTCATGTCATCCTATCTGGCCTGGGGTGGCAGCTGCTGGGCCGGAGCAGACAGGACAAGGCGGCGAGGGCACTCACACACACACACACTGGCAGATACAATGGCGGACCCCGGACACACACAAGCAGTTATTCATGCATGCTTGTACACACACACACACACCTGTCTGCACCTTGCTTCCTCACACAGTGCGATAACCCAGATGGCATCCTAGTAACAGCTGTAACCAGAGAAAGAGAGGCTGCGAGTAACACCAACTCTGGATTATGCAATGCTGCTGACATCCAGCTTTTGTGTGGTGGACCAGCAACAGGAGCAACAATAAAAGATCAATCCAATGCAGCCCAAATATTGGCTCAGTTAATTGCAAATAATGCAAGCTGATGACAGAGATTAAAAACTTCCCAAGCGTCAGCTGAGAAAGAGAGGCTGCGTGTACAACCAACTCTGGATTATACAAAACTGCTGACATCCGGTTTTTGTGTGGTGGACCAGCAACAGGAGCAACGATAAAATGCCAATCCAATGCAGCCTAAAGATTGGGTCAGTTAATTTGAAATAATGCAAGCTGATGACTGAGATTAAAAACTATGCAAGCATCACCTGAGAAAGAGAGGCTGTGTGTACAACCAACTCTGGATTATGCAAAACTGCTGACATCAAGTTTTGTGTTTTTTGTGTGGTAAACCAGCAACAGAAGCAACAATAAAATATCAATCCAATGCAGCCCAAAGACTGGGTCAGTTCATTTCAAATTATGCAAGTTGATGACTGAAATTAAATACTTCCCAAGAGTCACCTGACTGTACCACTAACTCTGGATTAGGCAAAACTGCTGACATCCATCTTTTGTGTGGTGGACCAGCAACAGGAGCAACAAAAAAAGCCCAATTCAATGCAGCCCAAAGATTGGGTCAGTTAATTTCAAATAATGCACGCTGATGACTGAGATTAAAAACTTCTAAAGCTGAGTTGAACTCAGTTTTACCTGGCTGCAATGAATTTTTTATGAGATTCACTTTTTTTTTTTGCATCTACATCTACTATGTTCCTCGTCGCCTGTTGCAGATAAGATAGCGCTATCATCCTGTTCTGCTATCGTCTTGTCCCTGCGCCTTTGATACTTGCTCCCTCTCTGTAAAAATCCTCCTCGTATCACTCCCAGCCGATCAAACTAAGAAAAGCGCTCCATTCCATTAGAATTGCTAATGCTACGGCCCTAAACTGCGGAGCACAAGGAAATGCAAGAGAGAGAGAGAGAGAGAGAGAGAGAGAGAAAGAGAGATAGTGAAATGGCAAAAGATTACATAAAATGGATCCAAGAAGAAATACAAGCATTCTTGTCCCTTTTCCATTCCAATATTAGAGTTGGTAATTGAACCACTTCCGACAGGCGTGGCGCCTTGCTTTTTCAAGACGCGAAACTTTAAAGTGCACTTATTTCTATGCATCAGCAAGCTCAGAGAACACAGCAGTATCACTGAAATGCAAAAGAGTGAATAACATTAGGAGACTAGAGGTGGAACGCAGTAGAAAGTCTTCGTGTATAGTTTCTGGAGATTAAACATCTTTGGTTTTATTTTAAAAAGATGAATACTATTGTTTTTTTTTTTGTTTCATATAGCAAGATGATCAAAGCTGAGTGTTATTTTTCCTACACCACATCCCTCTGTTTCTTTTAAACAAAACACATTTGACGAATATTACTTTCAATTATGGCAAACAAGGCTTTTGGGATGTATTTTTGAGACATTTCCAGACAAATGAAAAGCAGATGTGAAATATATTAAAATAAAGAAGTACTTCACTGCCAGGTCCCCCATTAACCGAGGCAAAGAAATAAACAAATAGGTGGGTAAACCTCGACGGGACGGGAAACCGTGTTCCTTAATTATTCCCCGAGACCCGCAGGGTATTTGAAAGCAACCCGAGCATGACTCAGCAAATTGACTGTGCTGATTGGATATTCATCAGGCACGCAATGATACAGCCGAGGAGCAAAGGCAGCCAGCCACCGTGTTCTAAATTCCTCATTTCTTACCTCTGTTTGCACCCAAATCCTTTTTTTCTAATATCGCCATTACATAAAAATAGGTTGATGTATCTATATGTCTGCTGTTGAAGCAAAAACCCACTACTTATATTAAACATTTTAATTTCACATGTGGCGTTCATTCAAGTTGTATTTCCTTGAAGAAATCTGCTACTATATAATTTACTAAATATGTGCATGTGTCTGAAGTCTAAGGATGTGACGTAAAGCTACTATCTGTATGTTTATTTAACAACAATATCCGTCTATCTAGGCCCCGTTCCCCAACATTAACAGTGTTTTTGTGTCTGCTTGGTTATTAATTTCAGGCCAATGTTTCAGTTTATTTGATAAAGTTGAGTTCACCCTATTGTGTGATTTTCTTAGTTGTTGTTCTGCTTGGGAGGTTAGGGTAGATCAGCAGCTCCATCAAGGAGAGTGCAAACAGGTTTACCTCATTATGTCCTCTGAGCAGAGACAGCTAGGCCTGTTAAGGTGTAGGAAGATAGGTAAGGTAGTTCTGCAGTGAATTACATTTTACATATTTTGGTATGCTCATTGGTATATATGGGTGCCCACAGATACATTGTGATGTCAGCAGTAACCAAGAAATCATGCTGAAATGCTTTGTTTTTTCTCATACATTTGAGACTTTAATGTCAGAATATCCGAGTTTTTCTCTCATAAATGTACAACTTTAATCTTGATTGTTATTTTTCTTTTTAACTACAATGGCCCTAATATACCTCGTAGCTTTATCCTGCACTGCACAACGAATCTGGTGAAAAGTGATGGAAGTTATTTTGGATGAACCTCAATGAATGTTGCACTGTACAGACAACAGTCACCTGGCTTACTGATTCTGATGAGTTTTCAGATATGATTTTTAAACAGATTTATGGAAATGCATCCTCTATGGACAGTATAAATTGTTGTAGCAGTCCCCTCATTCTTTGGTACCTGCTATCATTTCCCTTTCCCAATTCATTTTAGCTGAATGTCACAATTCTCCGGAGTTGATTGGAGGGTTATTCAGATCACCTGTTGCTCAGGGTGTTGGTGTGAGGGACTGATGGCTCCTAATTCAGAATTGAGAGCAGTTTGGTGCATTTCCTCTCATCATTTTAGCATTGTTAGCCAGAAACTCTTCAGTCTCTTTAAGACTTCATCTTAACTTCTCTGATTGATGCCGATTTTGAGCATTCAGAAACTTAGCTGGAGTGAATATTAAAGAACACCTTTCCACTAGGTTATTGCTATTTGTGCAAGAGTTTGTGCTTGACATACGATAACCTGAGAAAAAACCTGGACTCTGTTCAGAATACAATATCTGCTTATATGTGAATAATGTATTCACAATCCCTGCTAAAGACGCTGTGTGTATTTAGTGTTGTTACAACATATATGAGGTTATGTTTAGAGTGCAGAGAGCAGCACACAGAGCTAGATGATATAAAAGAGCTCCAGGGAGGTGGAGACCTTCTGCCAATGAAGACATCAATGCAATTACTCTGTATGGCTCCCCACATCTTAAGACTGGCTCGCAGCCATGTTAAAAGCAGCACCAGCGCCCAACAACAACGTGTGTGAGCTTCTCCCAACATGCCTTTCACCGTCCAAACATCCCCGTGTCACAACAGGAGTTAAACTCCCGTCGCTCCCCAGAATCACCTTGTCGCCTCCCTTGTCTGACGAGACCTTTTCTCCGCGTCCTCAAACACACTGATGCATTCAATTTATTCATGGGGAAAGGAGGGGGGGAGATAACGTCGGCGCTGAATGTGTATGAGCAGGAGAAGGTGTTCTGCATCGGACAGACACGCGGAGAAAGTGTGGGAGGACCAGCGGAGATGCCAGGGTGATGGATGAGAGAGGGGCTCCTCTGCTCACCGGAGTATGGAGAGGAAGAGTTTTTAAAAAAGGAGACTGGGCCTAGAAATAATGACCCTGAGGTGGAAGCTCCTCTGTTTAGTGTAAATGAGTAAAAAACATGTTGATGTTTGGAATGGAAGACATGTTTTTGCTTTTAAGCTTATCGGGCCACAATTAAATGATAATGAAAAAAAACAACTAAATCCAGCCTTAGGTTTTCAAAAGAAAATGATGACGTCGGAGCCACTTTCATCTTCGCCCAGCTTTCTGTTTTGCTCTATCAGTGAAAGCCAAAAGGCCCATAATCCTCAGATAAGTCTACTAATCAACTAATACCATGGACAGAGCGTAATCTCATCAGCTCACTAATCACCTTTTATGCCTCTGGTCTACGTCGAGACGTCAACACACCCACACAAACTAACACACTCTTTCTATGTGTACATTAAGTGCATACAGGGGACACACAGTGCTGGATACTATAGAGCACCTATAGAGCACCTGCTGCAACAACATTAATGAAATGTATCTCTCTCCCTCTCATACACATATAGACATAAGGGGGGTAAGAAAATATTGAAACACTTGAGTATCGTGATATGTTTTGTGATACTGTATTAATTCTCAAAAACACTATCGATTTTTAATTAATAGTACAGCGGTTGAATATGACAAATACAATGAAGCCTCATCTTTATTCTATGACAGTTTTCTTATAATTAGATTTTAAAAATCACAATATATAGCCTTGCTTACTATATCGCAATATATTGAATCAGAACCCACAAATAATTTTCGTATTAATGAGCCTGTGTGTCTCTGTTTTTATAATTTATCACAGAAAAAAACACTGGTCTGACTCAGTTCGAAACAATTTCCTTCTTCTATTCTTTTATGACTGAAACTAAGAATCTGTACTGGTTCATTATGAGATAAATCTAGACTTCAAAGCTGAACACATTTAATTTGGAATTCAGAGGTTATTTTTGTGCATTATTTATTTTTTTCCACCCCAAGAGTGTTAAGCCTAGTCCCGCCCTGCTGTGTTGTGATTGGCTAGTACTACTGTGCTGTGATTAGTTAGTACTCGTTGTCTCGACTGCTCATTTTGAACATGGGAGAAGTTTGCCTTCAGGGCTTTCTGCCAGGAAAAAAAAATGGGTTTCAAAAGACTGTTTCCTGCAAAATAATAAGTACACTGTAACAGCATTTTTTATGTTAAGTAGACCTACTTTAATTTTACTTAATTCTCAGGAAATAATATAGAATAATTCACCCCTCTGGTGTGAATCTTTGGCTAAAATTAAACTAATAGGCTTTTCATTCATTCATTTCATTCATTAATTTTTTAACAACTTGAGTATCTCTTTCTCTTGGTACTCTTTAATTTCTCTCTCCGTCTCTCACTCACTGAAGGCCCTTTCAGACACAATGCGACAACAACACCACTGCGCTCTGAGAACCCATTATTTCCAATGGCTTGTGCCGCGCCCTGATGGCTTTTCTCTGCGTCAAGCAAAGCCCAACTTTGGGGGCGCTGCACGCTGTGACCCAGCGGCGAGCTCGGCTCAATGTTGTGTCACGAGCAGCTCTCTTCCATTTAAAAATAACATCAGGTGTAGCTGTGTTGTTGTCCCTATACACGCTGCGCAGTGCCAGAAACGGGTTCAGACGAAGAAAAGGAGTGGAGATCTGTCACAAATCTGGGAAGAATTTGTAAGGAAACTGGGAGAGGGCGATGAAAAACGGGAGTCTCCTGGGAAAAGTGGGAGGGTTGGCAAGTATAAAAACCAGTGTAGCATGAAAGTGGAATTAGCAAGTTAGATAGCTAACTGGCCAACTGCAAATGAAATATTAGCAACTTCATCGCTTCACAAGCCAATCACAGAACAATAGGGCGAGACTAGCTGGAACACTTGGGACAAAAAAAAACACTTTTTGTACGAATGACGGCCCATGTGTGGTAGATTTATTCCTCCGCCTTCCTGTTTCTCCACCTCGTCTTTCCTCCACCTCCTCCCATCCAGTGTGCTCCACACGTTCCCACTGACACAAGCAGGTAAAGAAATAGCAGCAACACCGTGTGTATGATAATTAGATACTTCATGCCTGCACCTTGGTAACTGTAGAGATCTCCCACGCTGTTCTGACGCGTGATGTGCTGCCAGTAGGCGCTGCGTGGCAGGGAGATGGACTTGGTTAGCGTCTCTCTGGGGTGGATCTGAAACAGACAAGAGAAAGCTCACAGTGTCTCTCACTTCCTGTCACTCTCAGTCAGTCACTCACAGCGGGGGGGATTGCTCTGGGTATGTCAGTAAACAAAGAGCGTTCATATCGAGTGTTGAATGGCATGTTTCCACTCTGAATGGCTGTTTGGCGGGCGAGATGAGGATTCATTTGGGATTGCGATGTTGTCGTGCCACTGGATGATGTGTTTTTTGGATTTTTGATTTGCAGTGAAACTAAAGGCTCCATCTTTAGAGCCAGACTACTGCTGGAAATATATGAAATACGTCAATATTCTACAGACGTGAACTGACTTGCAGAATGGGTGAAACTAAAGAAAATGCAGATTTACTGCATTTTCTTTAGTTTCACCCATTCTGCAAGTGTTTTTTTGTGTGTGGCTATCCGTGTGATTTATAGAGCTGAGGGTTAAATGCCGCATTTGGAAATGTTCCCAAATGGTGGGGTCCAAGAGCATGGCCATATGGTCAAGGCTCATCAAACACTAGGCAGGCCTACATAAATAAAGAATACAGATGATCGCGGGGAGGAAGGACGGAAGGAGGGAGGAAGGAAGGGATGGACGGGTGTTGTGATGGAAGGAGGGAGCGGAGGCCAAGACCGTCGGGGGGTCAAGAGGCCTCCTGGTCCAAAGGCAGCTCTTTGGGGAGAAACCAGGCAGCTATACCTTGAGAGAAATGTGTATTTGTGTGGGTGTCTTGTGTGAAAATCATTTATTGCCTTTGTGTTCGTTAGTTTCTAAAAATACTTCTGAGAACAACCTCCGTGACATTGCTAGTTTGATCACTCTAAATCAAACAGACAGTGAAGAAATAATAGAGGAACAAGGCATTTTTATACTAAAACATATTTTTACGTGCACAGACGCAGTCTTTGTACAAACTATTCTTCTAGGTGGATGAAAGTGATGCACACTATGCATGCATTAAGTAATTATATTCCCGGAACAACGGCGTGCTGACACTTGCACTCATTATGAGCTGTTTTGTACCATTGGCAGTGTACTAGAATAAAAAGTGATGGCCTCATTGCGAGCTGCTGCGGGCAAATCCGATAAACAAAAGCGAAAATGTAAAAATGTACCTGGGAGCTCTTCTCCATCTCCTCCATCATCCTCTCATGCTGCTGGGCGATGGCCAGCGTGGCCGAGTGGACCCGCTGGTAGATCATCTCCCCCTCCCGCGTCTGGAACGTGAACAAACCCTCTCCTGTGTCACACATCCTGCGCCAGGAACACACACACAGAGACAGAGAGAAGTGCACACGCTTTGATCGCGCTCGCTCTTGGATTGCTGATTTACAAAAAAAGAAAATGCATGGTTGAATGTGCACTTACAGAGGGGCGCATTGATATAATAGCCCACTGAAGTCAAACACACACACACACACATGCGTGAGTAGATACAGTACACAAACAAAGACGCATATTCACAGAGACACCTGTCACTTCAATGCCTTGCTCTGCGGCATAATGCTGATATCCTGGGATGTTTGGATATCCAAAGTTGCTTTGTTGAAGTTTTTATGACATTTCCAGAACTTTGTTTTTTTCCCTCCCACCGCTAACATTTCAATCACACGCACACAAGCATTTATCTTCATGCGCACACACACCTTCCGGACTCAAAAGTGAACCAGGTGGAGTCTCGTCCGTATCGGCGCAGGGAGCTGAGGGGCCACATGACGAGTTTGAGGCGAGCGTTGTGAATGTCCCACAGGTAGATGTTTTCGTGGGTGATCTGCATGGTGCACTCCCCGTAGATGTCCAGGTTCGGCGTGGGCATCAGGTACACGTTGAAACGTTCTGGAAAGATTAAAAAGCTGATTGATAAATGGATCACAAACAATGGCAAACCAGAATAACCACCTCGTGGTTGTATGCCTCCGTCAACCAGTCAAGTTTACATCCACGTCTGTCCAAAATGTCATCATTTTCACTTATATCTGGCATATCTTCCCAAGAGCTTGTCTCTTTCTTCCTCCCATGGAATCCAACCTTCAGCTTCTACAGCCGATGCTGTCAGAAGTGAAGTCGGGCAACCCGTGGAATTCACCTTCGGGTTCACAGCCAATGTTTGTCAGAAGCAAAGAAGTCATGAAGTTGAGCCTTCAAGTATTAATTCCCAACAAGACAGAGGCAGAAAGAGACACTCAAAACATGAGGTCATGAATCCACAGACAAAACACGGTGTGTTTAAGGACACCTGTCAAAGTATCTTTATCTGAACTTCATTCAGTGTCTCTGGCTCTTCCCAGGACGGCGTGGTGGGAGATCCGCATTCGCAAATATGAACCTTACTTATTGTGATAAAAATCCAAAAGACAGATGCTCTCTGTGGATTGATGTTTAATAGTCTATAAAGAGGAAATAATTCCACCACAATCCTAATAGACATTTGTGTGAAATTGTCATAATCAGCATTTGAATTCTTGAGTTATGTCGAGGTTACAGTGACCTTGACCTTTTGACCACTGAATTCTAATCCCTTCATCGCTGAGTCTATGTGGACGTTTGTGCCAAATTTGAAGGCGTTCCTGAGATATCACGTTCACGAGAATGGGAATGTGCATGAGGTCACAGTGACCTTTGACCTCCAAAATCAGTTCATCCTATTCTTTTATGCACGACTAGAAAGCATTTCAGATTTTTAAGGGCATCCAAATATCCCAATTTGTAAGAATTTGAAAAATGCTGCAGTCTACAAGACAAAACTTGTAGAGATTACTCTTCCTTAAAGATTCCTTATTCTAGCTGTAATTTATCAGATGTTGTTTTTTTATTTAATGAAAAATAGTAACCAGAAGTAAAGTTAAAGTCTAGCCATTTAAATGGATTATTCTGGGGTGTTGCTTTACATCTTAAAAGGGGTTGCAGAGAGCTTGATTAAGATACTGGATCAGTTCTTATCAAGTGATGGATTATTTGTCACTCCGCTATGTGAATAATGTAAGATAAAAGAGAGTTGCAGGGATGGAAAAGTTAGTTTTTTCTTTGTTTCTGAGGCTGGAAGCATGAAACAAAAAATCGAATTCTTATACAATATAAGCATTGTGCATGCAGAAACAAATAAGTGGGGTGTGCCTCACCATTTTGGGTCGATTCAGCTATTTTCTATGCAATTTTCCAATCAGTATCTACAATAAAACATAGTAAGAATACACTAAATTGACTGTACTTAGCTCTGACTCACTCTCACTTGTGTTTTTTTATCCGACGTGGCAGAAGTAGAGTTCAAAAACCCTTAAAAATGGTATTTTAAATAGCACTTTATTTACCTACAGTGGGTCTAACTAACCACCCAGTGAGCTGGACTGGGATCAAGGAGCTAAATCTGCCGGTTCACATTAAACTAACTCTCTGAGGCAGACGGGAGAGAGGAAGAGAGACAGGACAGAGAGGGAGCGAGCTCTCCATAATCTAAATTAGTTCTCACTAATTACGCTTAATGATTCAAAATAAGCCATGTGTCTGCGGTGGATAGAAAATGGCAATGTCATAGCGTGGCGTATTTTTAGGGACAGTGAAAATGAACTCTGATCTAATTATCGGCCCCTGCTGTTTGGGGAGGGCCACTAATTGAAACGTGGTCGCAGGCCCGAGTCCTCTTGTTTTGTTCACTCATACAGCAGAGAGGCGCTGGTATCAGTCTGTCTCCATAACACACTGCCGCAACTTTTTGTATGAGCACAAAACTTCTGCAGTAGTGAGAGGAGATTTGTTGTTACAGTTCAGTCAAAAACTTCTATATTGATAGCTTTAAAAAAAAAAAAAAAAAAATGAGGCCACGTTATGTTGAAGAATGCAATTTCACTTCACGGCCGCAGTGAAATGGGCTGAAATGACGGCAGATTCTTTTCAATTACTCGCCCCTTTTACAACTTTAAACTGCTCTTCTTTGCCTGTTGCCTTTTCAATTTCCTCCGCGAGTTTACAAATTACACAGAGAATGAGTTCCACTGCGATAGCGGCAGCCCTGTTGTCTCCTCTCTCTCTTCTCTTTTCCCATTTCCATTTCCTGTGAGTGGAATATGTGGGGAAGCACATTTATTTCACATGGCTTTAGGAGCCATAATCTCATCCATCTCTGTGACAAGCTTCATTATGAGGGAAGCCAGTGATGCACAGCACTTCTCATTAGGGCTGGAACAGAGCCCCGACCACAGCCTGTGACCTGTGAGCTCGAACTCACACACACACACACCGGTTCCTTTCGACACACACACACACACATCCGAAACGTACTTCTGAAGTTGAACCAACAGTGTGCTAATGTAACTAAAAACTGTTACAGGGTATCAGATATTGACAAAAATATGGCCCTTATTAGCCAGGCCTAATTGGACAGTGGCTGTTCTGCTCCTCTAACCCTCTGAGGACTCAGTTGCATTAACACATAGGGGCCCGCACTGCGACCGCTAACTGCTCGGTGGCGAGGCCCTGTGTGAGAGATTGACCCCGAATGGCTGTCTGTGGTAGCGGGGACTAATTGGGCACTCACCGTTCTGCTCCCGCTGCACCCCCGCTGCTAACAGGTCTGGCTCTCCCAGGCTGATGTCGTTGAGACGGCTGCCCAGGCACTCCACGCACAGCAGCTTACACCACTCCTCTGCATCCAGCTCTGCACACAGCGGCACGGCGTTAAGGCACAAATCAAACACACAACATCCATATCCAACACTGCAGATATAACAAAACACAGATCACACTATACCACTATGTGCTGCCTTTTAGTGTGTTGTTTAAGCATGCACATGCACATAATAAATCAGCCCAGGAATTTCACAATAAAATGCTGCATGTACAGGACATGACAGGAGGGAGAGAAATCAATCTGATCGATTGGATGCAGATTAAAAGAAGGGGTGGGTTCGGCCTCAGCCAACGACAGATGAAAGCTAGCTTTCTCCCCCCCTCCTTTGCCAATACTCACTTCCAAGGCTGTACAATATAAGTAGCTCTGCTGGAAGAATATGGCCACAGTCACAACTGGAACTGGTGATCATCTATTCAGACAATCAATAAGCTATTTTCCCAAATTGAAGCTGTAGCTTGTTAATTGGAAAGGAAATGTACGCATGAAAAAGAAAAAGAATATTTCAACGGAAGGAATAAGCAGACTTGTTTGCTTACTTTTCGAAAGTTACAAGAGAAAATTGATACCACTCTCATGTACGTACAAAACGTTTTATATGAGGCTAGTGCCTGATGCTGTTAGTTTAGCTTAGCACAAAGACAGGAAACGGGAGGGAAACCAGAGGGAAACCTCCGGTTTTGAAAAGGGAAGCCAATGCGGAAGTGCCTTAAACTTGCATTCTTTCTAACAGCCAGCAGGGGGCGACTCCTCTGGTTGCAAAAAGAAGTCTGATTGTATAGAAGTCTATGAGAAGATGAGCCTACTTCTTACATGATTTATTACCTCAGTAAAAATTATAAACATGAGTTTATGGCCTCAATCGCTAGTTTGAAGTCTTCTTCAATACAGCATGATGTTCATTTAGTAAATTATGGTCCAATTTAGAGTGAAATAGACCATAAAGCAGGGGATGCTTTAAGGCGTGGCTAACTTGTGATTGAAAGGTCGCTACCACAGCATTGTCCGGTCTGGTTTGTTTTTCAAAAATCTTAGAAATTTTGGGCACCCTGGACTTCTAACCCCCAAAAGGCACAACTACACCACACTGTCAACCATCATACCAAATTTGAAGTTCCTAAGTTAAATAGTTTCTGAGTTCTGCTCCGGAAACGAAAGTGTGACACGCGGACAAAAGGATGGAAGGACACGCGGAGCGCTATATAACCCTGACTACGTTGTCGCGTGGGTATAAGAAAGGGGGATTAGGGGCTGTTGGCAGTAGCTGCATATCTACGTACATGTAGACATGAGCGTGGTATCGATCTCATCAAACTCTCAGCAAGAAAGCAAATACAGCAATGTGGAACTATTCCTTTAATGGTTCACTGTATTTTGTAATAAATCAAATATTCAAAGCAGCAGTCTTGGTTTTTAGGAGCTGAGTTCTGTGTACTGTAGGGAGTTATATCTACAACATGTGACAGCTGGCACCTAAAGGGGGGAGGGCATTCATTGTAATTTTTTAATTGGAGACTAAGTGGAGACAAATGATTCCATGAATCAAATCTAGAAGTCTGTGTGGCAATCTGTTGTTTGTGAATACCAAATTCATCTTCCTGTTAAGTCAGGGGAAAAAAAACAGTGTTTACAATGGAGAAGATTTTCCAATTGTCTTATGTGAGCTTTGGGTGAGAGTTACTGAGGTATGAAATGAGGCAAATGCCGGAGTTGGTTATCTTTCTGAAGCTCCTTAACTCCAGGCCCCGTTGAATTCTGGGATATGTAACTATGGCCAGCGACGTGTACAGAGACACATTTTTGGAGGTGCGGGAACAGCATTGTGTTTCTGTGTCTATTAATCAAATCAGCCCGTTTGTCAGATCAGCTGTAGTGTCCAATGGGACAGATCTACACAACTTTTGCAGGGTGAAGGAAAGGTCTGCCGCTGCCTGAAGCACTTCATTCACACACAACAGAAAGCAGAAATACAGATGTACACACACACATAGCTCCTTTGCTCATGCCTCCCCAGATTCAGCTTCTTCTCATTCAGAGTTACCCTGGCCTCTGAGTGCCTCTAAACTCCCACACTTTTTAAGGCCACTGAGTGGAAAATCGGCTAAACAAACACTTCATCAGCAAGAGAGTCTATGTGCCATGCATGAAGGAATCCGGTAGGAGGATGTCTTTGTGTGTGCGGAGGTGTAGGTGTGTGATGGAATAAGATGGAGAAGCGTGTTTTTTTTGTTGTTTGAAAAAAAACAGGATGAGGTTGGAGTGAGAGAATATGTGAGAAATCGAATCAGAAGATCCTTTGTCTTTCTTGATTTCAGACGAAAATAATATTATTTGTGGAATACGAAGAGTTGACGCATTAATCAATCTGCAGGTCACACTCTCTCTCTCTTTATCTCTTTATGGCGCATATTTGACGGATGCACCCAAAACACACATCTGTCACAAAATGTAAGATCTGTCACCGTCTTTTGTTCATTGCCTGGATGGATGGAGGCATCAAAGGGTTATTTTTAAAAATAAAATATCAGGAGATCATCATGAGGCCTAATTTACTCTTTTTTCAAAAACAGTGAACACTTCCTAGCTTCAAATAAGTTTGAGATTTGCTTTACACCTGCCAGGTACGGTTTTCAGATCCAAACTCCCATTGACATCGCGCAGTAGTGGGAAGACTGCACGCCAAATTAGCATCCAATGTAGGTAACCTGACCCAGCTGGACCTGGCAATCAATTCAGATCTGGGATATTTGTACTTTTTCACTGTAATCTCATAAAAATACCTATTTTACTACTAAAGTGGATGGCAATTTCCTTTTCATATATGTATTTCTTCATACTGTATATTTTGTATATATGCCCACACAAGGTACTGGGGAGTGAGGGGTGTATATGTAAGGGGGGTTCCAGGAAGTGAAGGACTATGGGAGGTCATGGTCACAGGGTGATGGAGACATCCATATGGTGGTGTGAGAGGGGGAAACATAGGCATGGAAATGAGCCAAGAGAGAGAGAGAGAGAGAGGGGGAGAAGTGATCATGGGAAATAGAGTAAAGGCAAGAGAGAGTTCAACGCTCAAGTTCAATATCTCCCATGAGGTTTACTGCTGCACACGTGTGCACACGCATCCACAAGGTTTTGAGTTAAGATGGAGATCCTCGCTTGTTTAGCGGTATAGCACATTAAAGTGCATCCACCTTATATATATCCAGCCCCTGGCTTTCTATAGCTCCATTTAATTGCACCTAAAGCACAGACTGTTGAATCTCCAACCAACCGTCCATGTGCCTCTTTTGGCTTCCTGTCCACGTATTAGAGGCAATCTCCATTGTTACAGTCCATAATTGGGTTGCAACACACTGCGAATGATGCCCAATATAGTTTTTTCATACCTGCAGTATGAAAATCAATATTTCGGAACAGATCCTCCCACTTCTTAATATAGCGGCAAATGAGCATCACTTGGCTAAACTCCCGATTCTCCACCGCCTCTTTCACCTCTCTGCCTCTCACTGAAGTTGAATCTTCCTCCGCTTCTTGACAAACTTTTCACAAACCACCCCTCATGCAAAAAATAAAATATGAAAACAAACACTAGTACTTTCCTATCTCCCCTGCTCTACTGTAGCTAAAAAAGACTAATTTGAATTTGGAGGGTGGATAAGGCACTTACCTGATTCACAGGCGAACGTCTTGGATGTGTCGTCACAGAAGATGATCGCCACAGCATGCTTTTTAGTCTCCCGCGGCATCCGGGTAATGTTCTTGATGTTATGGAGCTCAGTGATCTAAAAGAGGAAGGAGAGAGTGGCAGCAGCACATTACTTTGAATGAACACAGCCAGGAGCACCAGCAGCAGCGCCAGCAAAAGGCTTAATTGCCATCTTGCACCGACTTCGCTGAAAGTCCAATAGCAGTTAGAGGCTTAGCGTATAACGGATGGCGAAGTGAAACAGAAAATGCGGGGCGATCTTAAGGGATAGATAAATAATGACAGTATTTTCCGCTGATTACAAAAAGCTCTTTTTAAAAAGTCTAAGAAATCATCCTCAGTGTCAGCTCGCCGCAGCACGGCGACTGCTGCGGTATAGTGTAGTATGTAATGCATTACTAAAAGCACTGTGTGAATAAATGCGACCTGACGCTCACACTGTGTATCCGCCGTTCAAGTGCCTCTCCCCTCGAAACTGCATTTCCAGTCAGTGCGATCAAAAGCATCGAAATCACTTTACCAGGAGATTGATCGAGAATGGGGGAAAAAAACAGAGAAGATTACATTTAATTGAATATCACCCGCGTTTACAGGCCATTTTGTTCAACAGTCTTCTCTGTGTTCACTCTGCCTGGGAGATAAGGCCCATTACATTATTGTAGTCCATTGTGCGCTAACTGTGGGCCCTTTGCCAGACTGTTGGGAATGAATTAGCTGGGCTCAGTGCCCGTATAGTAAAGCCTGACTGTTTAAGGTTAAAAGAGCAGACTTAATAAAGCACACAACATATGTGAGCTACAGATTTCTTTGCTCAATAACATTACATATAGTAAATCCCCCCTCTATTTTCTGATATTCTCTGCTCAGAGAGATTTTTAAAAGCAAGGGAATAAAACAAGAAGAGAAAGGGGAGAAGAGGCTATGGATATTGAAAGTTTGCAGATATTTTCCATCTGTAATTTCTTATCCCTCTTAAAGATAGTATCTTAATATTTTATATAAGATGAGCTGATTCTTTTTTTTTTTTTTTATTCCTGTGAGGATACAGTATGTATTTTTTGTCCTCGGGCGGACCATTCATACATATATAACTGACACAAAGCAAAGCATCAACTGTGGGAATTTCTGAGCCATGAATTCCACAAGCCTCTCATCTCTTTCTCTGTTTGTGTAACTGTGCATGTTTTAGTCTCTCCCTTAGACACATGGCTTCACACACACACACACACACGGAGAGAGATTTGGGTGCATTCCCAGCCCGAGGCGCGAGAGTCCGAGCAAAGTGAATCACTCGTGATGAGACCTATTCCTCATCTCCTCTCCTCTTCTTCTTCCCTCTCCATCTTTCTTCTCGTTCGTATCAAGAAGACTTAAGGCTGCATTCAAACCAAATCACGCCTTGGGCCAAAAAACGCCAGTGCTCTCATTCATTTGAATGTGGGTAGAGCAAGTTTGGGCTGCGGTGGTGGGGGACTAGAGATAAGAGGATGACGGGACAAAAAAATGCAGCAAAGATTTGAAACAGAATCAACTTTTGAAAGCAACACCCGACGTCAAAGCTGCGGTGGCCAATCTCGTAACTGGTGATCAATGGGCCAATGTGTCACTCAAATGGGCAATTTAAGTGGCACCCCCACACCGCCAGACAAACCCTGCGCTAATCGCTGCCATGCCTGATTTGGTGTGAATGCAGCCTAAGAGTCTACAGCTATAGCAGCTCTGTGAGGCTGTACTTGAGCACAGGAGTGCTTACAGTTATATGTGAATGTCAGCTTGCTAACATGCTGACAATGACAATGCGAACATGCTGATGTTTAGCAAGTAATATTTACAATGCTGAGTCTCTTATGGTACTTGTCCACATGGGCGTTTTTGGACGCGAGGGATCACCTCGTTGATTGGACGAATACTTTCCCTCATGGGCTGCTGCTTCCAGCCGATACCGAGTACCGATCCGATACCAGTGTTTAATTAATAAACTGCAAGCCTCACTGTGTGGAAGTAACTGAGATGATTCTTTTACGTCTAAGGCAAGATCAAGCTTGACTTAAACATTGCTTTCCTAACTTTGTACAACAAAACGTGACTAATGAATACATAGATATACATTTTTTTAGTTGTTATTTATAATTAAAATAATAAATCGTACACCAGCAACTGGTTAAAACTTAAAACAGGATTTAAAATGACAGTACATAATGTATATGGTATATAAAAATAAAACTGAATTGAAAAGATTGGCCCAATTGTCACCGATATCTGATCCGCCTATTTGAGTCAGTATCGGCCCGATATCTGATCCGGTATCAGTGCATCCCTCGAAATAAGTCATGCAGTTGCCTGAATCTGTCTTCATTTTAGATCGACAAGGTAAGTTTAACAGTTTCTATGGAGTTTCCAGAGGCAGCGAGTAGCGCTGGACGCCCCCGGTTTGCATAAAATAGCCTAGACCTCAACTTTATGCAAATGAGGAGTTGGCAACGTGGCGGTCCATCTCTCAAAACGCAACGCTACGCTACCAGAATGCATTGCACGGGCTGCTTACGTAGACAATGAATGTGAAGCGTGGAAAGGACGGATCCTGTGGACACGTACCGTTAGTTTAGTGTGTTAGCATGCTGACATTTGATAATTAGCACAAAATACTAAGGTTGATGGAAATAGTATTTCGTAATAAAGTATTGGACGCATTTTGAGCTGATGATGGTGCTAGATAAAAAGTTTAGGGGTCACAATACATTCTGAATGTCAAATTTCATGCCAATCCCTCCAATAGTTGATGAGACATGTCACTTAAAAAGGCATAAATGTCAACCTCATGGTGGCGCTGGAGGAGAAGTCAGGGGGACCATCATGGCCGTTAATATTCATCATCTGGGGACCATGAACGTCTGTACTAAATTTAACGTCCAACAGTTACTAAAGTGGTGGACCAACCAAGCGACTGCGTTAAAACCATCCACTTCCATATGCACATACTGCGTTTAACCATTTAAAATACGGCTCCATCCCTCCACTTTCGCTGCCTCTGTCAGGAGCTCAGGAGAGCTGGAGAAGTGTGGCACACACATACTTTTCACAGAGCTAGAAATACTGCTAAAAATATTCAGGGATTGTTTTACTGTGTGGACCAGCGCTTCTAAGATGGAGAAAAAGGCTCAGGGAAAGAGAGAGAGAGAGAGAGATAGATAGAGGGAGAGAAGGTGGGAGTAGGGGATGGGGATATGGAGAGAGCAAGAAAAAAAGTGGTATAGAAAGCCAATCCCCTTTGTGTTGATTCTGTAAATCAGCCACCAGTGCAGCCTATTTCCTCCCAAAGCACTGCAGCGTTGAATGAAGCCCTCAGACGGGACCTTTCTTGATCTTTGTGGCGATGCATTACCAGGTGCACTGGTGCATGCGTGCGCTCATCGCTCACTCCGGCGCTCGGTGTACGAGATGCCTCTGGGAGAGGTTTTTTTTACAGCCACACAGGACGCCCCGTGTGACAGCATGATGCAGTAGGCAGGGAGACGCTTCATTCACAATACATGGCTGAATCTGTAGCAGCCAGGGACGCTAACGAAGTGGATCTAAACATCTACTGAGCCAGTGCTTGCATGCATTGTGGGTCATTTTTGGGGGGTTTTGTGAAAGCCCCAACCCTAATTCATAATTACATGGTAGTAGACAGGCTTGTTCCAAACTACAGCCACGTAGGAAGCCCAGTGTCAAAGTCCCCCTATCATCTGCTCTTATCTCCTCTCATTACTATAAAACTCTGTTCACGGTGCTACTCCTTTAACATCATCTCCTCTCACCATGATAATGAGCCATAATTGGAGAATTTCAAAGAGCTTAAGAGGCGGGGAGAGATGTATTGTATACTGGATTATTGCTTTCAAAAGGGAGGGGAAAAGGCCCCAGAGGACAAGATAAAGTTGCAAAATGTGTCTTAATGGATCCTTAACTCCATCATCTGTGGCCAATGGACAGAAAATCTTATATGAAGATGATAACGAGGTTCTTGGTAGGAATATGTAAGACGGCTTAGTACTCTTAGTACTGGTGCATCGCTTTCTTAAAGATCAATTCATATCACTGGAACATGTTTTCTGATGTTTTAAGAGAATACATCTATAAATACAACGCCAGGCTCCTCATTTATGGTGGGCGACCATCGGCGTCAGATTTTATCAGCTGAAGCTAATTAATTCCACCTGTTGGCCAAATTGCAAAATGAAACTCTTGGCTGTTGTCTGATGAATGTGCTCTGCATGTCGATCAGTCAGTAGCATTTAGATCCGGCCAGAGCTTGTTCCCTCCCTGAGGAGTGACACACCAGGTTTTAATCTCCTTTTGGTATTCAAGACGACAAACATTAAGATTCAAGATCCTCTAGGGACCATGAATACGTACGATATTGAATATCATATATGGTTTTAAATATTGGTGTCATTACCAGACTTAACGGTGGCGTTAGACAAAAGGTCAGGGTGTCAACAAATAATTAGGAATCACTCAAGAGGTTTATGAATATTGATTTGTAATTTCATGGCAATCTGGTCACTGCATGTTGCATTATCTTGATTGACCAAAGGACTGACTGACATCAGTACCCTGAGGCCTCACCGCTAGCAACACAAAATGTAAATTTAAACCCTTTGCTTAGTGAATCATGGCTTGTACACACAGAATAAATATCCTGCTAAATATCCTTTTTTAAAGCTGTGGGAGACATTTTCAAAATATTCTTTGATGTTTTTTTTAAGATTTTTTTTTATTCATTTATCTTATTTTTATTTAAGATGTCACCTTGGACTGTGATTGCATTATCAATATTGAAAATACTAGTTGCAGCAATAGATTGGTCATAAAAGTAGTTGCAGAATGAAGATGAATCGTCTGTCAATTCACTAATTAAATATTTGACATCATTTCATCTCTAATAATGTTGTGACTGTAATGCTGTGCAGTACGGAAAAAAAGGTAAATCAATAGATTAAGACAAACTGAATGTCATCTATAATGTGTTTGTGTGTGTATACCTTGTGGAAGCTCCTGAAGTAGGCTGCCTTCTCGTCCGGGTACTTCTCTAACCGCCGGGGTCCTTTACTCGAAGCCTTCTTGAACACCAGCCAACACCTCCGGAAGATCTGACAACAGAGAACGATGGCAGCCCCGTTACTGATACACAACTCTCCTTGAGCAAAGACATGCATTATAGTAACTGGAGGCAATACAGACAACAGCAAAAAACAAACTGACTGTGCAGAGAGGTCGACCCCCTGTAACCACAAAATAATAGACCAGGAGAACTCAACCTGACATCGTATTAACAGGACAGAAAAACCAACTCCTGCTCTACCAAAGCAGACAGCAGAGGAATCAATGCCAGCCACCACCCTAGAACTCAAGCTTATTAATAACTACTAAAATCCACCTCAGCAAAATGCCCAAACAATGTTTTCCCATTGATCAAAATATAGATTGGACTCAGGGTTCATTAATGTCGTTTACCAATGGAAAGCACTGACATAAAGTACATTAAAGTGATTCTCACCCTGATACTTGAGCACCAAACAGAAGACTTGGGAGAGGAAATGAAACCATTATGCCCCATGAATCAAATACATGTGAAAATGCATTTTTGGGCTGTATCTCATTCAAATGTTATGATCTCATTATTAATGCATTTAGACAATAAACTGGTCTGTCTATGACAGCTGGTTGTGGCATTATCACAGTTTTGGGACTTGAGTAAATGCTTTCATTTTGGTCAATGGCAACTCCAATTACTCTTCCTTTGATTGTATGCATGGGGTTTGGTAATGCTGAAGTATTGCACCTACTACAGTACATAAAAAACCTGTTGTTCTCAGTCCTCTAACAAATAACTTTGATGAGATGAAGGATTAGGAGAAATACTTCATTGATTGTTTATGTTGAAGTTTGCAGGGATCTCAGTATTTAAAGAAACCATTTCCCAAGGCATGTAAAGGATATTTTGACAGTGAAAGAAGTAGGATACCATATAGAGACACTACTTCACTATATGATTGCTCAACGCATTATTGGTTGAGAATTTGGTTTGATTTCCTAAAAGTGTCTGTCAATGGCAGAATCCTCACCAGTGTCCTGATTCTTAGAACTTAAAGCTACACCCATCAATACTGCCTTGCAGCATATGCTACAAGGAATATAAAAAATAAAGAGTACACGAGAGAAATGGATATTTAATTTATATTTTGCTGGGAGGGAATAACGGGTTAGTAAAAAAAATAATTTGATTTATTTACAGACTTTTCTTTTTAGTTATTAATTAGTATCCCAAATTCTAGATACTTTATTGATTCAGTCATTCATTTATTCATATATTTCCCAATTTCTCTGTGAATTCACTAGTTTATTTATTATCAATAGGGCAGAAATGGGCTGCAACCGCAGACATTAAACTGCATTTCAGAATATGTGCACACACAAACAAATACTGTTCCAGAATTGAAATTAGAGCAAGTGTTCAAACATCTCAAATTCACCAAATAACTCGTATTCCCCTGATGCATTGAGCAAACTACAGTCTGCTGTTACAAGCTCAACAATTTAGTTTCAACCTGGAGTAATGTGCTTCCATTTATTACAGGCTGTGGAGCACACAGTCAGTTTCTCTTTCTTGCCACACAATGTGAAAGCACACTCACACTAATGCCCATAAAGCCTCTCTCTCGCTCTCTCTCTGGTGCAGCAGATTACTGTACATTGTATTGATTACTGGACCACAGTCTGGGCCGTCCACCGGCTGAAAATGGCAGGATGTTGTATATCGGACTGCTTCAAGGTCAAATCATGAAAAGGGACACAAATGAACACATGCAAACACACGTATGCACACAAAATCACTAAAATATACAAGATTTCCCTCTGCAATTTCATTTTTTTTTTCACAACGGTCTGACGTTCTTATCACAGTCTGCACATGCTTGTTTGAACATCTGTCATTGTAACCCCATATATCATGGCAGTCCTGTGCAAACCATGTAATCATCATTCATGAGCTAAGAAATGGCCTTTTGTTCTGCTTTGATACAACACATTTCCAGCTAATACAATGGGTTTTTAAATGGTTTAGAAGAAATTCTTCAACCCATAAAAACACTTCATCCCTCAGTTTATATGAAAAATTAAAATTTCTTTGGACAGCAAGATCCCGGCGGAACAATAAAACAAGCTGTTAATATCACTCCACTATATTACCCCACAGCAATATTTTGGAAAAGCCAAAATTCCAAAACATAACCTTCCTCTTTACACAGACGGTGTCAAGGTGTAAGAAGCCAATACAGACACAACAGTGCAGTTGAGAGGCAGAATAAGTGTGATGGCCAATAGCTTATGAGTCCTATGTGGTTGCCTATCTTTAATAGTGGGACCCTTCTATTTCCTGGTGCAGACAGCCTCTATCACTCTGCCTGATGTATGATTGCCCTGGGCTGCATGCTTGTGTTGGGGAACCATGGATGTACGATTAATTTGTTTACTCAGCCGGTGTACTTCATAAAAGGCCCACTGAGTTGAACTTGGCACTTTGCAGTAATTGACTAGAGTGGATCCCTAGGTCCTTATCGGTCTGCCTTGATGGGCCTCCATTCTAGTTAAGTGTTGCCCAGGCCCATTATAAACAGCAAACAACACAAAATACAGTACTGCACAACGCTCACTCTAATGCACAGTGGATCATTCTCTACACCCACCCACCATCCATAAAACGCTTTAAAGAAGTAAGGAAACAAAGGGGTGATAAAAATCTTACTCAAAAATTGAACATACTGTATTTATTTCTATAATAACGCCTATTAAAACAAAACAAAACTGCAGCTTTGACAGAAAAACAAGCAACGATGTGAATCCCTTTTGACATTGGCCATTACCACATTTGCCACTTTTAAACAGTAAAATTAAAGCTAGCCTCTATTCCCCTTTGGGAGCTTGAGTCAAAGCAATGCTGCCTGCTTGCCGCACACAAAGTAATTCACCCTAGGAGTGCTCAGATTAAGTAATTATACCAGCACAAAAGCAAGCTCAGTGAGATAGCTTGTGCATAATAAGAACTAGGGGGTATGAATGGAGAGGGCTTAATTTTGCCTGTTCCACAGTTGTCAATGCTTTGTCATGGCAGTCCTATTCTGGGGCTGCTGGTGGGTCTTATTCAGAGACACTCTAACACTGATTGTAATTACACAGACGTGAATGAGACACTCTGCTGGTTTGGTGCAACTCATTTAATACCAGAACAGTGTAGAGTACACTGCTCGGCACTGAAATCCAACCCACCAGTTCCAGAAAAAACAAAGTAAGGATGAAGAGGACAGTTCTGAAAATAAAATCATCATAGTTTTTGCTTTGAGTTGACATCTGATTACTGTTGATTGAACGCAAAGTGACCACAAAGCAATGCTGCCTTTGCTCCCACAGCCTCTGTAATTTTGATAATGTCATAGACATTGCCATGTGTTTGATTGCAGAAATAAACATTGATTTACCCACAAGTTTTGAGATGTAGTTCCTAGTCAAAGATAATGCCAACGTCTCTTTACCTGTTTGCTAGGAGTAAATCTTAAAGAATAAAATGTCATGGTCAGTTCTCTCTCAACCTTGGAGCCTATAACTTACAGTTCAGTTTTATCCCATAAATCTGGTGAGCTGTAAAGGTTTTGTGACAGGCACTAAAATACCTCTAAAAGGAGCATCAATTGGTCCTGTGTCATCAGGAGACACAGCCACATAAAGCAGTGTATCATCAGCCACATAAAGCAGGGTATCATCAGCATATGGGAAGAGATACAATGTCTCCACCAGAGGGTACGTCCATAGATTAAAAAGTACTTGTCCTAAAACAGATTCATTAGGATCCCCACAAGTGATTTTTGAGTGTTTTGAGAAATAATACTCTATTGAAAATCTGCAAGAGAAATACGTATAGTAGGAGACACTTACAGCTAAGTCTTTGGTAGTTAAAAGAATCTGATGATCAACTGTGCTGTGATGATCAAGAGCAGCACTCAGATCAAGTACAAGATTGATTGGCAGGTCTCAGTCTGATTAATGTGAGCGAGATGCTCATTAAATGTTTGCCAAAGAAGGCTGTCTCATCTGCACACAAACACACACATTCCTCACTTAACATGTACCTGCTTAGAAACACACAAACACACAATTACCCCCATCTCAGCAGCACTTCTCCACAATGATGATTCAAATTTAGCCTCGATATGAAAGCCTCAATATGAAGACAAATTGTTAATTATTATCAAGTGATCCACTGGTCAAAATGGTGCTTTCAGTGAACGTCAAAATTCAGCAGGTCACAAGAATAAAAAAGAAGTAATTTTATTGTGTATTCATTAGATTCTGGGAGGTGGGATGAACCCACGGGGCCACAGGAATCCATATGAGATTGGGTCATTAAAATTTAACACTTCATTAACACAATCTTAGAATGATTTATTAAAGAAAATTATTTTTTCAACACAAGTCGCCCACGATTGTGTGTGGTGTGTATGTGTGTGGTGTGTATGTGTGTGTGTGTGTGTGTGTGTGTGTGCATGTGTGTCTCTGTCCTCTTCATTAATAGGTTAACAGACCAGAAACGGAAATGAATGCGAGGTAAACAAATAACAATCCTTTGCCTTCTCTTTATGGTTTAAAATAGCCTAGATGTTTGTGCGTCTGTGTGTTTGTATGTGAATTATTTACAATACCACCATATTCAAACTTTCATTAATAAATTTAACAATAAACTAAAAGTAAAAAAAGTTGTATTTACCCAATACTTATTCAATCGCTTAGCAGTGATGAGAGTCAAAACTTTGGGTTTAACTTGTGATTTGTTCAACTGATTGGATTGGATTCAGAAGAAAACATTTTTCCGAATCATGACAGTGCAGGTTAAATACATGTTGCACAGCAGACAAGTGATGTTTTTGTTTAACCATTGCAATTTTGGAAAGTGTGCCGGCAAATTGTTTTAGTAATGTCAACCAGGACAACCAAGTGTGGCAAGGGGATCGACATTTTCAACAGCAGATATGGAGAGCATCTTCAGCCACAATATAATGTACAGTGTGTGCAGGTTTCTGTGTTTTATAATACTATATTGAACTGAACCATACGAATGGGCATTCTAATACAAATATTAGTTAAAAAATATAACATGTGTACAGTATGAGTGGCCAGAAGGAAGCCACTTCTGATAAAAGGCACATGACAACAAGTCAAGAGTTTGCAAATAAGGCAGATGAAACAAAGACTGGACTCTTCGGTTCTAATGCAAAACTCTGTATCTAGAAAAAACAAGGCTAAGCTCATAATCCATGTAAGCGCTCTTCCATGAAGAACAGTGGTAGTGACATCAGTTGTAGGAACTGGAAGACTTGTAAGGATATGGGAAAGAATGAATGGAGTTGTTGATGAGAACCTGTGATCAAGTGCAATCAACACTGAAATAGATGTGGAGTGGACCAACTGAAGCCTCAATTTGAATTCTGATGACATTTTCAAATTGTTTTTCACTTTTTTTTGCACTACCAATTCAATTTGACTGACATTGAGCAAATGTGGAAATTTAAATGGGACAAATACCAAACCTTCCAAGAGCATGTTTTCATTTTGTCATAATTTTGTATTTTGTGTAGGCTGTCACTAAAAATGTAGGACATCAACCTGTGATGGCAAAAGCATTGAGAAAAGTCAACCGGGTTGAATACATTCTGAAAACAAGATAAGAATAAGATACTCTTCCTTCAGTTCTCAAAGTGCATCTCTGTTAGGGATGTCACAAGAACCGATACTTCGGTACCAAGTCGATGCGAAATTTCTGAAATGTGACGGTACAGTACAGGTAACAGTTAATGTATGGAAGTTGTGTTACATTATGATGTGTTCAAGCTTTATTCAGTAAAAATGAGTATTGCTTGAAGGTAAATTATAAGATTATCATGATGTGTTCAAATGTCACCTTGTAAAATGTGTTTTTTGGCGAGAAACTTGAGGTTTTAGTGTTTTTCTTTTGTTGTTCTTTACCGTGGTATTGAATTGGGTATCAAGAATCATATAATTTCACTCGTATTGGTATCAACTACTAAATTCCTGGTATCGTGACATCCCTAAAGTCTGTATGATTCTACACTATCAAAAAAGAATGAGTACATCGCCACACACAGCAAGGCATTGAGTAAACTAGGCAGCAGCAAAAGCAACGAGCTGGAGAGAACATTTCAAGGGCAATCCCTTCATTTTTAGGCAGGTCTGTCTGTGGCAAGGAAAACACTTCAGGAGGTACTTGACAAGGTTCAGCGGGTTCATCAACACCAGCTACTACGACAACCACACTGAGACTAGAAGAAGGATTAGAGCCAAAATCTGATCACAGACAGACAGATGGAAGCAGACTGTTAGATGGGCTCTTATAAATGGTTTGAAAGGACACTGGGTCTGTCTACATATAAAATAACCTTGCTTTATAGTGTAGTGACATTTAATGTAACAGTAAATGGAAGTTTAACTTGGGTTCCTGACAGGTGGTATTGTCAGACGAAAGAGTGTGCAAAACCTTGACTGAGGATTTAGGAAGCCAGACACCTCATGGACCTCGGTAATGAGCCATCTTTGAAGCCTGAGTCATTTTCTGTGAGTGGCCTCAAACACAAAGTCCATTCACTTCACGGAGCATTATCAAACTTCTGGCATTATTAAAGAGCTGTCTCGCCTCTCAATAAAATATGGGGCCCTACTTCCCCCACAGGCAAAATCACTTGTCATTTGGATGAACTGAGGAACTGTCTGAAGACATGAAAACGATTTCCAATGACAGCCTGCTTCAGGTAAATGACTAATCACATGGCGGAATAAAAATAGCCGTCTGTTGGATTCTCGGGAGTGAATGTTCAAACAATCATAATACCTCAGAGGCGCACATGCATTCATTATTTCTAAGATATTTTTTTTTAAAAAGTGGACAAATGTGGGAAGGGTTTGTAACCTCTCCATGATTCATGTGTCCTACAAACTATGATTTAAAGATGATTGCTGCTGCTGCACTCACTGGCAATACAAGACATGAGAGCACTTCAATCAAGGTAGTCCTGCAACACTCAGACATGATGATAACAGACCGGATTTAGCCGGCACTTAGCATGTTGAATACTGAGTTATTCCTTAACAGTGCTTGCAACAAAACACGTTTAACCTTGTAATAACAAAAAAAAAAGACATCTGATTTTTCCTGTCTAGTGTGGAGTCGTCCTCCTCATTCTGCATAAGGTGTAGTGTTCCCCTGGTGATAATGACGCCTGATGGACTATGACAGACCGGGGCCCGACAATATCAGCTCCTGGTGCTGGCAATCAATTTCAGACGGCGGCGGGGTCTGTGCCGCGGTGTCCATCTTTATAATTTGATTTGTTATTCCGTCGGACAGTTGTTACAGCAATCACTTCGGCGATCACTCCGCCAGCCGCGACCCCAGACGCCCCCCTCCCCAAATCCTCCCATGACTGTTACACCATTTCAATAATCCTCCGCCAAATGCGACGACTAAAAAACGCTCTCCTTAATTGCACCGCTGCTCCCTCTGTCATTCTCTTCCCCCAGTCGCCGGCTGTCACCTTTGACTTGATACACTCATCCCCACTCAACCTTCTCCCCCCCCGTCCCCTGTACGGAAATATATTTCCCGCCGCATCTAAAATGTTTGGACATCCCATAATTTTGTAATTCGCCCCTGACTACAGCTGTTGGCAGGGTGGCGAGCCAGCCGCGTCCCAGTTAATCATAGATTACTTTATCTGGGCCATTCCAAATCCTCATGTGTAATGCAGTGCTACCTCAGCAGCAAGTAATCACTGCCCCCCCACTCCATCCCAAACACACACACTCCCCCTCCTCACTTTCTCTCCAAGACGGATTCGTCTCTGTCTCTCCTCCTGCTGCCCTCCTGTCGTCACCCTCTCTCTTCTAAATGTCTCCTCTCCCATTCCTCATCTCTTTCTTGTGTCTATGCATGATTGGACATTCTCATCAAACATGCAGGAGCCGAACTGGTCCCGAAATGTGATATTACGGTATTAGTAACCCTTATTTTCACGTGTGATGGAACTCGTCCGTGGCCGGGTGGCGTTACACGTGAAGTATTCATAGCTAAAAACTGGCATGAAATATGAAAGACAACAGGTTACAGCTGATTCATCACCCAAAAGCAAAGAGTCCGTCAACCCGTTCTCACTCCCAACTCGTCAAATACCAACGTTTGGTAAGTGCCCCTCGGCATCAGAAACCGGCGCATGGAGGTACCCTTTGCAGGGATGCACCGATCCGACTTTTCCAGTCCCGATACAGATAGCGTTACCTGGGCGTTGGGTATCAGCCGATACAGAGTACCGATCCGATACCAGGCCTGACTTAAACATTGCTTTACTAACTTTGTAAAACAAAATGTAACAAATAAATACACAGATATAAATGTACTGAATTATTATTTAATGAAATAATGGTATTCGATACTAGATCGGCCTATTATCATAGTCCGATACCCGATACAGGTATTTGAGTCAGTATCCGACCGATATCAGTATCGACGCATCTCTAACCCTATAGCAACAGTATGTGACGAACCAGGCTTTCAAGAAACTCCAATGTAAACCCACCCGCGGCGTTATTCGACAGTCGGAGCAAGGGTTAATCACGTGACTCGTTAGTATCATCAGTCCTGTGAGTCACTGAAGTTAACGTCAACCACAACCGTTTCATAACCCTTGCTAAGTGGTTGTGTTGCCTAAACATCCTGTTAAAAACGGAAGTTTATTTTGAAAGAACTAGGGCCGTCACAGTTTATGCGATAATAACGCGTTAACACCAAATCGTTTTGACTCCACTAAATTCTTTAACGCCTTTAACGCAATCGATCTTTCGGAGGTTGTAGCAGGCTCCGTTTTAAAGCTAGAGTGAAGATACTGGTATCCTATGAAACTAGAAAACCTAAAGAATCCATTGGTATCACATCATTTGGTGAGGAAAAACTGTCATGGCCATTTTCAAAGGGTTCCCTTGATCTCTGACCTCATGATATGACAGCTGTTGTTGCCTGTTGGGCTTGAGTTCGCCATGTTATGATTTGAGCATATTTTCATGCTAAATGCAGTACCTGTGAGGGTTTCTGGACAATATTTGTCATTGTTTTGTGTTGTTAATTCATTTCCACTAATAAATATATACATACATTTGCATAAAGCAAGCATATCTGCCCACTCCCATATTGGTGAGAGTGTTAAATACTTGACAAATCTCCCTTTAAGGTACATTTTGAACAGAAAAAAAACTTGTGATTGATTTGCGATTAATCATGGAAAATCGTGTGATTAATCACGAATATATATTTTAATCGACTGGAAAGAACACCGTGCATGTAAAGAGCGAATCTTAACACGCCATCCGTGGTCTGTTCAAAAGTAGCACAAGAGGGGTACCCTGAGTATTTGACGAGTTGGGAGTGAGTATGTGTTGGCAGGTGATATTAAAATTGGCAATGTAAGAGACAGAGGGCCAGCAAGAGATTTAGAGAAAGCCGAGAAGAATGAAAAAGAAAGATAGTTTGCTTAGGAGAAAGGTTGGAGATGTGAAAATGATCATGAGGTAGTGAGAGATGAAAAAGTAGTGTGTCGGAATAGGCCAGAGCTCCGACTGGCTGCGGCCCTCCGTTAGGATTCACGATGAATAATGCTTGGACTTGTTCATAAGAAACTCAGAATTTCAGGCACAACACCTCGGAAAGCTACAAGCAGAGTCTTTTTTGTGCTTCTGATTATCATGCAAATAACATTGTTGAGTGCTGGGAAAGTATTTCTACTGTTGTTTCTTATTACTGTGTGTGTAGCGGGTGGGGGGGGGAGAGACGAGGGAGATTATTTGACCCACGCTGGGCAACGCAGCCTTGAGCAGGAAAACATTAGTTAAAATGTCACACACTGTGCTGAATCCAGCCATCACAGCTACTGTAGCGGGGCTTCTTCTTCTCTTTTTTTTTAAAGCACAGCACAAAAATAGCAGCCAAATTATTCTGAAGGAGATGTAGGTCAATATTGAAGTTTCTCTCTCAGGTGTGAGGGAGCGAAGAGGAGTAGAGAGGGAATTTTTTTTTTTTATGTTGTGTAAACAGGGCGGCATATTGCTTGCGTCGGCCTCACCAGCATCCATCCCGGAGTATTGGGGCCGAGTCAAACTGACAAAAAGCTAGGACAAAGGATTACACCGCAATCATAATCCCATAATACACCAATCCAGTTTTATAATGCCGCTTACTTCAGTTATTCCATCGTATATTTCAGCCACTATTGATTCCGGTGACACTGAGGTTGGCAAGCACTGCTGGCTACAGTACACAAGGCAGTGCATGTGTAAAACATTTTTACAACGGCGGGGCAATTTTGCTTTAAGTCATCATTATGACAATTGCCTGCTCTTTAAACCATCCCTCATCCAAACCTCTTTATGTATTACAGCTTTAGTCAGCAATCCTCTGCGCACACACAAATTTCCATTTAATCCATGTACAAGGCTGAAGCGTTTCACAGACAATAACACGCAGACAAAGACGGATTTGACTATGGCAGAATACTCTCGCCGACAAGCAGACTGAGACCAGCGTGGACAGAAAGCAACAATGCAGAGCAGTGTTATTCTCTTTATGAGGATGGAATGAGTTGTCCGGCACCGTGTATCCTCGAGCCAGGCTGAATGTTAAACTAAATCCATAAATGAAGAGGAACACGGTCTGCATGCACAAAACTCCCCTTTAGGTCTAGTTGTAATGTAGGCAAAGCCTTATTTTCACTTTAGTATGTTGGTGCTCGTGTCGCCGGCGGCTTCCAGATGAGCAAAATTAGCATCCAGGCAGGTGAGGGGCTGTTACATGGAAACCAAACAGTGCCTCAGAAGTGGCCGACTAGCCTCTGTGGGAGAATATAAAGTGAGAGGATGAAAGGAGCTCTCTTGCCCACAACCATGATGCAACTCCACTAATTACCATTAGCTGACCGCTTAATTATCATATCAATAAAGACTGTGAAATCAAATGAGGCACAGACCACTGCGAGGTGTTCCAGTAAATAATACTTGGATATTATGAAACACAGTTTTCCAGGACACTTTTGTGCAAGCGTTTTTTTTGTTATTTGAATTTCATCAGAAGCCCTAAAAGCAGTAATCCTCATGCATTGGTGCAGTCATTCCCCCCCGAGGATTAATTCTAAAGAGGTACTCGCTCTCACTGATGTTCGGGCTGCTTCTCTGATATGGTTAGCCGGGAAAAGCAGCGGGCTCTGTGTCTGCGACGACTATTCCCCTCACAACCAGAAAAGCAGGAGATTTGTGCTCCCCGGAACTAACTTGACTCAGCCACATTTTGGTCTGCGAATCAGAGGGGGGGGGGGGGTGACGCTAGGGAAATAAACACGTTTGGGAAATGTGGAAGCGCACTTCCGAGTCAAAAGAACGAGGTCCGATGTTGTTTTTGTCTCATTTCCTCCCAAAGAACACACTCCCTTGGAATAAGTGGGCCGTGATTCGGTGTCACTGTGTGTCTCAGCATGAAATCATGGAGGAATGCAATTATCACTTCGCTCAACAGACATTTCTCTGAGATGTGAGCGAACAACTGGGAACATTAAGAGGGCAGCGAGAGGGAGGGAGGCGAGGTGTGTGTGGGTAACACCAGTTAATGCTGACCCCAATGTGTGCTCTCAACTTCCAAACTTCCTTCCGTTACAAAGTCCTAATCTGCTGGCGTACTCGCGATTCATGACGGGTCAAAAGTTTGCCATAGAAACTCCTCTTTCTTCTATTACTCCTACAACCTCTTGTTTTCGATTGTTTTATGACTTTTAAGAGCCATTATTTTCTCCATTATGACCTTTAAATTATACGCCCAAAGCGCCACTGCCAAGGCTACTATTGTGTGCTCCATTTCCCTTGGCAGACCTTATCCAAAATTCATTCCCCGAACAATAATTCTTGGGGAAATATTAAAAGCTGTTTGATAGAAAGGGGGATCAGATTACCTTGGCCTACACTCGAGGTCATTTCGACTCATTAGAATGGAGTGCGAATTTAAAAAAAGCTTTGCGTGCAACTTGGGAGCGAGTCAGCTGTAGCGTTTTCAAGAGAGCTGGGCAGGTACCAAACTGTCACCCCCAGTGCTCAGCGAGAGGCAAACTGTCACCTCCTTACTATTAAAAGAACTCCCCTGAGAAAGAAAGAGGGGGGGAAGGGAGAGTGGAGTGTACAAACTCATCTCCAAACAAACACAGACGGGTGACATGAACTGGCTGCTTTTTTTTTTCTCCCCCCACATACACAAGGTCAAGTTTCTTTTTTAACAACGCATTAATAATACAGAGCCTGACAATTAGTGCCACATGAAAAAAAAGGCTTGTTTACTCGACAGCTAGGGCTAATTAACATCATCCAACAAGGCTATTTGCTTGCATTTAAAGCAGATCAGGTGTAATATTTCATTATTTATTTTTTTCTCTAGCAAGGCCGTAACAATGTTTACCTATGTGCCGCGTTGAGTAAATTAAGAACACAGACAAAGACAGGCCTCTTAACACACGTAGACACACAGCTGAGGCTATCTTTGGCTGCGCACTGTACTGAATGTGCTTGGCAAGCAGGCTGATGAAAGGTAACAGCAGGAGAAGAACTCATTATAGATCGTGATTCAAATTTAAAAAGGTAGCTGGGACTTTATTCCTTCTAAGAATAACTTCATCCGGTCCACTTTTTTTAGACAGTATTTACAAATCTGAATGTCAGACAACTCGTCGTAGGAGACCCGATTTGGAACAACTCCTCTGAATTGAATTTGGAAGCACTTTGAGACGGACTTTTACCATAAGACTACCATGATGGATTTTTCTATGATTTTTAGTCCTAAATTTAAAGTCACAGAAATAAAAAACGCTCTAGAAACTGTATTTTCACATATCTGACAAATGAAAGCACCGGTGCATGCACATAATATGCAAATCCACATACATACACACAATGCCCACATACTGTATGCACACACACGCAAAGTGAAAGTGAGCTTAGCTGCAGAGTAGAGCCCCCGAGGGCCGGTCTGTTGATTAATGAGGGGAGGAAGGCGAGGAGAGGAGGATGAAGCAGAAGTGTTAATGGAGCTATGATAGATTCCTCTAGGCCTGGTGTTTTATAGGTGAGTCTCCAGTGTATCCGCACAATCTAGCAATACAGTGTACCACAGAGAACCGTAAAGCCTGAGCCCTGCGTGGGAGGTGAAATATGTGGATCAGATGGACTTGAAAATCACCTTTTTAAATCACACAGCTAACATTAATAAGGGAATTCATTTAACTGTGAGGGAACATTATTAGAATACTGTAAGTTTTTTTTTTCTCAGCCACAAGATAGATCGAAATATAATTAATTTCACCAACTTTATTGCAAACACCTTTACCCAAAGTCGAAAAAAGGAGCAAAGATTCTCTTGTAAAACACTACAGAGAGAACCAACTTTCTGACAACAGTGACAGCGCGATTTTACAGGAGGAGCATCCAATTTGTTCATGACTGTCACATCGCTGGAATGTAATATTTAACAGCTTGAATAAATATTCTGAGTCAACAGTCTTCAGTTCATTGTCAGGGAGGCAGGTGGAGGAGAATCTCTCAGTGAGTGACATCACATCACAGATAGTATAGAAATAGTCTTAGTCTTTCCTAAATAACTACTCACATATGTATATGTGAGTATATGTATAGTAGTATGTATATGTATATGATGATATACATCGTCAAAACGATATAAAAATGTCTAACGTATTTATTTTTCGATATCGTTTCTATCGCTATATAGGCTAGGCAAAAATGTATTTCATTTTTCTCTATAATATCACTTAAAACTGTTTTGTTCATTTTGCACTTAAGTTCTTAAAATGAGAAAATACTCAGTACTTTTCATTTGTCAGGCATTTACTTCACACGGGAGTATACAAAATAGGCTTTAACATGTGGTTATTTCATATAGACTATTTATTTATTTATTGAATTACCAGAAAACATGCTATATCGTGATAAATGTCATTATCAAGATATGAAATAACCTATATTGTGATAGATTTTGGCCATATCGCCGAGCCCTAGCCTTTATTTTTTGTTAATATGTTAAGAAAGCTTTTGGTTTGTAGCATTTTGCAATATTGTATAAATCTGCAATAATGTTTTGGGCAACTTGGAGGCAGCAGAAACGAGCATAAACACGCCACTAACATATCACTTTTTTTTAAGTTGATATAGCAAACTTGTTAGCACACAGTTGCCTATTTACAAATTCTGCAGATAGAGGGCAACACTAGCATTTATTTGGAGTCATGTTTTTTGCCACCTGGTGAATGTCAGTCCAATGTTAACTCTACTTTTAGCTCCGATTTTGGTCTCTACCAATCTCCCGAAGGAAATATCTGGCTCTTAAGCTGCTAAATGCTCCACTATAGCTAGTTTCCAACTTTGTCTGTCGTTGAGTGCAGGGCAGGTAGTGTACAGTCCATTTTTTTAGATTTTCACTAATGACAAAGATGCTGTTGAGAGCGATGAGAGTGAGCCAAAACAGTAAAGTTGCCAGCCATAAAACCAAAACAATGAGCTGAAAGTCGCTATAAAGCTCCGTAGAGCTGGGTTCATTGCTATGAGCAACCCCTTTCACATACAAATCCTCATATGATTGATTATCATTAAAGAAATATTGATAAAGCCGCTTTAAATGATATGCTGTGTGACTTTTCTACACTTGACATACAAATAGAATGATTGAAAGTGGAACAACAATTGAAATGTGGTTGGATAATATGCTTGTTCCCCCTACTTGTTTTTATGGTGTTGAATCAAGTGTCTCGTCTGTTGTCAGGGGGCAGAGTCTGCAGGGATTGGAAAGATTAAATAGCCATGAAGAGAGTCCTTTTCCACTGAGCTGTGACTTCTCCCCCCAATGGGATTAGAGAACTTTGCACTTTACAAAGCAGCTCATCAGAAAACATTGGGAACACAAAGCCGTTATGGACAGCAGCAGCTTGGTGTGACATGTGTTTGTGTACGGATTTCAGGCAGAGAGACAGAGGAGACGGCGAGAGAGGGAACAAGTTGCTGGGATTGAAAGAAGAGTCCTGTCTGGTATTTTTGAGAGCGTGACACTGAGCGAAGGCAAGAAAAGAGAGTGTTGATACAATAGGGCAGTATTAGCAACCAGACTCTTTATGGCGCATTACTTAATCAATTGGGCTTTAGACATTACGAACTACTAATAACAGCGTTCTGTCACGACAAAAAGCTTTTTTGATAATTAGGAACAACGGGAATCAATGATGTGAAATGTTCAAGTGGGGTCCGGGCAGAGATTTATTTATGAAAGCGACTATATAATAGAGGCACATTTTTCACCATGAATAACGACTGTTGGACTGTTGTTCCCACATCCTGCTGGAGATGCAATTCATCAGGGCCAATAAGAGCTGGTAATTTGTCTTCAGGTCTTTTGTCTGATGGAGGAAGCTGATGAAAACCAAAGGAAATGACCACACGATGTATAGCCCTGCATATCTGTGAATTAATGCACCGAGTCGAAAAGCATCCATCACAGGAAGAGCTGAAAATAGGCTACATGCACCCACAAGGCACAAATAAAAATCATAAACAAAACAAGGAAAAATCCTCTATCTGCTACAGTTTCAATTTCTATTTGGCAATCAGAAAGATGGAGTGGGAAACACGGCTAATTGTGGCCACTGGACGTTAGAATCTAATCATTCGCTAATTGATATAATCTGATTTCTTTGCCCAAGCCCAGTCACATTTATCCGTGTTGTTTGGAAGTCTCAATTCCTAGCTGTCTTTTCTACGCTCCACTGATGAGTACAGTTCCTTGGGTGAAAAATCTCCTGACATCCACCATTCTGGACGGCCTGTCATTGTTAATAGTGAGTGCATGGAAGTGGCAAGATCCTATCTCAAATGGCTGTGCCATCTTAGACAATAGATCCATTGTTCTCCACTTCTTCTTGCGTCTGCTTTGGTGGGTGCTCGAGCGCCAACAAGGGGGAACATACCCACACACCATTACAATACACGCTGTCCACGTAAAGGCCACTGGTCACTGAACACAAATGCTCACTTGTTAGACAAAAAAAAACAGCTGAGTGAGACAAAAGAGGGATAAAACTGTTAATAACTGTTTTATCTGTAGACAGAAATGGTAGGAGCGCACCATGGGTCCAAGAAAGTACTTTAAGAGTAATAACTCTTGATTTTGTCCTGATATTAATGGGTACAAAATGCTTTATTTGCACCATTAATGGCTTTTTCAGTGTAAACTGCAAGCTTAGCATCAGACTCAGGTCTCAAAGGTCTGCAAAACCGAACATTTTGAGATTTTGTATTAGTTTCTAAATAGATGTTTTGCCCAACCAACACTAAAACCCCAACATATTCAGTTTACAGAGCTATAAAATCCTCACATTTCAGAACCTAGAACCATTTTTGGCTTGTTTGCTAAAAAAAAAAAATGACTGAAACGATTGGTCAGTTATCAAAATATTGCTCTGAATGGAATTATTCTTCAACTGTAGTATTTACATGCTTAATTTCTTCCCCAATAGAGCAAAGGTGGAAAGATACATGCATTTCACATTTATCTCATGAGTAAATATTCATAAATAGTGCCTAACCACAGAGCCAGTATAGCTGGTAGGGGTATTACACCATGTCATTTTGATTTGTTAACAACAAGCATTCCTTACTGTGAGCTTTTGCTGTATTATGGCACGAGCCTCTGTAACACAAGTACTGTAGATTGATACACATTAAACTTCCCTCAAACATTCCCACAAGACCCAAATGTGATGAGGTTCCAATAAGTACTGAGCTACAGTAGTTGTTGCTTGTTTTTTCACTCCCTAAATTACAGAGGGTTATTTGCCCCAAAACAAACTGTATACATTCCCAAGATTGGGAAATGGTTCTCTCGTAAAAAAGTAATTTCAAGAGCCCAAATCACTTCTGTAAATCTATAAACAGGAGAGTAACCCATCTTTTTGCAAATGATATCCTTGTGTTTGGATGATGAATAACTTAAACTCTCAGTCTGCAGCCCCGATTATTGGTTTACTGATTATTTGTTTACGTCCACACTTTTGGCTGATTGTATTTTCACTCCTCCTCATTCTGGACCAGACATAATGCATTTTTAATGTGTTTTCTGCTTTGACATTTCTGGTTTGACCAAGGCATTCTCATAACTGCACTTTGATGGCAGTAGAGTACAACTTTGTCCTCTCTAATTTTATTCTTGCTATATTGAATTACATCAGCAGTCTATCAAACATATTATACAGTGTGTATCTTTGTCAAATCTAAGTTAGTTTGTTGGTTTCAATCTTATTTGGGCTTGAGTGTTAGACCAACTGTGCAGACCAGCACAATGAAGGTACACTTTTTGATTTTAAGATGCCCAACAGCAACTCCGGAGCTCAAAAATGTATTCCAGCTCACTGTTGACGTTTTTAAAAAATCAACACAGTCAAGTTTCATATCAACAGTGAGCTGGAAGGGGAATTTGGGGATTTGGGCTGCTATTTGGCACCAAAACAAAATCAGGGAGAGTGCAAGGTAAGGTGGTTTAGCCTCCGAAAATATGATCATCATCATATTTTTAAAGCTGCTATAACTAATATTTTTATAAAAACAATTGATCAAATGACTGTGTGTAATGTGAGAAGGGCTCACATGTTGTCACGTACCCACAGAGACCTCTGCAGTTACCCTCAGCTCTTTGGAGCTTAATAGCTAATTTCCCTTTTAACTCTGAGTTTGGTCTCCACCAACTCCTGTGGGAAATAAATAGCTCTTTAGCTGCTAAATCCTCCATTTTCTTTACCAGGTAAATATTAATTTTGTCTGTGTGCCGTTTGGTGTTGGGCAGGTAGTGCACAGGGGGGATTTTAGAGCTTTGTTTTTGTTGCAGTGTCTGAAAACAGCATGAGAGTGAACCAAAATAGTAAAGTTATGGGCTGTAAAACTAAGCTAAATGTCACTATAACTGCAAGAGTCGGGTTATAATTCTCTGTGGGTTTGTCACATGCAGCCCATTCGCATGAAAAAGGCATATGAATGACACAATAATGTGCAAGGCATTTAGCGTGCAATAAGAACCCCTTTCTTGCTTTTGCCGTGTTATTTGTACGCCATGTATTCTGTACTGACAGCAATGTAAACACCTCCACGTAAATATGCTATGCTCAGAGCTAGTGACGTGGAATAAATAGCGAGAAAGGCCGCTTATGGTGGGCGGATGGGGAGGTGGATGTGTCCAACAAATACATGACTTTTAACCAGGAGACTGGGTTTTTGTTTTGTAAGTTACATTAGTGACGTTTGTCACGTGAAGATTGTCACGTGTTTTTTGGTGAAGTTTTTTCCGTAGTTATGTTATGTTGTTTCTGTACGTATTTTACCTAGTTTACATACTTATTTTAAGGCCAAACATGTCTTTCCCAAACCTAACTAAGTGGTTTTGTTGCCTAAACCTAACTGTAGACGTTGCCATAGTTTTGTTGCGTGGCGTAAAAATGACATGAGAATGTCCATGTAATGTTGTGCTATTTATACGCCTTCCCGTAAGACCGACCCATTTCCATTGTTAATATACAAATGTTAATTATAGCCACTTTAAATATCAGGAATGAAGTAAAACAACAATATATTGGTTCTATTCTTGCTGCATATGCTTGTATGTAAAAGAAGGTAATGTTGAGATTATTGCAGGTATTTGTTTTGTTGGTGTTGATGTGGTGGGAAATGAAATTTTAACAAGAATAATCGAAGTGTGAAAGCTATGTGTGAAGTGCTCTGCGTTCTCTTAAAATATAACATATTTTTACCTCTGGGCCAACATCTGATCTACAGCTCCTTTTGAAGTGTCAAAACATGTTTGTGAATGGAGAGACTGAATAGCAGACAGACCCACCAGCAGCAAACTGAAATTGACCATTTTTGTCAAAAGCTTGAAGAAATGTTGGACAGACGAGTGGAAAATTTTCACAGAACAGCTGACCTTTACTATTTACCACAGCGATGCTTAACCCGGGAAACATGTAACCTGGTCTGAGACTGACGCACAAATTGCTCAAAGGTCATGTTATTCACCTCGTCAAGAGGAGTCCATCCCACTGATAGCATCTCTGAAGGGCAGAAAGAAGGCGCTGCATGAGTGTCGGGCCAGATTTGATGTTTTTCTCAGTGCAGGGACACTTGTTTTTGGCGCTTGTCAACATTTAGTTTGTCTTTATGTTGTAAAAAGAACTGTATGGTACAAAGCCACAGGATTAAAATTAATTGAGAATCCACACACTGTTCTCTGGCAGCAGATTGTTTACTTGTTTGTCGGGTGCATGTGTGTGCCAATTCTTCAATGTTGAACCAAGCCAGTTTGTGTGTATGTGCGTGCGTGCCTTTGCACTGTGTCAGGGAGAATAGCCTGTTGGGGTTATGGAGGGTGCAGCGTGGGGGTGATGAATAGGATGCTTTTGTGCTCAGTCTCTCAGCTGTCTGCAAACGGGCGAAGGAGAGAATAGCGAGAGAGAAAGGGGGGATGAGGTGAGGGAGATAGCCAGATAAAGGGGAAGAAAAGAGGAAGGGAGATAAAATAGAGGGGGGGAGGGATGGAGATGAGAGAGACACTGTGAAGTGTGGGGAGTACAGGTGAGACGCGAGGTGAGAGAATGGGTGGAGAGGTGAGGAAGAGGAGGGGGAATGTGAGAAAGGGAAGGAGAGAGAGAGACTACTTGTGCATTCAAGAACACTGCACCGTTGTCTCTTCAGCCAACAAAGAGACAAAGAAGTTGGCTAATGTAGGAAATCGTTGCCATTCATGTCAGTGGAAAAAGAAAACAAATGTCCCAGGAAAAAAAAAAGAGAGTAAAAAGTGAAGAGAAAGTGCCCCGGTTGGTAATTTTGATCACTCGGCAGAACACAGATCTGACCTCATGGCCTCAACCTTCACACATGACGGGGTTTGGAAATGAGCCAATCATATTGACAGATGCTGATGAGTTCAGGCGAAGCTGTTGGGGTGGCCACTTTAATATCGCATAAAGAGAACCATTCGACTGTACTACTTTCTAATAAAAAATAATGTATAATGCATTTTAAATGGCACAGCATTACAATAGAGACCTGGGCGGGAGCATTAGAAGGTCAACTGTGATGCAAAGTCTTGATATGTGATATTTGAAAGACCTTTTTAAAGCACACAAAAAAAAACATTAAAAAATCATCACATGAAGGGTGAAAACAGCCAGGACCTTTCTGTCCTAAAACCTAGAAGGTACATCCAGTTGCTCTGACAGGTAGGGCAGAGTGTCGAACCAAAGTACTTTTCTGTACCAAGTGAAATGTGTCTGTAGCGCTTAATATCAAAAACTGTCAGAAAAAAAAGAAAGCTGGCATCAAAAGCTTAGTCGTATTGTAAACTGAATATCTCTGTGTTTTTTTATCTGATAGACAAAACAAATGATTTGAAGATGTCACCTTGGGCTTTAGGAAATTGTGACAGTAGAAAAAAAAAAAGGCAAACAATTAATTAATCATGAAAAGCAGATAAATATTCAGCAGAATAATCGGTAATGACAATAATTGTTAGTTGCAGCCAGTGGGCAACCTCCGGGTCTGAAAAGTGAAGCCATTGAGGAAGTGCCTTAAACTTGCATTCCTTCTAATAGCCAGCAGGGGGCGACTCCTCTGGTTGCAAAAAGAAGTCAGATTGTATAGAAGTCTATGAGAAAATGAGCCTACTTCTCACTTGATTTATTACCTCAGTAAACATTGTAAACATGATGTTTATGGTCTCAATCTCTAGTTTCAAGTCTTCTTCAATACAGCATGATGTTCATTTAGTAAATTATGGTCCCATTTAGAGTCAAATAGACCATAAAGTAGGGTATGCTTTAGGGCGTGGTTACCTTGTGATTGACAGGTCGCTACCACATCGTTGGGAGTTGTCCACGTTTTTGTCTCATGAAAGTTAATTGCAACATCTTAGTCGCCTAAAATTGTCTTAATCAGCGTTCGATTGTAATTAGCTCCATGCTCTCGTGTCTTGCAAATAACCAAGATTGCGACGGCCAAAAAACAAGATAGTGACGGCCAAAATGCCGAATTCAAGGCTTCAAAATGGCAGTCCACAAACCAATGGGTGATGTCACAGTGACTATACGTTCACTTCTAATATACAGTCTATGGTTGCAGCTCTACTGGCATCAAATGTTTGGCCAGACTTCTGATCTTGTTTACTCATCATTTGAGAAGATAGTTCCTTATTTGAATCAGAATATTTTTTCAGACACATTAAACCTTCAAGAACTTTTGTTCAAGCGCATAATAAATGAATCAATAAGTTGATCAGTAGACGGACGGTAAACTTATCTGCAACAATTTTGATGATCAATTAACAATTGTCAAGCAAAAAATGCCTAAAATGCACTGGTTTCAGCTTGTCAAATGTGAAGATTTGCCTTATATAAGAGTATTATTTTGGGGTTATTTTTTTATTATTTTGAGGTATTGGACTGTTTGTTTGGATAAAACAAACAATTTTGAAGATGTCTTCCTGTGCTTTGGGAAACATAAATAAACTGGCGTATCATATCAGAGAGAATTGAAAGATTTCAAACTATATCAGCCCTAGCAACATGATAGACCACTGGATGGAGGTCTACAGTATGTTGCACGTATGGCTGCATTTTAGTGATGAGGAAAAGCAAAGAGGCCTGTGGATGTCCATATTACTAAATCTGAGTCTAGTATCCTTCTGTTCATAGACATTATTGAGGTGTTGAGTCAAAAAATGAGACAAAGAATCAAATAAAATATGATGTTTGAGATCATCCTGCAAAATAGCTACAAAATAACCCTCACACATCCAAATAACCATCCCTTCCAAAACAGATGTGTGTCTTTCCAGTCAGCCCACGCACATGTCACACATTTGGATTTCCATCTCCCTCAAAACACTTGAAATTAAGCCATTTAGCACTGATGAGGCATTTTTCCCCCACAGAAAAAAACAAGAAGAAGAGGAATCATCCCAGAGATGCCCTCCATCAGTGCCTGTTGATTCAGGCATACAGATACCTTATTTCTGCTTCATTTCATTGTTTCTCTCTCTCTCTCTAACTGATTCAGAATGAGAATACTAGCGTGGACAGATAAATACTTTCTGTCTACCCACACCGGGGTCCTCTGAGGCCATCGCAGCATGGCTTTTCTATGATGAAACAGCAGCGAGCGGTGGAGGGCTGAGGGAGTGGGCGATCAGGACACAAACTGTTTTTCTCCACAAACAGCAGGATGAGACGTGGAGCTGGCAGAGATATGGCATCCATACCTCAAGCGCAGCCAACGCAGCGTGCGTCCCTCGCTTGCTTTGCAAAGTCATACACACTCTGTTCCTCTGAACACACACACTCTGTTCCTCTGAACGCATCCAGCTAATAGCATATGCAAGAAGTAAATAAACTGAGGCCAACTGTATGTGTGTGTGAGCTTATTTGCATGTTAACAACAACAAATGCCATTTGTTATATCAAGCTTGTGTTGTGCAAGTAAAAGGTTTCTCTTACTCGACAATCACTCTTAAAGAGCAATCAAAAGGTAAGCTCGATGGCGGGCGAACAATAGTAGGGTAATGTTGATGAAGCCAGGTGATGATGTGAGGAGGCAGACATCATTAGCCTCCATCATCACACTTCATCAAAAGGAGAGGGAGTGTGCCCGCTCTGTTTTGGCGTAATGAGCTGGAAGCATGAACAAAAGCAGATGGCTTCATGAGTCAGACAATAAGGCGCTCATAATTGAATATATATCATTCATTTTCAATTTAAGCGGTCGAAGCCATTTTTTTTCCTCCAATGGAAATCCATTATCAGGGCACATTATTGAGGGGACTGCCATCACACACCGAATCAGCTGGATTTCAATGAGACTTTTTCAATGCTGGGAGCAATTCATCATGACTGAAAGAGAGTTAAAGTGCGGTGACTAATAATAGGCTGATGACAAATGGTATCCCTAGTACTATGTTGTACATCCTAGAATCCATAAAATGTTAATTAGCATTATGATAAAGATACCTGTGGTGCACAGTTGTAATTGACCTTATTATAGAGTTAGTTATGGTGTGGTTAATGTATGTCATAATACTTTTACATAGCTTTTTATGGTTAGTTTATAACTACAGTTCTGCTTGAAAAAAGTGTGATCTGTCAATGTTTGCAACCTAACACATCTGTGCAACTTCAAACGTCTGTTGAAAGCTGCTCAGCTCTGTACTCACTGATCTTTATGTCATGGTCTTCATGACTTGCTTTTACTTGACAAGCATACTTTGTGATGTGCTATTGTGTGTAGCTGTGTATCGTGCGTTTTGTATGTTCTTTCTTTGTATGACTGTAGTATGTTTCTTTGTTTTGACCTGCCAAGGGACTTACAGATGTGAATTATCTTAAAGCTATAATCTGGTATACGGTGCATCAAATGGTGCCATTTATGTTTTAAACTGTACATGGTCCCTTTTAAATAAAATAATAATAAATACATTTTAAAAAAAAGTCAGAAAACTACATAACTTTCTCAATGACAATAAAGGCTGACACCCAGCTGTCAATCATCTCCTCTTATGCCAACAACATCTCAGTATGTTTTTGCACAATGCACACTATGAGAGAAACTCAGCTCTAATCAGTTTTTCCTCTTGAAGACCTAGTACTATGTTGTACATCCTAGAATCCATAAAACATTAATTAGCATTATGATAAAGATCCTTATAGCCTGTGGTGCTCAAGTTGTAAGTGACCTTATTATAGAGTTAGTTATGATGTGGTTAATGTATGTCATAACACTTTTACATAGCTTTTTTATGGTTAGTTTACCTTTTTTTCCTCTAATATGACTACAGTTCTGCATGAAAAAGTGTTATCTGTCCATGTTGACTACACACAGCATAACTTTCTCAATGAGGCTGACACCAGCTGTCAATCATCTCCTCTTATGCCAACAACATCTCAGTATGTTTTTGCACAATGCACACTGAGAGAGAAACTCAGCTCTAATCTGTTTTTTCCTCTTGAGGAGCTTCACAGCAGGACTTGCAGCCTATGGAGCAATTAAAGCCTCTTTCTTAATCCAGAACAACTGGAACTCCTCTTCCTCTTCCTCTTCCTCCTCCTCCACCAGCAGCAGCAGCAGCAGCAGCGCTAGTATCTAGACAGCAAGTGCAACAGTATATATACTCACCCCCAGTTTCTTACTCCGTATCCTCACGTATCCCTGTTTGACTATGTCGTTGAAGTTGGAAGCCATGGTAAAGGAGGAGGTGAGGAGGGGATAGGGGAGAGGGTATAGCTTCCTGCCCGAAACTCTTCTTTCTTTCTGGGTAAATGCTTTACTCGCTCGGTCGGTGAGACATCCAGCAGGCTATAGGAGAGAAGAAGCGAGGCGGTGGTGGGGCAACCTGCGTCCTGTGTCAGCGCTCAGGCTGCCCGGCTTCAGCGGCGCGATCCATCCGCCAGAGAGGAGGGAGATACCATTCAGTCAGCTGATTCACTGGAGAGAGGAGAGGAGAGGAGAGGAGGAGGAGGAGAGAGGCGCGCTTCCTGGACCACACCATCCCCAAAACAGCGAGGGGGGTGTGGGGGATAACTGCTGCTGCGGAGGGGGTGGACCTATCTTTAATTCAAGGGGGGGGGATACCAGACTTTTTTTTTTTATTATTACTCTAAAATTGTCAGAACTGTTGCTGACAACCATTCATTTCCCCATATATAGTGGAAAACTATCTTATTATAGTTGTGGATTAGTCGTCTTGCATCTTGGTCGACTACTGGAACCTGATTAGTCATTTTATAAGAAATGAGCTCAGTCATGTTATCATGGTCACATCACTGGAATAAAATAATGGCGTATTCAAAAATATGGGTTTGATCTTAAAAGGACACTATGTAATCATTAATTTATTCATTCATTCATTCTCACTGTGCAATATCATTTTCCACTTGTGCAATTTTGTTAATAGTCTGTTTATTGTGAATACTGTATATACTGCTCCTTTTATTATACTTCCTTCTATTTAAATGGTTCATATTTTGTTACACTTTGTTTAGCTCTTTTTTACTGTGTTAGCTGATGCATCTTGTTTTTTGCACTATCCCCTTTGCTGCTGTACACTGCAATTTTCCCCACTGCGGGACTAATAAAGGAATATCTTATCTTATCTTCTAACTTTTAAACGAAGAAATAGAAAAATAAATATTCTTCCTCCTACAGATGAAAAGGAAACGTATTAAAGGTGCTGTTGATAACATTCAGCCACTAGATGTCGCATTCTCCCTCCCTCCGTTCCATTGCATTCACTTCACAACAAGTGGTTGCCAGGCACTTACCGTCAATCTCAGCCATTTATCTGTTTTTTTCCCACACTGACGACCCAGAGATACCACGTGATACCGACGTTGTTTTTCTAGTGGCTCACAAGCATTTCAAGTTTTCGCGTCGGCCACTGTAGTTCTCCTGCACACTTGGCACACTGGAGAAGCTTCAGATGGTTGCAATCTGCAACCGCACCACTAGATGACGCCAGGTCCCACACACTGCACCTTTAAAATTCATTGTCAACTATTTTGATAATTGATTCATCAATTTAAAATTTTAAAAAATTGAGATTTTTAAACCATTCTCTGACATTTTATAGATCATTAAGGAAACTATAATCAGCATATTTATCAATGATGAAAATAACCATTAGTTGCAGCCTTAATATTTTAGACACTATGAGTTGTGACTGTAAAGCGCAACAATAAGTTGACAGTATTTTTTTTATTTTGCATGGTTATATATGGGGTTAACAGGACACAAGGACCTGGAGTCAATCTGTAACAGCATTATATGTTCATGTTTCTCTATAGCCTATACAGTAGAGGCCAGGGCTGGTCATTCATCATTTTGATCACTAACATAATGTATAAGCAAGTGGTCAAGGTCAAGATCGAGGTGCTCCTCTTGGTCATTTGTATCACTCAACATCTTTCATAAGCCTACTCGTTTAGTGAATTTCGATGTAACTTTTGAAATCTGTAGTAACCATTCAAATTCTGGCCTCCCCTTTTCCCCTTCAACAATACGTTCAAAGAAAATATGCAAATGTAACCAGAGCCTAGTGTTCAGGCTAATTTGCAACAGGCTTTTTTTTTTTACCTTGCCTTTGGGTCATTATTACCTGTTCTGAGTATGAATATCATTTCCATATTTTTGACCAGACTAATAAGGAAATACAATTGCCAGTGTGTGAGCACCACGTTTCGTCATTATTAGGTGGCCTTGAATTGATGCTGTTTGATTTGTCGAATAATAAAAACCAGCTAGCCCAGTAAAGGATCAAATAAATTGTGAGCAAACCAGACTGTACAAAGTCTACAGCCGCCGCCTGCAGCTTGTATATATTGTAGATACAATGCTGCAGATTGGCAATCAAAAAGCCCTGAAAATAAAAGCACAGAAACAAATTTTGATCCCTGCCAAAAGCTATAATCCTGATGGGGATGTAGTGAGAGGCGTAGCTCCGGTTGTGCAATCGCAGAGAGTGAAATCCTCGGTATAAGGGAGCAGATGGCTCAGGTATATTGATATGAGGGGCCACCATTACTTATGTTGATTAAAATGTGGAGAAGAGAGATGGCTTGTGTAACAGGCGTTATATAAACAACGTTATGATTAAGTGAAGATCACTTCCAGAACACCTCTTCCTTTATTTTACATTCTTCTATCTAACAATAAGAAAGCACCATAGATTAATGTGACAATATCAGAAAAACAGATAAATGAGGACGCAAATGTATCTTTTTCTAGCTCTGCACAATTACCCTATTGCTCATACTAATGTATTATTTGTTGTGTTGCACCGAAAGAAAACGTCCTCTGATGCTTTGTTCAGACGGCTGCCACTTTGAGAAGTGCTATTCTGTCAAGTGTCAGCTTTTGAGGTAAAACTCAATGTCTGTATTTTCCGTTCATGGCGTTCAGCGAGCCGCCGCCCCTCCGACAAAACAGCTCGACTTTGATAGTCTTCATATCTCCCTGGAAGTGTCCTCAAATTTCAGACTTGTCAAAGTTGTTTTGTCTTCGTAATCCTCTTTGTACAACATGGCCTCGTTCCATTTCCGCTGCCTTGTCATCCTCTCTCTAAGAAACCAACGCTGACAGCAACAATGTCTTTTCATTGCACTAAATATTGTGCTCTGGTGCCATTACAGAGAGAGATGTCCTAGTTTTTGAAGGGAAGTAATTGCCTGCCGTGATACGAGACCAACTACCGGTTTGGCCTCAGTTGGTCGCAGGTAGAGAGGCTCGGCGTGCGGGCCGCCACATGGCTCTGACATACATGAACGGCCGCCAACAGGGTCAGAATCTATGCGGAGAGTCGCTTAAGAGCGGAGAGACCTTCGTCAAGGTCATGTGGCGAAGCGGCCGATATCTACTGAGCTGTAGAAAACAACTCTCTGTCCAATATGGTCAATTTATCAGGTATTGACCTCATAATCATCACCATTTTTCATAGGCGTTCCGCATCACGTATCTAAATCCCTTCACGTCTGTGATGATTAATACCGGGAAGACTGAGCTGCTCCATGCCATCCATTAAAGCACTTAAGCATTCCTTTAAAAAAACAAAAAACCCTGAATTGTTTATTTAGTCGCAGCCGAGGCGAAAGCAAACTTTAGACAGGTTTGATGGTCTGGTGAAATATTAAAATTGCCTTTGCATTGGATGCTTAGTTCGTCTCAGTGCTATTTGGCGGACGTTCACGAACACGAGCGGCTAAATAATTAACACATTCTAAAAAGATAAGCAGGGGTGAATGAAGGGAAGAGAGAGGGGGAGAAATGCCTCCACGCTTAGTTGTTTGCCAGGTAAGCATTTTTACACGTGGGCGGAGGAGAGAAAATAGAGATCACACAGGCAGAGTTATGGTAATGTTCTGCTCCGGGTTCCTGTACTCAAGCTTTTTACAGCAACCCGTATCAGCCTGATATGTTAATAGGCACAATGGGATTTGGGTTTGATTAAATGTCAATGCCTGGAGGAGGAGGAGGAGGAGGGGGAAAAAAGCGAGTGTAGAAAGAGAGAGAGAGAAAAAAAGTCAATTTCTCAGAATAAGAGATGCAGGCTGTTCTGGGCTCAGTGGGTCCTTGGCCATCCAAGGAGGACATTGGTTAGTCACACAATATAGGACAGCTAAGGTTGTGCATAGTCCCCGAGGATCAGGCCATGACATGTTTGTGATTTACTCCATAACAGCTAGAAAAAGGGAAGTGGTTGGAGGGCCTCTCTGTCCTTCTCGAGAAGGTGAGTCATGAAAGTGGGAGAATCAAGAGGGTCTTTTTCTTCAATCACAAATGAGCGTACAAGTAGAGAGAATAAGCCTATTACAAGGCTTCCAAATGAACCAAAAAATGTTATCAGAAGAGCCGAGGATAAGATTAAATGTGCGGCAGCGTGTCTGCTTTAATAAAGCACATACACCTTTTCATGATTGTCCGTTTTTTTTAATTCTGGCTTATCTGCAACGAGATAAAGTGCGCATTTGCATCCGGAAGAAGATTTATAATTGTAAATGAGTGCATGACTCAGAAAAAAATGAACTTTAGAAGTAAACTGTGTAGGTGCACTAATGATCATTATGGTAATGGGGGAGGATGAATGGCGAGGAAAGTGAGGATACAGATGAGGGTGAAGCAGCAGGGGAAAATACAAAAATAGGAAAGAAGAGAGTGAAGAGCATGGTCACAGTGAATAGAAAAAGGGAATGGCTCACTCTCGGGGAAAGGCTATACCTCCTGCTGGTTTGACCCAGGCTTTGTGTCCTAAATTGGGGTCCATCTTATGTCACAGCGAGGCTGAACCCCGGGTTGGATCTCTGGAGACGTAGCAGTTCTGCTGCTGTGGCGTTTCTGGAAAACAACCTGGGGGAGGCTGAATCCACAGTTCATCACACTCAGCTCCTCTTGGAGGACAAGAGGAGTAAAATAGGTGCCTCCCTCCACTCCCACAAGAGTGATGAGATGCCTGTTTTCCTTCCTCTTCCTTTTATTTTTAAGCCACACAGCTAATTTGGAGACCAGAGGCTGAATTCATCAACTTTCTATAAGTGAAGGAGCGACTGGTCTCGGATCACTGACCATGCCCTTCATGTGACCGTCTCGTTCATTGTAATCATCTTTCATAGTCAGAGACACTTGATGAATTAGAATCAGTCTTCATAATACTGTTTTTAATTCAATTTTACATTATTAAAACGATTATTTTCGTTGTCAACACATTCATTTGAAGTTACAAGATGACATCCTGTTTGTTGTCCTCCTTTTAAAGCTTCAGTAGGCAGAACATTTTTGGCATCATTGGGCAAAAAAATCCATAATAACCTCTCAGCATATTGTAACTCAAGTGTTCTGAGAGAGACTTCTGCACCTCCTCATGGCTCTGTTTTCAAGCTTTAAAACAAAAGACTTTGGCCAATCACAGGTCATTTCTGAGAGAGTGTTCCTATTGGCTGTGCTCCGGCTGGTGGGCGGTGCTTGGTATTTCTTCAACTGATCTCAACATGGCAGCTAAACAGCACACTACAAGATGTTTCTGAAACCATTTGATGCGAGAAATAGGCATTACAGTAACAGAATATTGATTCATATTTGATCAGCGCTGCGTAGTTTGACCGTTTGATCAGAGTTTGTGAGTGATTGACAGCTGCTCAGAGACGACAAGGCTTCAGCTCGGCTCTGATTGGTTGTTTTCCTTTGGTCTGTGAAATCTTGCAGATGCCATTAGGAGCACTGGAGGACACAGAGGCACATGATTTTTTTCAGATTACCTGTCTCATGCACTACTGTCAAGATTTTTTAAAAATAATTTGTTTAATCATATTTGCTCCATTTCTACCCACTGCACCTTTAAATAGTATTCTGGATTTGTTAATTTCCTCACTTTCTCCTACGCCCTCCACACAGAGGGTCAACTACAGAAGACATGAAGCTAGTATGGATTCATGCTGAAGGCAGAAGCTAAATGTCAAGAGGGTGTAATCCAGGGGTTTTGATCTCACGCTGCCGCCCTGTAGCCGCTGACCCTTGAACTCTCTGTGTAATTATACATTCATCAACACACTTGCTGCTGTGTCTCTTTAACTCATCATAGCCTCTGAGTGGAGACAGACAAGCGTGACTAATATGTATGCCCTGTAGAGGGCAATATTGTCTGCGGCGTTAGGGGGAGTACTTTGAAAAGGGCTGTTTAAATGTCTTCATGTTTCTACGCTATGATAATGAGATCTCTGTACTTGTTCAATAATGTAATAAGGTGATGAATGAGCAGCATAAAAGTTGTGTAGCAGGAGGTTTATCTTGCTGCAGAAAAACTAAAATCTGTCAAGTGATTTAACACAAATTGCATTACCCCAAATCAAGATGCTCTGTGGTTTGTTGTTGCTGGAATACAGAAGACGATTTTATCACCGTGCATCTCATTCAATATGCAGCAAATAATCAGGTGCAGATTCATGAATTTCTTTGCAAGAAGGTGTCTGTCCCTCAACTCAGTGTGAAAACAGTTTGAACGAGTGTGATCAGAGGGGTCAAACTTGGCTCAAACTGCACCCTGAGAGCTGCAGGTTATTGGCTTCCTTATTTAATCTGACAGATTTAATATAAAACAGGTGACCCTTGTGCTTTCCTCTCAATGGCCGTGGCTTGTGGGTCCTCCTTTCGGGATTGGCAGAAGCACACGACTCCAGCACTGCACCGTCCAGGTCGGGGACAAAGCTACTCTTTTACCCTGCAGGGCCCGCTTCACAACGGCCCGTGTGTGAGCATGGAAAAAGAGTGGAAATGAAACCTCCTCTGTAAATACGCGAAAGGTCAGCGATGACGTCGGAGTCCGGGGACGGCCTCCAACGTGATTTTGCGGCCCCGTCGCCGGCGCCTTATTCGTTGTACCTCTTTATATGTTGCACTCTTTGCTCCCTGACCATGATCCCAATATAAATACACTCCTGTCATAGAATTGTGTTTGGTGAGTCGCCCGCTCGCTCATGAGTCTATCTACTGTACCACAGTGCAGGCAGCTACAAAAGGAAGAGTCATTTTTGCTGACTCGTACAAAAACTTGAAAACAAACTTATTCTGGGATTCCTTTTGATGTAGTTTACTATGAACTATGAGTCTTCTCCCACTACCCCTGGGCCCTCTAGGCCTCGGCCCAAGACGCTCCCACTTCCTTCTTCTTGTATTATGATTGACTGCAAAGGAGTGTGTGTGCCCATCTACCGTGCATGGCCTTATTGTTCGCCCCATGACCTTCAACGGCGCCGTATGTAGCTTTTCAGCCTTGTTGTCCTGCCAGCTTCTTATACTCGGTTCCTGTTCCTCCTCAACATTTATTTTCCTTTCCTTTGCAAACAAGTGTTTGTTTTACACGCGGGTTGTCTGATTGCGCCTTGGATAGGCAGCTTTGAAACTCCATTTCCTCTATCATCCATGGCTTTGTGTGTGATGAGTGATGCCACATTCCTGAGCTGTAGTTTTGTTATTATTCTTATCATTAATTCAATCACATCTGGAGGATAAACAGGAAAGCTCCGCTAGACAGCTCACTTGTAGAAATGTGCTATGAAACATTGATAAATGATCCGCAGATAAAGTGGTAGGCTTAAAATTCGGTCCGGGCGATAAGACTTACACTCCTTCAAAGAGAAGATGTATGAATTGGTTTCTGTTAAGTGTCCAGATGATGTGGACCGCCATTATTTATTCTGAGGGATAGATCTAACAGCAGTGCAGTCTGGGAGGCAGCCAGCCCCTCCTGGAGAGGTACTGTAGGCACAACTTTCCCTTCTTCCACGGTGCCTGTTTTTTGGAAAGGCTTTTTACATGTGGCCCACATCTGCATCCAGGGCATAAAACTGCTTCACTGACACCTATTTATACAGGAACAAATGTCAGTGTTAGTGTCTTATGTGTGCAAATTGTTGACAATAAATCATCCAATGTGCAGGGTTTTTTTCCACCCTTCGGTAATAAAGTGTTTCGGTAGTCCTGCCTGTCACAACAGAAGTTAAGATGAATGTATGTTCATCATGGTATGCATACAAAGATGCCTGTGTACAAGAGGGAGACAGTGAGAGACAGCACAATTGTGTTTAGCATCATCTGTGAGGAGTAACCAGATGTTTCTTGATTGGACTTTCTACCTGCAACCAAAATAATCTCGCAGGACCAAAAGCTCCCATGTTTCTTAATTTCCTATCAAACAAAGGAGCCTTTTCTACTCGGAAAACCTCATTTATTTGTGTTGGACTGAAGAAAGGAGGGAGAGTATTTGATCTGTTAAAGCCTCCTGCAATTAACCTGGTACAACACATTGGCAAAGTCTGAGTCGCTGACATCTCTCCAATGGCACTATTTTGTTCCAGGATTCAATGAAAAAGCTCACTTTACAGATATTTTTACCAGCATACCATGACCACGCATGTGAAGGTAACCATTGGTTTGACAGTATTAGGTCACGCTGCTCACATCTCAGTAAAACAGTCCAATAAGGGAACATATTTCTTTGCAGTTTGAGAGGTTTTAAAGGAACAGTATGTAACATTTATGGGGATCTATTGGTAGAAATTGAATATAACATGAACAAGTATGTTTTCTTTAGTGTGTCGCCTGAAACTAAGAATTGTTGTGTTCTCGTTTGCTTACAATGAGCCGTTTATATCATAGGGAGTGGATCCTCTTCACGGAGCCCGCCGTGTTGCACCCCCATGTTTACAGTAGCCCAGAATGGCTTTGGTCGAAGTCGATAACGTTACTCGCTCCCGTCGCCGCCGCTCTCTCTCTCTTGCTTCACCACTCACTTCCCTCATACAAACACACACACACTTACTGGCTCTGCTCCAAATGACCTACGCTACTCTTACAACAAATCGAGCGTAGCGTTAGTTCATGCAGGCCATGATGTCAAGCTCTGCTCATACGATGGCGATCAGCTGATAACAGCTGATCTTAAGCCAGCCCAATCAGCTGATGCATCAGCTGACAGATCAGCTGATTCCTCTCTATGCATTCATTGGTCAATTTCATACAGGGCACCTTATTTAAGCTGCTTCAGCCGGCCTACCGTTGCTGCTTCCTCTACAAGCCGCTCGCAACCCACCTCCACCCCACCACCTCCTTTTAATACTGTTTCTAGGGCTGGGCGGTATGGCCTAGGATAATATCGCGATATTTTAGGCTATATCGCAATATTTTCAAATATCCTCTAAGCACGGTGGTGCAGTGGTTAGCACTGGCGCCTCACAGCTAGAGGGTTGCAGGTTCGAATCCGGCTTGGGACCCTTCTGTGTGGAGTTTGCATGTTCTCCCCGTGTTAGCGTGGGTTTTCTCCGGGTACTCCGGTTTCCTCCCACAGTCCAAAGACATGCAGGTTAGGTTAATTGTGGACTCTAAATTGCCCGAAGGTGTGAGTGTGAGTGTGAATGGTTGTCTGTCTCTATGTGTCAGCCCTGCGATGGACTGGCGACCTGTCCAGGGTGTATCCTGCCTTCGCCCAATGTCGGCTGGGATCGGCTCCAGCCCCCCCGCGACCCCTAACGGGATAAGCGGTTGCAGATGGATGGATGGATCCTCTAAGCACTTCATAAATGCTCAATTTAACCCTTTGATGCATACAATCACACCAATATTATGATCTTGTAGTCCCTGCAGTATATGTCTGCATTAAAATCTTGATATTCATTAGTGGTTCTTTGGAACAATTTTAATCTTTCATACAAAAAGGGTTGGCTTGGAAACATTACATGACAATTTGTGTTCGATGTTCGCGATGTAGTCGTTTTCTGTACCGCAGGGGGACAAGCCGCGATACATCGACTATATTCGATGTGTCGCCCACCCCTAACTGTTTATGACTTAATCAATGTCAATTCTGTTGTCATTGATTCCGGCTCTGTTCTGCACCCAGGGGGTCTTTGCTGCTGCTCTCCCTGCCTTTGGCTTTCCATGTGTGCACATGGAAGGGCAAGGAGGAGTGCTCTCCTTGCCTCATGCTACCACGTAGGCTCGTGGATCCACGTATGCGCGTGGATGGCCAGGGAGGTCCCAGAGCAGAGCCATACCGCCAAATATAATGTATATATTACTGCAATGTAATAGTGTCTTTGACTAAAGTGGTCCTGACTGAACTGGCTCTAAAGAAGGCCATTCGCGTTTTTGCGCCGGCCACCGTAGCAATCCTACACGCTGGGCACACGGGAGAGGCTTCAGTTGGTTGCAATCTCAACCTCGCCGCTAGATACCGCCAGATCCTACACACTGTTCCTTCATGACAACCTTTTTTATCACGCTTCACAAAAGCACAGGCAAGAAAATATATACACAAAACACATTTAACAAATCTTTATTACACGGCTTTGTTGAATACTCGATTCTGATTGGTCAATTAAGCGTTTTTATGATCTGTTATTTCTTTATAGCAGACCACTACTATGTATAAGAAACTGCTGCTATGGACGCAGTTCTGATATCAGATACTGGCGGACCATTTATGTGTCAAATTATTGATTTCTGGAGTAAGTAGCCTTGTAATAAGTGATATAATGTACAGCTAGCAGGAAATAAACCCCTTCAGGGCGATGCATCTGGTCGGGTAGTCGCATCATCCTGTCAGGGTTTATTTCACAACAATGACCAAGTTGTACATTATTCCGTTATCAGTCATCCATTGTTTGCCCCTGATTGAATATCTTGTATTCCAGTACTGACTGAATGGTCTTGAGCACCAATTTGACTGAAAGATTTTCAATTTCAGTCAAGTGGTTGGGTGGGTTGGTCACACGAGAGCCAGTTGGTAATGAACGGTTATTATAAATCAAATGTCTACGATTTGTCAGAGGTTTGTTTTAAAAGCGCGGAGGCCTAAAATAACTCAATAATTATATGAGTCACCTTGCCACTCAGGAAAAACTCATTTTTTTTCTCCACCAAAGTACCCACTCCATCTTTGCAAAAACACATTCACAGTGTGGCTATGTACATGTAATATTTTTGGATCATGAGGGGAAAAAAAAGCCCCACTCCCTGTCAGATTTTATGTTTTGTTCATCTGCCAAAGTAAAGGCTTGACAAGAAGGAACACAGTCATTACCATTGGCAGCCATAACTTTTCACCTCGGCGCTGACGGCTTCCCTGACTGCATCGCTGCTATCTGATTCCCATCCAACCATATAGTGGGACAGGCGGCACAGACATAGCACATAAACAAACAAGGTGAGCGCGTGAAAAAATACAATTAAACCCAAATATACAGCACATGCACACACACCGCAAACACATGCAGAAGCACATTCAAACTCTTTCCCTCTCCTCAGGTGTATATGGTCTCTTTGACACAGTCTGCCAGTCTGCTGCCATGCAGCGCCACATTTAGCTCCGCGAGAAGCGCCAGACTGCAGCTGAGCAGAGCACAGTGAGGAGGTTATTAATGGCCTTCCTTATTTTAAACGACAGTCTGAAAACACTGGTGGCACCATGCAGACCCTGCGAGCTGCAAGCTTGTCTTTCATCCCATCTGTCTTCGCGGCGCTCAGTCTCCTTGGTCCTAATGGGCCTGTGGCTGTCGCTCTGTCAGTTTGCTCCTAATGCACCCTTGTCTGTCTGGTGGGTCGCACATGAAGGCACACAACCATCTATCACCATCAACTGATGTGTTGCACCCTCTTCCTTAATTATTTGAAGACATGCAGCATTTTTTTAACTAACAGTGTCCGACACTGCACATGCAAAACTCTATTTCATGAAATTTTGTTGTTCTTATAGACTCTAAAAGTTCGGGAAAGGTGAGAAATTCTGCAGATGTCATGCTCGTGAAGGTGCCAGAGAATCAAACCGTCACGCTGTTTGCAGCCTTCAACTTATCTCTCTGCCCTTTCCCTCTGTCCCCCCACTTTCTCCCTTCTCTCACTCTCCTCATCCTCTTGCCTTTCATTCTTCAGAGCCACCCATCACCACACCCCGCTGTGAGTTTTGACACCTGTCTGATGTATGCCTCTCTTTTTCTCTCGCAGGAGTCTGGGTGCACATGGACGGCCTATCAATCACTCACACGGCCCCCTTTTTCCTGCAGAGCTCAGCCAATCACAAGTGATTGGGTTTAAGCTAAACGTGATGTGTCAGGGCGTAAATGAGGGCGTGCATGAATGTGTTGGCATGCACATGATGTTGTGTGCGTGTCTTGGGGCAACTGTACGGCCTGATTGAAGTAACCTAAGTTGTAAACCTACTGCAGACACACAGTTATCTCCAGACCAATAAGTTGTTTTCCATATGTTGAGAGTATGCATGTGGCATGTTCTCTCCCACATGTGCAATTAAATCTGCTAATGCAGATAGATGTGTGATTACTATTCCCACACATGCACACCCATAAAACTCTTAATATTGTGCCACATTGGTGTCAACGGGCCAGTAAAGTTGTATATTCAACCCATCATGTAAGATTTAGTAGCACTTGTCTGGGGAATAACAAAGACTGGCAGCCTGAGTCACAACCTATTGCAGCCCTCCAGACATCATAACACTGTCGGACATGGATATGGTGGAACCCATTACGGATTGGTCATTTCACTCCATTGCTGCTCAAAAGCAAATGAGGAGTGACGACTCTGCTCCCTGGTGACGGGCCCTAAGAGGAAGGCAGGGACATTTAAAAATCAAAACGCTTCCGCTCTCCAAGGTTTGAATGAATAACCAGTATGGATATTGGGAAGCGGGGGGGTGCCACATCCTGCGAGACTTTGACGTTCGGGTCTTCTCCCTCAAATGGAGCAATGGATCTGGAAGTCCAGGGGATTGGGTTCCCACAAAACCTACCACTTCAGTGACTCCCTGAGGTACTTTGATCTTTGGCTCGGCTTGCTTATCCATTGGGTTAGAGCAAATGCAAAATTACTCAATGCCAATGAGGTTTTAGAGCAGATTGTCAGCTCTAATATGAGGGCATTATGAGCCATATCAGCTGAACTGATCCAGGACCACTGACAGCCTTCTGTGGACATGGCTTCCCAGTTTCAGAGTGCCAATATTTGATCATTTTAAGATATGTATGTATAGCTTTTTTTCATTTCTAGACTATAAAGAGAGCATTTCCCGTCAAAGTCTGCAACTTCAAAATACTCAGCCCGGATTTATCTTTAACTGTGTTTGAGGTGAAATGAGTCTGAGGCAGCGTAGTGTTTTGAGGTTAAGCAAACATGCGTCTGAGTTACAGTATGATCATGTTACTTACAAGAAATCTTCAAATATAGGAATGAATATGGAGCGCCTCCCTATCACCACAGCCACCACAGATCTACAGCAGGAAATCCAATACTAACATATGTTTGAAGGAGACATTTGTCAATTTTGAAGCTGAATTTTGCATTTCTTGGGATCGCAATTTTTGGACAGTGGCTCCAAAACGGACTACTTGAAGTGTTTTTGAATATGTTTTATGATAATAAAAGTCAATAACATTACAATCAGCTGTATGCTACGTTTAAGTGAATATAGTCCAAATGTAATTATGTCTATGCGAAAAGCATCACGTTGACTTTGAGTGATTTAAATGTCACAAGTAAAGGTCTGGGAGACAGCTGTGGTGGTTGTAATATTTTATTGCAAAATGGACTTTTCCTAACAACCTGAGGTAGGAAAATATATGTAATGCACAAAGAAACAGTGACAAAATGCAATGAATTGCAAATTATATTGATTGCAGCTTAAAAGAAAGCTGAGAGCTGGTAAAAAATATGAGCAAATATATCTGTTGATTAAAAATCGCCATTCCCCTACAAAACTGTTGCATAGTATTGCCTCTGTTTATCTATGTCAAAGGAAGATGGATAGATATGACCTGAAAACATGATATTTTCATATTTTATATTTTGCGACATCCAATAAAATGGTACATATATGTTTTTTTTTAGAGAATAACAACTCTGAGGGATGAATGTACTTCCCGACCTGCAGGGAGTTTTAACTAAACCACATTATCTGGAAAAAATAACCAAACAAACAAAAACAATCACACTGGCAAATACAATAATAATACAAAAAAAAACATATAGCAGCATCCTTTATAAATCATATTGATATAAAGCATAATCATATAAAAATAAATGCATGACAATTTGTTCCCCCATCATTAAAAAAGTATAAAATATGACAAGAAACCTCTCCAGAGCACCAGTAAAAATGTGCCAGACTTATTACAATAAAAATGAAACTTAAGTGCCATTATAATGTTATGTCATAGGATTTCTATAATTAGTATTCATACACAGCTATTTGTTAAGAGGGCAAGGTAATGGCACAAAGACACAAGTGTAATGCTATTTACAAATATGTACAGCAAAATATTCAGATATTTACAGAAATTTCCTGCTAAGGATGATAAATTGAAAGCTCAATGCGAGTGAGTACTGACAGTTTCTCATTGTGTATGTGTCAAGTTTTTGTTGCTGGGTTTACGCTGCCATGGAGACGACCTCTAACCCCCGGAGTGTAGCAAAGCCAGAAACATTTCAGTCATTCAGTTTGACAACGGGGCTTGATTACCGCCTATTCAACAGCCCGAGTGTGCTTTCTGTTTGGTGAAGCCGTCCTCCGGGGCACTCAAATCACAGCAAACACCCGAAACGCCTTCCCTCCAGGAGGGTTTTGAAGGCTGCGGGGAAGAAGAGAAAGACAAGTCAGTCTGGGTGCGGCATGTGTCAGATACAGAACAAGTCCCAGCCTTTTGCAGAGAGACGTGGATGACATACACACACAAACAGATAGACTTCAGGTTTTTACGTCCACGTCAGTGTGTTGTCTGACACTCTGATGACAGATGGGACACAAACAGATAGAGGTTGAGGCTCCCTGAGAAAACAGATAAACCAGCCATTTTTACACAAACACAGGGGACCTGCATGTGTTAATCCAACAAAGACAGACATGTTGTGAAGTTAAAGGAGACAGATAAATGATGGGCAGATACTAACAGACGTCAGGCATCTCAGCAAAGTGACAAAGATAAATGTGGTGTGGAGAGGCAAGGGAAGACAGGGGGAGGACAGAGAGAGAGAGGGAAGGCCACAGAATAAATGAGACTGTGTTTGTCCTCTACGCAGGTCATGTTAACTATAGTCATTCTGCAGACCACAGAACGACCCAAAGGTGGTGCAATTTAATATCTGTAAAAAAAACTAGAACATACTATACAGTATGTGGGTCACTTAAGCTTTAAACCGAGGCTGGTACGGACCTGTAACCTTAATGCTGTTTTAGAGTGGTACAGCATGGATTCACATGCTCTTACTTTATTAACATCAGCAAAGTCTTTTCCTTCTGTAGGAAATCACAAGCTCTCTCCTTTGATAAAGCTGCAGTTGGTACCTTTGAGCAAATATGATAAAAAGTTATTTTTATAAAACTGTCACTATATCCTGATAGTACTGCATGAGACAGATAATCTATGAAAAAAGCAAAGGAATCTCTAAAGCAGCTGTCAATCACTGCTCATGAAACTCTCGAACTCCGATCAAACTGTCAAACTAAGCAGCGCTGATCAAATGTTTATCAAGATTCTGTTACTGTCTGTTACTATTTCTCTCCTCAAATGTTTTCAGAAACATATTTTAATACACTGTTCAGCTGTAAAAGTCTGCTCAGCCAGTGGGCAGTGCTTGGTTTTGGCTCGACTGTTTCCAACATAGCGAGCGGGTCACAAACGTTCTCATTTTATGACAGTGAGAATTATCATTAACATGAAACAATTCACACAGACCAAAGGATTAATTAAAACAGTATGTTGTTCAGTATCAGTGAGGCATCGAACATTATTAATACGTCTTAAAAAGTCAGTCTACTTGATGCAGAAGAGCTGCATTGTACACTGCATACATTTGTATTGGGTAGGTGTTTTATTTCCTCCTAAGCTTCTTAACATTCCAGTAGCCACCGTACAAACCAATGACATCTCTTGTTTCCTGCTCTGAGTTAGCAGGTGACACCAAACAGTGTGGTCTACTGTCGCCCCTCCTTTTCTGAGTAGAAATGGGAAAATTATGGGGCAATATAAGCAAAAGTGCACCTCTATGCCGACGATGCAGTGCTCTATTTGCAAACCTGCTATCTCCTTTACTTGCAAATATTGTGAGGCTTTATAGTCTCAGTGATTTTGTCCCTGTGTGGGTTCATATGCAGAAAGTCTTTAGTTTCCAACTCTTACTGTATTAAAACAATTAATCACACACTACCGAGAGACAATTTAACAATTATCACTAATTGTAACCTGCCTAAGACTAATCTTAGAAACTAAATTAAGAAATAAATTAAAAGATATCTTTTCAGAAATGTCTGATGATGAGAATAACTTACTATAACTTGAGAATAACTTTTCGACTTTTCGAGATATATTGAGTGTAGGGAGCCTTCCTTTTAGGCCTGTTTTCATTTGCTGTTTCCCCTCCCTTTAAATCGCTTGCGATTTTTGTGGTTATCCTTCGGGATTAACTTGAAGATTCCCCTGGTCCGCAATTGCGTCCCTCCCACCCCCCCCGTTTCCCCTGACAATTAGTCTATCCACCAAATTGGTTGGACTAAGCTAAAACTGTCTAAAATTTGAACTTATATGTATCCCCTTTGGTAGATGCTGGCAGGATCCCTCTTCCCCAATGCAAATGCTTTGGCTTTTCACTGCTTTGCATTCTTGTTTGTTTGTTTTTCTCTTTATCCGATCCACTATATTAAGCTTTAGACCCCTTGTCTGCTGCTGATTGCCCTTTTTGACTTAATACCAAAAAACAAACCCCCTCCCAGAACTACATTAAGATGCACTCATGTTCTCGGCACTAATTGCCAAGCAATTCATTATTTTAAACTGGGAGCATGGTAATCACCCTCCCATGCGCACTGCATGAGAGATGTAACCAACTGCCTGCATCTTGAAAAGATTAGGTTCACAAGGGAAGGCAGAGTGGATGAATTTCTCTCTACCTGAGAGCCATTGATTTCTCATTCCTCTTCTCTGAGCCCCAGCAAATTAACCCCTTCACTTTCCAACCAAGTTGTAAGACTGAATACTTACATAGGACCAGTAATCTCCCTAAATAATGGATTCTATGATAGTAAGTTTAAACACCCTCTGATTTAGTTTTTTACACTTCATTTATATGTTCTATTTATTCTCTTTTATTGAAATTAAATATATTTGTTGTCCTGTTCATAAAACTGCTGTTTCTACCAATTTAAGGTACCACTATCTTCAGTGCTGTTAAAATAGGGGTGATAGGTTTTACTGTAAATGTGAAGTTTTTATTGCACAATTATCCCTGAAAGTTAAACATTTTAAAATGTTTGTATGTGCCCTAAAAATCACACATGGCAATTTGCACACACATACTAGCCACTTAGGTCAGCTTGGCTAGATTTAGCATCCCATACCTCTCTGAGAAAATGCCATTTTGGAATGAGGCAATATAGTGTTTCCGCTTGTCCACTGGCATCACATCGATGTAACCACCCACGTCATTCCTGATTACTCCAGAGTGGACCGCTGCTCGGCATATACTGGACTTCTGCAAAAGGTGTGCAAGAGGAAAAGTAATGTAAGAAATTCTGATTCATTTCGGTCTCTTCATGAAAAATATTGATGACCCTGGTGGTGAATTCAGCTTCAAAAAGAGGGACTTACATCAGAGTATATTCTGGTGCCGATTACTCTGGATATGTGAGGATTCTCTCCTAAGCAGTTTCTCGGGCAGTACAACCTAAAAATAGAACAGTTGGACATGGGTAATGACTTGAACCTACATGAGGCTGGAGAACTAAATAAAAAAAAAAACTAAATAAATTCAGGTTCATACCTTGGACAATGCTTTGTAGGCTTTTGGTACGAACACATCTGTGCGACTGTGGTTTCACATGTGATGGCTTTGACTGTAAGAAAGAATTAAAGTGAGTGTCAACCGACCCAGCTTATAATGAGTAATTTCATACAAAATGTTACATGTCTATAATTAGTGTCACATTATTGTCAGACTAACCTGCTACTCTGGAAACTGTGAAGGAATTAGCACTTAGATATTTTCTGTCAAGAGGAAACACACAACATTGACATGAGACGGCATTATTTTCACTTATTGTGAGTATATTTTGTCAATCTTGCTATGAAATATCATCAGTATAAATGAATATTATTGTCTCACCCAAGAGCCTGGACTCCGTTCTTGTTGGACTTGATGAAAAAGTCCTTTCTGCCTTGTCTTGTTACATCCATCCATCCTCCATCATTATCTATGACACCGGCATGTAGACCAGCTCTGCACACACTTGATTGCTGCAAATAAAATATTTTATTTACAACATAATTTTCATTAAAGGCCTTTTGCTGACACTGCTTTCTCAAGGACACTTTGACAGGACACACAGCTTTTAATTAGCATAATATTGACTACATAATCTCAACTTGTGTACTCACCATTTCATAGTGTACAGTCCCGACTACTTTTCCTGTTCGGTCTAGGCACCCAGCTGGACACTCGTATCTGTAAATATGCGAAAAAATAAGGTGAAATGAACTGTATACTCCATTTTGTTTTGTTGTTTTTATTATATTTTATCTGAACTGTACCTATTACATGGTGTTCCTTTACACTGATCTCGAAGCTTAGTGTCACAGGTCACAAGCTGAGCTGAAAAACATGAACATAAAGGCCTTTCAGAGCTCGTACAGGAACCAACATGCATGAATGCAGCTCTGATGCAGACGACTAGTTTTTAAAAGCCCGGGTTGAGTGACACCCAGCGAGGACTGTTGTTGTGATGCTTCGAGAAGCAAAGAGAAGAATTCCTGCAACAAGGTTCAGGGTGGTCAGCAGTTCTGGAGGAAGCGTCTCGGCTTACAAGTACAGGCCCGTTTCACTGCAGAGAGGAAGCCATTTAAAAACCGCACGAGCCCCTCTCACCCCTCAGCCCCTCTCAGCCAGCCAAAAGCAAACACACACTCGGGGGGATCATGCTAAAATAGACCACCCCTCCCTGCTCCAAAGAGTGACTTGCAATATTAAGTACACTTCAGAAACTGTCAGGGTCGATCAGGGAAATGACAGATAAAGGCTGCAGAACATCAAGACAATTTAAGATAAATTGAAAAATATTTCCAGTCAAGGTATATTTTTTGTGTTTGTTATCCATTATTGCTTCTTCAACACTAAAATATTGGGTTTTGACCCAATTTTCTTTTCTCTTTTATATATAATCCTATATTTCTTGCTACTCTGTGCACCTCCAAACCCTAAACCAGATCCTACACCCCCCAATTTTGAGATGAAACTAGATCCAGAAAAAACAGTTAAATGGCAGCTTACACATCTGCTGTGTGTTGACCACTTCATTCTTCTGCAGGTCCTCTGTGGGGGGCTTGGTTGGGGCCGGGGCGGGGAGACTGGGAGGATCAGGCTTGGAGGCCCTAGACCAGGGCTTCTGTGGAGTGCGGGGGGCCTCCGGCTCGATGAAGTTGTTTTCTTCCGTTTCCTCTTGTGGAGGGTAGGAGCTGTCATCTTCAAGTAAAGTCACAAAAACAGGGAATAGTAAGCATATTTTTCCTCAGGCTTTCTTACTCTGTCTTTCTCTATTTCTCACACACATACCTTTGTAGCAGAGGTTGTCCTTGCAGCTTCCTCCATAGCTGGGAGGACAGGCAGAGCATGGGGTCCCATGTTTATAAGGCGAATGGCCCCACCAGTTTCCCCTGTTCAGATCATATAACAAGCATGGCTTATTGAACAGAACACATACTACTTAGGCAAAATGAATAACCCATGTTTCTTTCCAAACCCTTTGCGTGTGTGACAATTTTGAACATCACAACAAATATGCTTACTTTGGTGAATAGTTGCAGACAAGATAGACGGCTTTAGCCCAAATCTGTCCCCACACATTCATGTTGTAACACATGTTGACGGCACAGCCAATCCGACTGCTGGTGGCCCATACCAGCTGCAAAAGAATGACACAGCAGACCATGAAAAACTGATTATTGAGTCTTAAAGAGGACCTATTATGCTTATTTTCAGGTGCATACTTGTATTTTGGGCTTCTATTAGAACATGTTTACATGCTTTAATATAAAAAAAAAAAACGCTTTATTTTTCTTATACCGGCTTTGCTGCGGCACCTCTTTTCACCCTCTGTCTGAAACGCTCTGTTTGAGCTCTGCCCAGCTCTGCTCTGATTGGCCAGCTGGCCCACTCTGTTGTGATTGGTCAATCAAACAAACTCTTCGGACTCTGCTCCAGCTCTGCTCTAACTACCTTTGTTTGAGGGCATGCCAAACTAGCTTATGCAAATATGTTACTTGGTGACATCACCATGTTACGGAAGAAAAGGCGGGACTTCAAACAAGGCGTTTCAGGCAGTTCAGGAGCAGTTTTCTGTGGGGGAGAGTAACTCCCTTTGGTGTGGACTTTGTAACTTTGCAGACATTTTACATGCACAAAAAACTACATAACACACTAAAGGAAAGGAAAAAAAGCATAATAGGTCCCCTTTAAATCACTAAAGAATAAAGTCTAAAGAGGATAAAGTGTAAAGATCCAGACCTAGCTACCTGTGTGTAATGAGTACAAACTGGGCCAGAGCATCTGAAGGGGCAATAGGGGTTACACTCCTGAGGGTACGGGAAGGAGTAGTCTTTCACTTCATCATACCAGGCCTGCACATGGAACGTAGGCGGACGATACCTGGAGAGATGAGTAAGCGTACCTTTGATGACAATGTTCCAAAAAAACATTTCTATTGTCTTGTGTCTCTTTTGGCGTGGGAGTCAGTATTATACATCAAAGCTGTTTGCTGCTTACTGAAAATCCTCTTTCAAGAACCTATATATATGACACCCATGCAGTTTATTTGTGCAAAACAATCTAACTCTTGGAAAAGATACGCTTGAATATTAATCAACCATTTACATTTATAAAACCACTAAGTTTATAAAAATGTTCTTCAAAATGTGTTCTGAGATACAGGTAGTTGTTAAAGATAAAGCAAGCACATCATAACTTCTGGCAAGATGACTCAAGGCCCTTTAAAAGGATAAAGTCATTTACACTACACTCAGCATATGTAGTTACCATCTGTAGTTAGCACCCATTGGTGACCACAGCAATGTAAACACATCTGTTGCCATCGAGCTTCTAGCTGGCAATGAAACATTTGTGCTCTCTGATTAAATTGCAGTGACCAAGGACTGACACTGATTTGGCACCAGGTGTTGCTAGTTAATCTAATTATAATCAAGCGGACATCTTGACTGTGAAGTGGTATGATTAGATGTGGAACAAGAGTCTCTTATGTGAAGCGGTGCTGTTTTCAGATGCTCTATGGGGGGCTGAGTGAACATGATGAACAAACAAATGAACACATAAGTGTAGCAAATTCATATTAATATGTCCTCTGTGTGAACATGACACAACACCATTGAAATGCTACTACAACATGTAATGAGTGGATGTAATGTGTTCTACGCATGGATGTACAAAGAGAAGTGGATACGACGCTGGAGGCGAGCTCCCGTTGAGAGTTGCTCAGTGGCGCATGAAGCCAGGATGGCTTTACTGCCAAGTGATAAATTATTTTTGGGCCCAATGACATGAAGACCTGGAAGTTGTAATTCCACCGTTTAGCCACTAGGGAAATTTGCTTCAAAACCTTAATAGCCTAGCCTGCATTATATATTGTTTGTTTAAGCAGTGCACAAATATAATGTTAAAAAGGCAAGGTTTGTAACGAGTGGATTTAATGCATTTTGTGGTTAAATTTGTCACATAAAGTATAACAGTGCACTTGTCAAAAAAGCTAGCCAGAAGTCGTGCTAAACTCACGTTATACATATTTTCTTTATTACATGGTTTTGTTGAATACGCAATTCTGATTGGTCAATCACTGCATTCTACGGTCTGTTATTTCTTTATAGCAGACCGCTGCTATGTATAACAGACCGTTGCTATGGACGCCATTCGGATGTCGGACTTGTAGGACCATTTTTGTGTCAAAATATTGATTTCTTACAGCTGAAGTAGGCGAGATTGGAGAAAATATGATTAAAAAAAGTTATTTTTATAAAAACATAAACAGTAAGAGCTGATCTGAGGTCTGCTATCCATCTGCTGTCTATGAGAGCCAGTTGTCAATCACTCGCGAACTCTGACCAAACGGTCAAACTAGGCCGCGCTGATCAAATATGAATCAATATTATGTTACGTTGATGCCTATTTCTCGCCTCAAATGTTTTCAGAATCATCTTGTAGTGCACAGTTTAGCTGTAAGATGAGAAAGTTTGTGACGCCACTGCCATTGTGAAATCTGGTGAAGAACGCGCCAAGTTCCGGTAACATGACCGGAGCACAGCCAATAGGAACGCTCTCTCAATGAAATGACCTGTGATTGGTCAAAGTCTCCCGTCACGGGCTAGATCTTCTAAAGCCTGAAAACAGAGCCATGAGCAGAAGTCTAGTTATCTCTCGAAATTATACATAAATTCTATTCCTATCCATGTACAATAAAAGGCAACACAGAATTAGACGCAAGCTTCCCGTCAGTCACAAACACACACATGCTGACTTTAAAGACCTTAAATGTTTTCAGCAAGGCAATTTTTAGGCCCTATATGCAGAAACGTTGTATTTTGAATTATTATTGTACCTTCCCCAGTGTGCTCCCAGGTTCTGTCCGATCTGTGGCAGTAAACCGGCAGGTCCGTGCTCCCAAAGACAGGTCTCTGCCCACTCCTCTGCCGTACGTTCCAACTCTGTGTCCCACACCTGCACAGGAGACGAGATGGAAAAACAATATGAAGTTGTTTTCAGGATTATATTTGATAAGAAGTCGAAACAAACCAACCCAGTGCAACACAGAGCTGCTTATATTGTATATATAATACTAACGGGCCATAAGAAACGGCTAGTGTGAAACTGGAGATATTCACTGCCTTATAGGGTTTGTTCAGCTGTCAATGATGTAGGGTGGTATTCAAACACATACTGGACAAGGATTACTTATCATGATAAGTAATAGGGACTACTAGGAGCTGCTATGGCTAAGTAACTGTACTAATCTCTAAACTAAGTGCAGCACCATTCTGCTGCTGTAAAAAGAGCTTTTTGACTCTCTTATTGCTGCTCAGCTGACTTTCCCCAGATGGGTTTTCCCGTAGGATCGGGTGTTATTCGAAAAATGCAAAAAGCTGTTTTTCCTTAAGTAATACCTTCCATATGTCTCTGGTGAGATGTCTGGGTGCAAGCTTTTGTTTCACTTTACCTCTCTCTGAATTGCCCTCTCAGTTAAGATTGCCTCTGGTTGGATACTAAGGGATCATATTCCCATTCTGGGGTTTTCTGGGAATGCAAAGAGTGTCCTTCCTCTCTGCTGACCTACATTCTACTGTTAAAAAAAAACAAAAAACGTTAGAATAACACCAGCTGTAATTCCTCTGAAGGACACTGTATGTTCCTTTAATTGCACACCTTCACTTTCACCTTCAGCGCGGCATATCTAATGTAACAGGTTCCTTACGAGGAAGTCAATTAGTTTGCGCGTGTGTGTGTGCATGAGTGTGTGGGTTAGCATAAGCGAAGGTGTCAGAAGTTTTTCACGTTTCACACATTGGGTCCTGGAAGTCATAGCTTACCCTCACTGAAATCTCATCCAATAACAGACACTGAAATAACTCCCCTGCCTCCTTCGCCCGTCACCCACTTACAGTCCCACCAGAAACAACTGCTGTTCTCTGCATTACTCCCGAAACACACACACACCTACCTAACAACAGGATGTCTGGCAGCGCTGCAAATTAACTCTTTCTGGGAATCCAGCTAGCTGTCGAGAGGACTTATTTGTTTAAATCGACAACGCCAGGGTAATATGCCCAGTGTTTTATGTCAGATTTCAACACAAAACCTTGCAGAAATGTTACATAACTGCCGTATAGAACAAATAAACAGTTGGAGGTGTGGAGTATATTTTTCGTTTAACTCTACACGTGCAAAGAGGGAATGTATCGGCGTTACAGCAACCTGCCTGTGGTCTGTCTTACACAATAAGGCCAAATGATGACTGACAGAGCCAGGGCTAAAACAGGAAGGAGAATTTGTTTACCTGAAACTCTATCTCTGCTCACAAATGACCTCTGTTGGAAGTGAGCTGCAAATAAACGCGTCAGTATTGTCATATCTGTTCTGTTTTTTCCCCTGGTTATCCCTTTTTGCCAACGTACGGTACTGAAACAGAAACATTGAAGAGATTTCGGCTATCAATAATGGAGAAATGCAGCTCAGTTATAACCTTCATTTCTAGCAACATCATTTTCCCCTTCGATTTTCTCGACAAGTGACCTCCTTGCACGAAAAAAAGAATCAATGTTTACACTGATAAGCAGACTGAAAAACATCGCATTGAGCTGTGGTCACTGCCAAACGATCTGCAAACCGCAGCACATAGGACATTTTGTGCTTGAGCGGGGGTCAACACAATGATTTTAACCATTAATGAATGGTTATGGGTCTGAAAACGTTTAGCTGTGGCCACAACTACAGTAGGTTTCAAGCCAAAAGTGACCAAAACTCTCTGAGTGGCTACAGTGTCAATGTCTTAAATAATGATAAATACAAGCAGCACCCTTCCAGCTACACTCATTCCATCGTCCTCAAACTTGCAGAGAAAGCAGGCTCGGAAAAGTGTCGACCGAGACACATATTTTTCAGCTGTTGAATGTGGTGCAGCCGGCTTGTCAAGCTGCTGTTGTTTGCAGTTAGCCCAGCAGGGGAGGCCTCGTAACCGAGACCCCCACCCACCCTGACCGCACTTCTGCTGGGGCCCGTAAAGAAAAACACCTCCCCTGCTAAAGTCTTTCAGCGCAGCGCACACAGCATTGTGTATTTCGCTTAACACTTCATTTGTGGCCAGGTTTTTTTACCCCCCCTCTTCCTTGGTCATCTGGTTGCATTCCAAAGGGTACAGAGGTGTACTTCCTTCGCAAGTTTGGGTTTCCTGTTCATAATCGATGGTGCATGCAGAGAAAATGCTAAGAAAGCAAGGGGAAAGATATGGGAATTGGAGAAAGCGAAGTTGAGAAACCTGGCAGAGAAGAGAAGGTGTGATAAGATGGTGTGAGAGAAGATACGGATGCAAAGGGGTGACTAGGAAAAGTGATCTATTGCCTGCCCAAACTACTACTATAATTTCCCACGGCAATATGCAATGTTTCATGCAGCGCATTCCAGCCCACATCAATTCACATCAGAGGCCCCCGGGGCTGACCATTGTCTAAATTTGGTCAACCAGCGAATACCATTATCTGCCATTATCATGTTCTAACAGGAACATAGTTTGACCAGAACAGCATAGCCAATTATTGCAGGCTTGACTTGAACAGGAAACTGTCTCATTTAATGGCCATCATATGTAAGACAGACAGATAAAATGGTCTTATTTCAGGCATCTAACTAAAATACCATTCAAATAACCCATTGACTTCCAGATGAGGGAACCGGAAGTGCTAAAATGCAAACTCATTTCTGGGTTGTAGGACTCATTCCTGTAGCACTCTATTCTCAATAATAAACAACGAGCAAATATCAGCCTATCAGCTATCAGCACGCAGGTAGAGGCGATCGTCCTCTTGGGCTTAAAGCAGATATTTGTGAGATCATTGGAATTTGCCAATTTCGATCTACATGTGTTTTGCATCTCTGCAAAGTTTTACGACCGTGCTCCCTGAAGTGTACGTGGAAGGTGCTGTTCTTTCTTTTTTAAGTGCATTTGGAGCTCTGTTTACATTCTTGCCATTGCATCAAGCACACAAGGATACGCCTTGTTGCCTCTCCTGTTGGTGATATTTGTGGACAGGATGCAGCCGCTGCAGGTGAGGGTCCAGCTTTGTGACATTAGGGTGGCATCTCTGCTATTTTGGGACATTGTTGTCCTTTTTGCTTCACTGGAGCGTGACCTTGGATGTGGACTGGAGCACTCTTAGGAGTTACAGTATATTATTTGGGACATTTTTTTTTCATACTATGGTATTCAGCTGCTGCTCTTAGAAGCCAGTGGACGTGTTTTGAGCACTTTTGGCAATTTTATTTAATCCAAACCAGTTTCTCTTAACATTGAAGCTGTCTGTTTCACACGATTGCCCACATTATTTAATTAAACCTCTCGGGTAAAGTTAATTCAAGGCTAATTTATTAGTCTAGACCGTAATTATTGTCTAATTGGACAGCCACATCATCCAACAATAAATTGAAATGGCAGACTCATCCCGAACAGAAACCTGCCAATACAGCTTTATCTTAAACCACTAACATCAGCGTCACCTCAGACCCAGAGCGCAGCCCAGCAAAGCCAAGTTAAACATCAAGGCGGGCGGGGGCCCTTTCTCCCATGATGCCATCTGTTTGTCTTGGAGAGCTTCAAACACTGACACTTCTCTGTTTATACCTGTGGGTCAACATTTGAGTGAGAGGCAGAACCGCTGTACTGAAGGTGCGTTGAATCTTCGGCGGATCGCTACGGAGTGTGAATGCTTATCCGGGGAATTTTTTGGGGCCTCTCTGTGTTGGATAATGACAGAATGGGAACGGAGCCACAGGGATAAGAGAGAGAGGGAGGGAGGCGGCGAGAGAGAGAGAGAGAGGGCAAGAAAAGGAAATGGATGAAGGGGGGGAGGAAAGATGGGGATTTGAATTGATGTTATCTCCGACGTCTCTGTGATGATTGCCACAGAGGGTCAGCCGGGTTATGGTTTAATACAATGGCAGACAATAACAGAACTGATGGGCAAATGGCTGTGTATGGGCACTTGGGGGATTTGTGTGTGTGTGTGTGTGTGCATCTGCATGCACGAGTGTGTATGGAGAGCAAGGGAGCATGTCTATGAAGTCTTCCAGTACGGTGAAGCTGTGAGGTTTCTGAAAGGTGACAGCGGTTCAACACAGACAGAAGGAAAAAATCTGAGAAGTATGGAGCCCCATTTCAAAATAAAAGCGCAGAAAACCATTGAAAATCCATGAGATCTGAACAGTTATTCTTGCCTGACAGATCTGCAAATAAGATTTCAGCATGTATCCTTCCAAGCCATTATGTGCATTCCAATACCCATTCTACCATTGAGTATGCCAGAAAAAACTTGAGTATGTGCCAATACATAGTATGTCCAAAGGTTCCAAATGTTTCTATTGCTCTTGCTTGCCTCACTCTTATTCTCCACATCTTCTTTTCAACTATTTTGAGACCTTTTTTTTCCATCCCTCCCTCTCTCATTGCTTCTCATTTCTATGTGCAACCCTCCTTTATCAATTTTACACCTCTATTTTTTTATTGACCTACTGTATTCCTTGCTAGCCTTCATGCTCTTTCTCTCACCTCACATACTCTTGTTGCATGCCTCTCCATATTTCACCCCTGGGTGCCCCTGGAGCTAAAAAAAAAAAAAAAAACTGTAACTGGAGACAGTAGAAAGGAGCTGCTGGCTCAGCATTTCTCCACTACAGTGTGCCTCGACCAGAAGCCTGCCAGGCAGAGTGCACGTACATGTACACACACACACGCACACACGAGGGGTCCTCAAGTCCAACCTCTCAATTATACAATTACACAGTCCAGCAATTGCCCCACAGCAGGAACTGTTTATTTGCCTTTACCGTCGAATAATACTGCCTTTTGTTCTGCAGCTCTTTAAGTGGAGATGAAAGGATGATAAAACCTCACTACTTTCTACACACTGTATCGATTTTTAACCTCCTAACAGTAAGTACTGTTGGTGGCGATGCACTGTGGCGGTCAAGCAGCAGTGCCTATACACATGTAGTGCATTTGGAAAAGTTCTAGATCTTTCACAAGGTGTGGTGTTCCTGTGTGTGTTTAGTGGGGGGTTAGACAGCTGGTAAAACAAGCCCCGGTGCCGTGCTCTGATTCTAATTGCACTGTGAAAAGTGATCTGGCGCTGTACACACACGTGATGGCCAAAGGATAAAGTCAAACAAATCTCTCGGCATGAGTAAAAAAAAACAAAAAAACGCAGTAGTAATGTGATCATTGGCGAGTTGGTGGAATTCTTTTCTTCTGGCAAAACAACCAAAGTCACATGGGTGCAGGCATATGTGTGTGTGTGTGTGTGTGTGTGTGTGTGGGGCTCATGTGTGAAGGTGCTTAGATGCTGCCCGTGTGTGTGTGTGTGCCAAGAGGGACAAGTGCCAGCCGGGTCTGGTGACTGGGTCAGCTCGCTAAGCTATACGCTCCACGAGTGTGCAAGACTCTTAGGGAGTTCAGAATGGGGTCAAAGCGTTTTAAAGGGACTGTTTGTAACTTTTACACGTATAAATCTACCGGGTCGGGATCCTATGCGCGCTCGCGTATGCGCGCTCGCGTGTGGCCGGAGTCTCTGCTCCGCTGCCTGCTTGCCTTCACTCACACACCGCGCGTGTTCTAGCTGTCTCGCTCCACCTCTACACTTGCATGCGTGCACACTACACACTGCAGGAGAGTTCGTTTAGCCCTGAGAATATCTAGTAAATGTACGTGGACGTCTTGCGAAGTGACGGGGCTCCGCAGCGAGAAACGTTATCGTCTCCGACTGGGTGCCGGTGTCTCCCTGCGGGCGCAGTCGGGAGACGATAACGTTTCTCTTCCTGCTTCAGCCCCGGCACCGACCCGCTTTTCCTGCTTCAGCCTCGGAAAAGTCAACACTAGGATCAGCAGTGATTCATGGAGAGACCTTCGTCTGGTCAGCTAACATTACTGCCAAGCAGGTGAAACATAGAGTGATATTGTGGTTTTAGCTGACGTGCGTCGCCTCACTGTTTTGAGCGATGCTCGTTCATCTCTATTTAGAGCGAGCACAGGCGCGAGCCCGACGCTGACTTTCGTTGACTTAACGGCCACAGGTGTCGCTGTTAACAAGCAATTCTGAAAGTTACAAACAGTCCCTTTAACTGCATGAAGTATAAATGGGAATCAAATCTCAACAGACATCCTCCCATCCACCTACCATGTGCTCCATGTTGGACGAAGGAGGGTAAACCTGGCCTCGGAGCTTGTTGTGAAGGTCAAGGATGAGCTGAGCATCGCCGTCGGTGATGGCCCTCTTCCCCCTCTGCTTGGCCTCCCACCAATCCCCCTCCTCGTCCAGATACTTGTCCAGGATCTGCTCCCAGCCCGTGGAGTTGGGAAGCATCACCATGGAGGTGGCGGTCTGGAGCAGCAGGAGCAGGGACACGCCCCTCAGAGATACATGCCTCATCCTGAAGATGGTGATGGTGGTGTCGATTCCTCTCAAACTCAGGTTCCAGCACAGCAAGACTCTTCTTCTTCTTCTTCTACAGCGTTAGCTGGAGAGGAGCCGAGAGGAGAGAGCCAAACAGGATTATTATTGTGAAGGATTGGAGCTGGAGTTTCTGTATCAAATTTGCTGAGGTCAATATTGAACTTGGTGAGGACAGCGCGTTTTGGCTTGCAGACACTTGGGTTTGGTGCAGTGCCTCGGGTAACCTCATGGAGTTCACTAAGGGGAAAGCTGGCTGAATGACTAGTGAAAGTGTGGATTAAGGAAATCACTACTAGTGTTGAACTTCCTTTTAAGATTTTAAAACTTTAATAAAAAAAAAAAGACAGCTTTGGAGCAGCATCAATTCACATTAAGCTGTAATAAAAGTGCACAGAATGATGCACAATGCATTCACAATACTGCATTTCCAGTTGCCTCGGGTAACCTCGAGTTCACCGGGGGGAAAACTGGCGGAATGACTAGTGAAAGTGTGGATTAAGGAAATCACTACTATAGTGTTGAACTTCCTTTTAAGATTTTAAAACTTTTTTCCCTAAATATAAATAAAAAAAGGAAGACAGCTTTGGAGCAGCATCAATTCCCATTAAGCTGTAATAAAAAGTGCACAGAATGATGCACAATGCATTCATCACAATACTGCATGCATTTCCAGTTGAACTTTTTTTGGTGCATGCTGCAATGCTGACAGAAGCTGATATAACGTGCCAATGCCTAATGGAAAACGTGGAGAGAGTAATGCATATTGAAATAGAAATGGAGTGGTGTGATTTAACGGAGACTTGGGAAATAATTTACCTTTAATGAATTGGAATGCAGCCCTGCTTCTTGAGATCCTGACAGAGATCTGGCTGGGAGAAAAAAACTTCAGCAGCAAGAAGAAAAGTCCTCCTTCAGTTGCAGAACTCAGGTGGAGAAGTGGTGGTGGTGGTGGTGGTGGTGTCTGTCGCTGGCTGCCATATGACATAAATCAAAAGATGTGATGTGGTCGCTTCACTCCGTTTGAGGAAAAAGAGAGAAAGCAAGAGAGAGAGTGGGTCTTTCTTCTTTCGGGATTCTTGCACCAAAGCCGCTAAAGCATCACTTATCCACATTTTATCCTCAACTTGGCTGCTCTTGGAGAGTGGCCGCCCATCACCACGCCTCTCCAAACGGCCCACACTAGCTCGTGCCAAGACCCTCCGCGCGCGCATCTGAGCTCGTGCGAGTGTATAGTAGTAGGCCTATGAGCAGAAAGTTTGTTTTTTTTCCTACAAAGTTGTACAAGTTAAACTCTAAAACGCAAAAATAAGCAATTCTGTTATATTCTTGCAGATACTTTTATAGTTTACTGCACTCATATTGCACTTATTGGTCATGGTACTAAATCTTCAGTCTCTCATAATAATATCATCTTTTTTTATCTCAAGTATTATAATACTTCTGATGTTGGTATTTTATATTTGAATCATGTCATTCTTTTGTCAATGATTTATCCAACAGTACACTTAATTCTGTTATATTCTTGCAGAGATTTTTATAGTTTACTGCACTCATATTGTACCTATTGGTTATGGTACTAAATCTTCAGTCTATCATAATAATACAATCTTTTTTTATCTCAAGTGTTATAATAGTTATGATGTTGGTATTTTATATATGAATCCTGTCATTCCTTTGTCAATGATTCATCCAAACACTTAAAGCAGTATAGTGGGTAGCAAATGTGATGACATTTTTTATTAGAAAACGGTCACTATATCCTGACAGTATAGTGCATGAGGCAGGTAATCTGAAAATAATCATGTGCCTCTGTGTCCTCCGGTGTGCTCCTGATGGTATCTGCAAGATTTCACAGACTGGAGGAAAACAACCAATCAGAGCCGAGCTGGAGCCCTGCCGTCTCTGAGCAGCTGTCAATCACTCGCAAACTCCGATCAAACTGTCAAACTAGGCAGCGCTGATCAAATATGAATCAATATTTTGTTACTGTAATGCCTATTTCTCGCCTCAACTGTTTTCAGAAACATTTTGTAGTGTACTGTTTAGCTGTAAAATGAGAACGTTTGCAGCCATGTTGAGACCAGTTGAGGATATACCAAGCACCGCCTACCAGCCGAAGCACTTGAATTACAATATGCTGAAAGGTTATTATGTGATTTTTTGCCCAATGATGCCAAAAACATGCTCCCTACTGCAGGGTTTAAAGGTTGTTGACTGTCTGCATGCCCTCTTACCTGGTAACATGGCTTTGGTCAAAAATACATTAACTTAAACCAGATCTTCCTCCTCTGTGGGGCCTGCCAGCAAAAGTGGCCCCATTCTCTTGACTCTAACTATTCACAGGTGACTCCTTATGGGGGGATTAAAACACAAACCAACTCTCTGTTAATTCCAAACCCCGAACTTATCGTCACTGTTTCCCCTCCCGCTGCAAACACAGTGCGAATTCCATAATGGACACAGGCAGGTTTTGTCTTTTGTCATCTGGTCATTTTCTCTGGTTGCTGTGGCACATGTGGAAACAGTAGCTAATCACCAGGCAACTGTGTGTGTGTTTGCCCCCCTGTACAGACTTACTTTCCACAAAGGGGGGACACAATCTCCTTGTGTTTTACCTGACAGACATAATAAACTAAACGCTGGCCAAGCCGACATGTCTTTTTCAGTAAATCCCCCTTGTTACCATGACTCCCTGATGTTTTCATGTTTTTTGGGGGCCCATAGCCCTTACTCATCAGGTGAGTCAGGGACTGAATGGACAACTTCTGTCACCGGGTTATGGACGTATTTGAGTTCTGTAATTCATAATCTGTGAAAAAATAGGACACGCTATTGCACTCAAAACTATACAATGCAGTCTACATTTTAAGAATCCTTCAGTCAGTGCAAGTACTCATCTCCTTAAGTAAAAGAGCAGAGAAAGTATCAAAATGTATATATTATCTTATTATATTATGTGTATATGTATTTATTATATAAATTATTACAATATTAGGTCGTTGATACTGATGTATCAATGCATTTTACTGTTGTAAATGATTGAGGTGGAGCTAGTTTTAACTAATTTATGTACAGGTTTAGTCCAGTGGTTCCCAACCTATGGTGTCGGGCCCCTCCACTGGGTCACAAGATAAACCTGAGAGGTCCTGAGACCCCATATGTGCCCCCATGTTCAAAAGTAATGCAGCAAAAGTGCCCTCTTGGATGCCCTAGATACAACATGATATAGTGCTCTCTAAGGTGCCCTTTCAGTGGAGAAAACATGACAAATTGCCCTCTTGGATGCCCCTATGATAGATAAAACATGATACAGTGCCGTCTAAGGTGCCCTTCCAGTAGAGAAAAGGAGATGCAGTGCACTAATGGGTGCCCTTAAAATGGAGAAAATGTGATGAAGTGCCATATAGGCTGCCCTACATGCTAGAAAAGTTTCCTGCTCGCTGGTGCCCCGATTATTTATTCCGCCCTTGCCCCTCAGACAGCCTGAGTCCGCCACTGCCTCAAAATTGAAGTACAGTACTTGATGTACTTAGTTACATTCCACCACTGCCCTCAGTTAAGATGCACCAGATCAGTGAGCACTGAGCACTGTAGATTCATATAAAACCCTCTCTTCCAGGGCGCCTCTGCTGTCTAACCTACTTCTGTATGTGATACAAGAGCTCTCACATTGAGGACCCACCGCATTCTGAACTACCATAAACCCAGGGTTTACTGTCTGCTCCCCGGGTCAGTAGCAGGGGCCTCGGCCACAGCTCCAGCAGCGGCCCTCTCTCTGCGGTCAGACCCAGCAGGCCCCCCCACCCCTCTTACACCGCAGCTGAAATAGCAACGCTGTAACTCCCAGGAGGGAAGCACCGCCGAAAACGCTCATTCATCTGCTATAGAATTAATGCTGCTCTACATTTAGATGTGTGTGTCTGACAGGGACGAAGAGTGTCTCTGTTTGACAGTAAGAGTGAGAGGTGAGGCAGCAAAGGAGTGACAGGGTGCATGTCTGTGTGTACACATGCCTTCATAATATAAATATATGAGTCAATACATAAAACATGCAATTATTTTAAACTCTCCAAATAAGCTTTATGAGCTTGGGATATGAAATGACTTTTATTACATTAAGGTTAAGACTGAAACACACAAAGACTGACTGTAAGAGCATTTCTCTGACCCTGACTATAAACTGCAACTGTGTGGATAAGGAAATATTTACCAACTGCTCAAGGATTTCTATGATTTACAATGTGGTAATTTAGGTCAAGCCATCTGTAACGGACAGACATTCTCTGATTAATGTTTATTACAATGCCTGCCAGTGAATATACACTATTTGTGCCTGCGGTAGAGCAATATAAATGATTTCATGCTTGGAGTTCTTGTGTTAGCAGCCTTTCATGAGAGTCTCTCTCTCTTTTTTTATTGCATCTATTGTTTTGTACTGCTTTCCTGCTGTGCTGTCCGTCTTAATATTTCACATTTTTGCTGCTTTCTGCTTGTCTTTCTCTCTCTGTTCTTGCTGCTCTTTCTATCTCACCCACACAGCCATTGTTAGGTCCAGATGCTTCATTCGGTACCTCCTCCATTCAGCATGTGGTCTTGCGAGAAACCCCATGAACCCAGCAGAATGCATCAGCTGTGCCAGACTCCATCGCATCCACACACAACAGTAGCCTCTGGACTCAACAGCAAAACCACACAAACACTGTCGAAGAACACTTTTTTGTTGGCCCACGTTTATCTGGCACGTTGCTCCCTAATGGTTCTGGTAGAGCTGGATTGAGGTTCGGAGCGTTGGAAACGGCATCGGGGTGAGAATGGGAGTAAAGAGCATCAAGGTCACTTGGCAGACGTTCTACATCATTGCTTTTGTGACATTATCAGCAGTGTTCAGCAGAAGGCTGCCTCAGATATCTACTTCAGGTCAGCTTGGCTTAGTTTGTCTGCCTCTACCCTCTTGTGGTGAAGAGATGCCAATACATTTGTGAGGACTGAATACATTTGACTCTATTTCATACAGTCTATGAATGTACTGTAAGTTGTTCTGTGTTTGGTTCCCAGGTGTTGCTGTGGAGTTGTATAAAGCAGTTAATACCACAACATTGAAAGCTCCCTGTTGTGTTAATGTTCATTATTCAGTATACTTTACTTAAGTAAAAGTACAAATACCACACTGTTAAAGTACTCCATAACAAGTAAAAGTCCTGCAATCAAAGTTTCACTTAAAGGAACAATGTGTAACATTTCGGGGATCTATTAAAAGAAATAAAATATCATATTCATAACTGTTTTCATAAGAATTGTTGTGTTTTCGTTAGCTTAGAATATCTACATAGGGAGCAGGCTCTCTTCAGAGTCCGCCATGTTGCTCCACCATGTTTCTACAGTAGCCCAGAACAAACAAACCAAACACTGGCTCTAGCAAGTTACCTGAAGCCACCGTAGTTCTCCGACACACTTGCGAAAAAGTGGTAACGTGAGCCGCAGGGTGCAAAATCGTAGTACCGCCAGCCGCTGTCTGACTTCCATTGCTCCTAAAGTAGTGTTATTACGGTACGGACGACCTCTGAACAAGGCAAACTGCGTTACCACGGTTTTGCACTCGGCAGCTCATGTTTACCGCAAAGGGAGGAGTGAGCAGAGGGGTACTCAGTTGGTTCCAATCTGCAACCACACTACTAGATGCCACCAAATCCTACACGTTGTACCTTTAAGTAAAAGTACAGAAGTATCAAGTAAAACTACTCATTATCTGGAAAAATGTCCCCCATAAGTGTTAGATTATATCACTGGATTATTATGAGTGATGCTCTAATGTGTAAGTAGCATTTTACTGATGTAGTTGGCGCAATGGAGCTAATTGTAGTTATTTCATATACTGTTTGATAGTTCAATCTTGAACAATGGATCAAGTTCTGTTTAACTTGATATTAAGTTGACGTTTGTGTGTAAAATCTTTAATTTTTGCTTGTACCTGGACGTTGGTACTTTATGCCTCTTTCTTTCAACCTTCATGTAACACAATTTACCTGCCAGCCTTCTGTGTTGCTTTTAGTGTGTGCACTTCTGTGTGTTTTTCCACAGTGTCATCTGTCACAACTTGAAGATAGCCTCTGTGACGTCTTCCATATGTTCCCCATATGCTTTACTGTGTGTACACAGAAACATGAGACATACATCTTGCATATAAAGTAAATACAAACTAACAATATACAGAAAATATCCTTTCATCTTTAATTTGTAATCTGTGAAATATCTGTAATTTATCATTGTAACAGTGGATACAAGTTTTAAACATGATAGCATTGGCTGCAGTCTGCAGTGTCATCATATGACAAACTTGTGTTTTCCCTCCTGAGCACAAGTGGCTTTTAATAGATTCAGACTACTAGCACACTGCTCACATAACCACCAGATGTCAGTGTCCTTCAACATACAACCAGCAGCTTGTAACCCTCAGACAGAATGCATCTCTTGGGGGGATCAGATTGGGAAGGAAAGAGAAAAACATAAAACTAGTTCATGATGGCAAACTTTAATGTTTCAGCTTCCCCACTTTTCTACCACAAAAGCAACTCTTGGCATTTTCTTGCAAGACTGAGACACTTATCCATCTGATATCCCAGTCAATTACAATAAGATCTTGAGCCAAGAAAAAGACTTGGTAAACGGATCCGTAGGGGCACTGTGAGCTGCGATTTATGTCAAACTTTATGGAGCTTCCAATTAAGTAATTCTACCAGAAACTCCTATTACATTGTTGCTGTGTTTTGCTTATCTGTGCTGAATGTTTAATGGATAGCTGCTTGTGGTGCAAACCAAGACATAATAATGCCCCATGTAGACTGTCTTCTGCAGAGAATGCAATATGATTATATGTGAACTGGTTTGCCACATAGGATGTCGAAACACGACTTCTTTGACAGAATACTCTATTAGAGGGAATCACATAATGCTACAAAGAGCACAAAGAGATCACTGCACTATGAGCCAGTGTAAACATCAAAACCTCTGTGAGCTTGTTGACTGCAGGTATAAAAAAAGAGTCCAAAGTGAAGGAGGAAAGCCCATCTGATTATGCAGCGCTTTCCCAGCGCTGTGCTTCTGACAGGACATTGATTTTGGCCTGCGGCTGCAGGATGTCGCTCGTCTGAAGTCCCCGCTAGGCCCCGCGAGGAGGCTAACGTGGCCCCGTCCAAGACAAAGACTACAGTAGGATATGGAGGGCAAACACAGAACACGGGCCACCTTCGCCTCGGTTTATGTTCTCAGACCGAACCAGAAGGGTCACGTCTAGTCTGTCATACTGTAGATTTATTCTTATAGCCACTGTGGCAGAGACAAACAGTGCCAGGGTCGACAGTATGTCATTACTTTTAATGTCAAAAATGAGGTGAATACAGACTATACAGTTTTATTACATAGCACCGACTTACGTCCTTCGTCATAAAATGGAATATCTATGCTGAGGTATGCTCGATATGCTTTATTTATATTTTACTAGAGCATGTGAGGAGCTTACTTTGCCAAGGAAAAGTCACTAGACGAGAAAAGTGGCCATAACATAAACCAAAACGGTGTCTTATTTCATTGTGGCTGATGGATGAAGCATCAGCACGTTGCTAGCATAGGGAGGACATGTAAATTCAAACATGAAAGCCTTGGAGAAATGAAATATTTCCCGAAATGTTAAGGCGGCTCTCTCCTAAATAAACACCATCATAGACCAAAATAGACACCTGAGACACCGCAAATGATTTGTGTACCTAAAAAAACTTTATTTCTGACTCCTTGTTTGAAGTAAGGGCATCCGACTCAGAAGAAGAACGAGCCCTGCAGTTAACTCTGCTACCCCGAGAGATTTATGGTCGCAAAAGGGTTTTAACGTGTACACGCTAACATTTGAGGAGATCCCAAAACATGCTTCAAGTAGCTGACATCAGTCTCTGGAAAACACATATGTCAACATAGTCCCGCCTGACCTAAGCACATGTCAGAGTTAGGAATACAGCAAGTTTGCCTTAGTTTAAAAGTATATTCCAGATATCTGTGGATGTTTTCTGTGCAATATGTGAACATGTGTCCATAATAATGATGATTATAATGCAGGTAACATATATGTATTATCAAAATGTCTTCAATTAAATGTCCTGCAAATACATAAACATAATATGAATAATATCAAATAAGCATCCTGTTATTTTTTTCTTTTTCATCCAAATACCAAATAAATATGAATGAAATATCAATTTGTTGAGTTTGACACAGTGGGGTCTGAAAAGTGAAGCCAATGTAGGAGTGCCTTAAACTTGCATTTCTCTAATAGCCAGCAGGGGGCGACTCCTCTGGTTGTAAAAAGAAGTCTGATTGTATAGAAGTCTATGAGAAAATGAGCCTACTTCTCACTTGATTTATTACCTCAGTAAACATTGTAAACATGAGTTTATGGTCTCAATCTCTAGTTTCAAGTCTCCTTCAATACAGCAGGATGTTCATTTAGTAAATTATGGTCCCATTTAGAGTCAAATAGACCATAAAGCTTTGGGGCGTGGCTAACTTGTGATTGACAGATCGTACCACGGCGTTGTCCAGTCTGGGAGTTGTCCGTGTTTTTGTCTTACAACTTTAACCCTTTCACAGTGTGTTTTCAGTTCATGAAAGTTAATTATAACGTTTTTGGTCGCCGAGAAATGTCTTATTACAGTTTTTCTCAATTGTTTACACACAAATACTGGTACTTGACACACAATGACCACAACATGTAACTCATGCACCAACCCCCTGAACCAATTCTGCTAAACTACAAGCACAATTCCTGCTTTACACTCAAATTGCAGTTCTAAAACACACTTTTTTCAAAACACTACACACAATTCTCTGCATTTGGCACAATTTTCATGAAGAAAATCTCATTTTCACAAGGAACACACTGTCATTCAAAATTCTAAAGTCAATTGCCCTACTATGCACACTGACTCATCACATGGGCAAACACCTGTCACACAGTGTAACAATTAGCAATCAGTTGATGCTTTTCATGGCTGGATTTGACATGCTAAGCGATATTTCCCCCGCTGCTTGGCCAGGGAAAACATTGCTTGTGATGTGGATGAGGTGCTGTGGCCAGACCGAAACAGAAGAGAGGATGCAGCATAGTTTTTTTTCCTGTTTTTTTTACTGTAACTGTATACAGTAAATTCTTCTGTTGTTTTGTATGTAGACCACTGTATGTGCAACTTTGTGTTGGTTGGGATGTACACTGCGTACATTGTTTTTGTGGGGAAAATAAAATATATTTGTTACCGTGTATTTGTGTATTCTGAGTATAAAAACAATATTCTAAAATATTTTACAACACACTTATGTATGTACTGTCTGTAGTAAGTGTAACACTGAACAAAAAAAAGGCCTGAGTCATTATGATGAATGGAGAAGAAGTGTTTTCCATTCATCATAGTGTTTTACATTGAGCATATCAGTGTTCAACTGGTTCTTATAAATGTCTATTCATATGATGGTTTGTGTGTGTCATTTGAAAACAAAATACCATTTTGAGAAGAAATTACATTGTTTTGAATGTAAAGTTTAATTTTGCAGGAGAATTGAGGGGTTTTGCCCATTGTGTGTGTGTTTTTTTGATTTGTGTGTAGAGTTCTGAGAGTATGAGGCATGCTTTCAGAAAATGTGTGTAAACAATCGAGAAAAACTGTAAGCGCTCGGTTGTACTTAGCTCCACCCTCTCGTGTCACTTCTGGTTGCAAATAACCAAGATGGCCAGGGCCAAAATGCCATACTCAAGGCTTCAAAACGGCAGTCCTCAAACCAATGGGTGACGCCACAGTCCACTTCTTATATACAGACTATGGTTTGACAGTTTTGACCTTGGAAACTGACAAAAAAAAGGTCCACTTACTGGCTTGTTCTGGAGCTTTCGACAGTATCACTTGGTCTTCATCAAATGGGGTTTGATCTGTTGACATGGAACTGCAACTGTTCCAATTATTCCAATGATTTTGACATTTTAGGACATGTGATACTGTGCAATATGGTCGAAAGCTGTGGAACAAGCAAGTAAGTGGACCTTGGTGTTGAGACTGCATTGTCTACTGCTGTTTCCAAGATCACAAATGAACTGTCAAGGTCAATTTCAAGACCTCAAAGTTCACAGAATAATGAGACGTTTCAATATAGCTTCATGACAACTCCATCTGCTGATGATGAACGGCGTGTGATGTGGTCAAAAGCTCCGGAACAAATGAGTAAGTGGGTCTTGAGTTGATATTGTTTTGTCAGGGTAATTTGTTATTTTGTGTGCTATACAGACATGACACTGATTTATCTATTCCAGCCTTCAGCAACCCAACACTGCTGCTCTTTTCTACATTGAGCATTAACTCCAATCTGATGTCCTCAGGGCTGGGGTGATGGTGGTAGATTTTTGGGGAGGTTTGAGGACAGAGCGAGGCCTGGACCGGGCACTGGCTACATTTCCGATAGTCGAGCTGCAAGGGGAGCAAAATAAACACAGTTGTTTCGCTTCCAACAGAGACAGAAGAAAAAGAAAAAAAAATACAGTGAATTAGAAAGAAGTCTCTCCCAATATCTCCCTCGAGGCACAGAGAAGCCAAGTTTTCAACCATTCAGTGCTTGATGTCAGGGAGGGCAGAGAGGTTGTAGAGTACAGAGACGAGGAGAGGAGAGGAGAGGAGAGGAGAGGAGGTTTTCTACCAGCTGCACAACAAACATCAGCAAACCTCTAACGAGCTCCTTCCAAAAGATTTATCCCCCTTTTTCAGTATTGCACTCACTCAAAACTCTCTCTCTCATACTTCTCACCGTTATTGGAGTTGGATGACTGCTTGCACATTTTGGAAACCGATTCCCCCAGCCTCACCCTCTCCCCGTTAATAATCTATCGCCCTGCCGTGGTCCCTATGAAGTCTCCATCTTCTTTCCAAATAAACGTTTCACCACCTTCACACTTGAGGGAGGCGAAACTGTTTTAGCAATAACAGTTTATCTGACAGGTCAGTAATTCTCTTGTGTTATTAGGAAAAGTGGTGCACCTTCGGATGAGCTTACAGATGCGTCATCGCGGCCTCAGTAGGTGTTGGCACTGGCTGATAGCATAAGCCGGTTGAATGGGATTTATTGCTGCAGCAACTGGAGACTGAAAATCTGTTTCTTCTTCTCCCTGTCTTTCTGATTGTGTTTCTCTCTCCCTCCTCTTGGTGACCTCATCGAAGATTTTATCCTTATTGCCCTCAGTTGGGTGAGGAATTCATGAAATAAAAGAACGATAAAGTACAATCAGACCAAGCAAAATTAAGGCAAACTACAAACGATAATTTTTCTGAAGTGAATGTATGTACTGTTTGCTCACCACTGATATTTTCAAATACAGCATTTGAAATACAGATATCTGAAAGAAGCACACAAAGCAGTTAAAATGGAAGTGGTGAACAAAAGTTGAAGTGTCAATTTATGTGTGAGCGCTGAGTAAAATAGTTTAAATGAAGGTGTTGAAAGAAGTGAACATTCAGTTGAAGTTCAAGTACTGAAAGGAGCTGAAATGTCAGTTGAAGTGTAGGTGATAAATTGAGTTGGAAGTGGAAGACCATTAGTACCAGTTCAAGTCTATAAACAATAGATAGACAATGCCAGTTAAAGTGTTGAAATAAAAAATATGTATGAACAACGGAAGTTACAGTAGTAGAGCAGTAGAGTTGAAGTTTTTTGTTGAAACCTAAAAGGGCTTGAAGTGTCAGTGGTAAAAGCAGTTGATGTGTCATTTGTTAATAAAGAGATTAAAACGGTTGAAATGTCAGTTGATGTGTAACCACTGAAAGCAGTTGAATTATCATTTGAAGAGTAAGAGATGAAAGCAGTTGATGTGCAAGTATTGAAGACAGTTCAAGTGTGTGCACTGAAAGCTGTTGAAATCAATTGTTTATGAACAGTGGAAGTTGTGTGAGTTACAATAAAAGAGCTGAAGTTTTTTTGTTGAAACCTGAAAGGGTTTGAAGTGTTAGTAGTAAAAGCAGTTGATGTGTCATTTGTAAAGAAAGAGATTAAAGCTGTTGAAATATCACTTTGTGTTACAGCTGAAAGCAGTGAATTATCATTTGAAAAGTAAAAGATGAAAGCAGTTGATGTGCAAGTGCTGAAGACAGTTCAAGTGTGTGCACTGAAAGCTGTTGAAATAAATTGTGCATGAATAATGGAAGTTAGTTTGAGTTAGAGTAGTAAGAGTACAGTGTATTTGGTTGAAATTTAGGTGAAGTGTAAGATCTGAAAGTAGTTGAAGTGTCAGTTGACATCGTGGTGGGTCAGTGAAAGTGTAAGTGATGAAATCTGTCATTTAAAAGTCTTCTTTACACTCCCGTTTGCAGGTGTTTTTTGTTCTTATCCCTGAACCATCAGAGGCTGCTTTCATCATAACCCAAATGCATCTCCTTAACTTTTGCTCTGCCCCTGCTGCTGATGGATAAGCCAGGTAAATGTCAGCAGCAGGTTGTCTAACTCATCATAGCATCTTGCTCCTCATCCCGCTGATGTGCCTTTTAAATATCCACCAATCATCTGTTTGGCTCCGGGTCAGGCATTTGCTCAGACAGAAGGGATTTTTCCCAAATGCATACTAATGTGTTCCTCGAAAACTCTCTGCTGATTGATTCCAGGGATTGTGCTGGTCTGCAGATTAAGCTATTTAATAGGAAGTGGTTTGAAAACCTCACGCTATGCAAAATTTAGCATGAAAACAGGAGGCATTGTATTCAAACCTGCCAAAGTGCATTGCGGTGCAGCCAACGTTTCAACCTGGAAAGATGTTTTCTGCAGTTTGCACTTTAACACAGATGTTTATTATTGGTTTGGTAACTTGTTTGCTTTGTTGATTTCATGCATATAACTTCGATACATGCTGGCCAAGAACCATATCCTGCAATCCCAGCTGGAGAAAAAAGTAAATAACTGCAGCATCTGCCCAACACATCAGAACATTTATGGCTATGTTTGTCCCTACCTCTTACCAACTCTCTTGTCCATCATCCTCTGTACAAAAATGTAAAGCTGTAGAGCAAAAAAAATTTCAGTTTCTTAGTCTTCCCTTGCCCACATTTTGATTTAGTCTCTATGTATGGTGGTGGCACACATTTCTGCTTGTAGCATTCCACTCTCTCTCCCTCTGAGGTCAACGGTTTCATTGGACAAACTCAAACAAGAGGGTCCCCTGAAACCCTATCAGCTGTCTGTTCATTTGTGTAGACATGGACGGACGGGGCCAAAGTCAACGTCCTCTTATTACGATTCAGATGTAGTCCAAGCATGTTTTCTCTTCTCCCTCACAGCCTTTGATATGCAGGATGTGGGACTTTGCAATGGCACAGTGAAGGCTAAGAATCAAAGAGCCGCATTGGCACTGTGGGCAGAAGCTCTAATCAATATCAGACATGAGGAAGGGCTCAGACAACACAGCCACAGACAATGGACAATGATACTGTTTTGGCCAGAGGCGAGGCATGGGTTGATTTGTACAAAATTTTAAAAAAGGACACAATCAAAATAGACCATTTTATTACAAATACAAAACACAACAGGAAAAGCGCAGTTCATTGCATAAATAGCTTCTGGTTAATGTTGATTTAAATACAGTCAGTGCGGAAAATGTTCCTATTTTGTAATGCATTATTTCCCGATAAAGTTTGCATCAATGGCAACATTTTTTTTGTATATGTCTACATTACACCCATGTGCCGCTCAGAAACTGTCCCGATTTGAAAAAAGAAATTCTGATACATTTTGTCAAAGTTAAACATGTTGAGGCATTTGCTTGCCAATATTATGCTATAGTGCTTAGTTCTTAGGAATGTAACAAGTAAATTTCCTTCAACATTACAAAAGTTGACATGCAAATGAACCATATTCAGTACTTTTTAATTGTTCAGATATATTTACAACCCTTTTACAAAACAATAAAAAAATTCATATCAATTAAATATTTTTCCCCATATAAAAATGAATAACTTACAGTATATTTGTTTTAGGATAGTCAAGGTATAATGATTATCTACATGTACAAAAAAATACGAATTTCCTGGTATTTTGGAAATATAGAAAAAAATTAAGGTGCACTTGAGTGCCTAACTCCAAAAAACCAACTACATCAGTGATCATAACAAAATATAAACAATGGATTTGTCCAATATATCAATATATTGGTATATAATATACCAATATACCGTGTACAAATGTGATTATAAAATAGATATGTGGGTCAGATTTCTTGTATGTGCTCTCTTTAGCTTAAATATCATATGAAATATGAATGAAACCTGTGAAACCAATCAGTGCAGATTAAAACTGCAAATGCAAAATGTGTAAATGTTGAAACAAACAGGGCTTTTGACAACAGAGGCATCATCTATGCTATTCAAATAAAGACCTCTTAATCTGACTGATGTATTATTCTTTTTGTCATATATTTTCAGTTTACAGTAAGTGCACTTTTCTCAACAAACTATTGCCAATTTGTTGCAGGACACGAATGGAAATTGCAATAGACTTGAAGTTTGTTGCACCTACAGGAGCTACAAAGTTGACACTGACAGTGTAGGTTTTACCCTCTGAGGTCAAAAGCTTCCATCTTCATATCACAACATTCCTGTGAAGGCAGAGCACACAACATGAAGGTGTGATGCCCTGTAGCACCAAAGTGAGCAGGTATGAGCAGCTATGATCTGGTTACGTCCTTAATTACCGCATTATCAATGGTGAACTAACACAATGAAATATGCAGCACCACATACAGTATGTTTAAGAACCCATTCTACACATAAATTATAATTCATCAATTAAAATAGCCATGTAAAAAAAAATCATTTACAGTTTATGTACAAGTCATCAAAATTGTCTGCTGCCTTCAAATGTATGTTTTGTGTCTTTAAATAAGCCCATATATACAAAATAGTGTGGTCCACGACTTTTGTGCAAATCCTTACGGGATTGAAATAATGTCTCTGTGGTACTGTAGGTTGTCAGCATAATGTCGAGAGGAAATAGTGTTTATTTGAACCAGTGCAGGTAGTTTGTCTTGAGAGCGGGAAAGCACATGTTGTTGCTGCAGGAGCCCCCGTAGCTGGGAGGGCAGGCGGAGCAGGGCACGCCTACTTTGTAGGGAGCCTCTCCGATCCAGTTACCCCTACGAGACAGAAAACATGTACAGTGTCAATGGAGTTAGGGACAACCATAGAGCTTTTCAGAATACAATTTGAACTTGAATCAGCTTTCCTGTCTAAAAATGCCTAAAATGCAGGAGTAAAAGATGATGAATGTGGACTGTCAAGATAGTTATGGTACGTGTCCACAGGATCCGTCCTTTCCAGGATTCCCATTCATTGTCTATGTAAGCAGCCGTGTAATGAATTCTGGTAGCGTATCACTGCGTTTCGAGAGAAGGACCGTCACGTTGCCCACTCCTCATCTGCATAAAGTTGAGGTCTAGGTTACTTTATGCAAATCATGGGCAACTCGCTGCCTCTGGAAACTCCCGAAAAACTTTGAAACTAACCGTTGACGATCTAAAATGAAGAAAGATTCTGCAACAGCATGGCTTATTTCTCGCCTAAAATGTTTTCAAAAACACCATTGCACCATTGCGCTGGACGTTTCCAAACGAGCCACCATGTTGGTTCCGGTTTGAAAGCAGGGAGCAGCAGCCCACAAGTGAAAGTGTTCGTCCAATTAGGTGCCTAGCGTCTAGTGGCAGCCCATAAAGCGTCCAATTCTGGAAAGCGAGGCGATCCCTCGCCTCCAAAACGCCCTTGTGGACACGTACCATTATTCTCAAGAATACATTAGGAAAACTGTTTATTGTCAGTTTCAAAGAGGAAAATATTGATGTTCATTCTTTCCATTGGAAACAGGAGTTGACAAAACTTAATGTCATCTTAATGTCCATTTAGTAGCTATTCTGGAGTTTTCACTCATAACACGTGATCTTCATCTGAAGATAAAGTTTTTCCCAGTTTTTCCAAAAAGCCCTTACTTAAAAAATAAATACATTTAAACATCTTGAATCCAATGACAAACTGTCATTATCTGCTGATGAAGATCATGTGATGCGATCGAAAGCTTCAGAACGGCTACCAAATGACCTTTGAGATGATATAAAATAATGTCATAATGAGATTGTTTTGTCAAGAGCAGAATATCACACCTGCACTTTGTGAGCAAAAGACACCTTGTAAGACGATGTGTAAATAGAAACCAGTTAAATTATATCTTGAAACCAGCCAGATTGAAGATGTCAGTGCCAGCTGGTGTTGTTGCAGCCTGAAAAAACGGAGGCCATGTTTTCAATTAGCAAACTAAAATAGGTCATTGAGCCTGTTACTCTTACATATGTCTCAAACCAGTGGGATTAAAGCACCAAGGTCACAAGTCAGTCACAAGTCCACTCAGGCTTTGATTCTTGGAATTTTTAAGAGAATTTTTTCTCCTGTTTCGTGGCTCTCCGAAGCTTTGGTAATGCGGTTCACAGGCTTGTATCGAGGTTATCTGAACGACCCGGCGACATGGGTGGCATTTCACAACTCGCCGCAGAACAGAGCCGTCTGTGTCGGGATTAAGCCTGCCGTCACCCTGTCGTCATCAGGTTAACAGGTTCTTTAGAATTAACAGGCTTCCTTACAGCATGTGTAATTAACACTACACAAGACTTACTTGGGTGAGTAGTTGCAAACTAAATACGTCGCCCGTTTCCACACTGAGCCCCACACGTTCATATTATGGCACGTGTGAACAGCGCAGCCTACTTTGTTGGATGTTGCCCACACCATCTGCAAAAAAAGGAAGACAAATAACGCCATTGTTACACCAGTTTGACAGTGTTGTTGACAGTGTTTGCAATGTAATACTGAGTGTTGTCTTTGTACCTGTGTATAATGGGTACACATGGGCCCATAGCATCTGAGAGGGCATCGAGGGTTGCAATCGCGGGGGTATGGGAAAGAGTAATCTTTGACCTCGTCGTACCACGGCTTCACCAGCTGGAGGATGGATCGATAGCTGTGAACAGAAGACGGACATGTTCAGTGAACTACACCGTACATGTCACAACTAGACGGACCTTATGATTATGTCTGATTTGTCAATAATCAATATATTTTAGAGTTTTTGGGTCCTCTTCACAGAGTCCGCCATGTTGCTCCGCCATGTTTCTACAGTAGCCCAGAACGGAAATACCAAACACTGGCTCTAGAGAGAGCCTTTCATGTTTTTACGTTACCTCGAAGGCCACCGTAGTTCTCCAACACGCTTGTGAAACTGCGGTAACGTGAGCCGCAGAGTGCAAAACCATGGTACTGTGGTACCGCCAGCCACCGTCTGACTTCCGTTGTTCCTGAAGTAGTGTAATTATGTTAAAGGTGGCCTCTGGGCGAGGCGAACAGCGTCACCACAGTTATGCACTCAACGACTCACATTACCGTAGTCTTGGAAAGGGAGGAGTGAGCGGAGGGGTACTCAGTTGGTTGCAATCTGCAACCACACCACTAGATGCCGCCAAATCCTAAACACTGTACCTTTAACAGCAAGATTTCAATGTCATTTACGGTGTTTCAGGACATGCATTGTCACATTGTGGCCTGTGAGTTACCACGAATGGTTGTTGTTATGGTGTTGAGAACATCTGCTAAATTTTTTTAAGCCACTCCGACCACAATAACAATGAAATGACCGGAGGTTCAGAAATACAATATACACTGTAGTATCAAATCCTCAAGATTGACAAACTGGCCACATTTCGTCATATCAACAAGGATCATTTGAAGATGCGCCAGAGCTTCAGAGTTTGCAGCCAAATGGCAACAATTGAATACTTGACAGTGATTGAATTCTCGTGATTTTTTTCACAACAGCTTATTTCTAAGATATCCCAACAGAAAATGAACAAAGTGCAATCCATTTTCGTGAGAGGGACATTCAGTGACTTCCAATTAACAGAAAAGTTATAAGTTAAACTAGATAAACGTATCGATTCTACATTATTTTCTGCAAGTCAACACAATGGTATTACTATTTCCGATCTAGTAGTTTTTTTTAGGACATAACCTTACTATAGAACTCGCTGGGCGAGTCACAAGGAATAAGCTGTATTCCCTTGAGTCTCATGTTGTTCCTCAATAAAATCTCAAAGTGTAGGAACACGTGAAGGTGCCCTGTGTTTCCAAATGGAAAATCAAGACCCACTAAAGGGATGCGCCTTTGTCCTCAGGGGTCATGGCTGAAAACACAACTTCTGTTTATCTGAAGGGTCACAGGAGCATTCCTCAAGCAGTCACCGGGTCACAGTGTAAAAACCTTTAGGAGAGAGAAGAAGGGGGCGGCAAGGCAACGACCATGACTGCCGAGAGAGAGAGAGAGAGAGAGAGAGAGAGAGAGAGAGAGAGAGAGAGAGTGTGAGAGAGAGAGAGTCCTCCCTGAGAGGAGCAGCAGATGTCGGGGAGGGGGGTGGGAGGTCAAAGGTCACTCACCGTCCTGTCCTGACGGAAAGGTTTTGACCCAGGAACCTGAGGAGGTGAGGTGGCCCGTGCTCCCACATGCAGGCGTGAGCCCAGTCCTCGGCCGTCTTAGCCAGGGTGTCGTCCCACACCTAAAACACGCAGCAGGGACATGGTGGGAAACGTGGAAACCCCTTACATAATATCAAACACTAGACCTTCATTCAGCAGTGAGACGTGAGATAAGAGTTCATAGCACTGTTACAGGTGTTGCCATGGCAGGACGCAAAAGTCATCCATCATATCAGTTACATAAGCGGAGAGAAGTTAGTTGCCCAGTAACTCTTTCATCTCTTGAATAGACGGGGGAGTTGGATAGCATCGGTTTGAGAATATACCCAAACTTGTCAACAGCCACTCGTGTATGGTTTCATTGGGAATGGATTGTGAGTGGAGAAACGAGGACACTTCCTCCTATTACTTCATTCTACAGTCAAGGGAAGAGTCGCTTTCATTGCATGTACTATAACTATAAAGGATGGAGATGCTGCCAATTTAAAAAATGGAAACATGTCAGCTCAGTTGCTACGTTCGGCCAAAACAGTTGCTGGAACAACCTTTCAAAGTAAAATGAGCATATACTTTCATTTTATTTTGTAGCTGAAACTATGATGAAATTAAAAGTAAGTTTTTGGACTTTGCCATCTTTGGCCACTACTGCTTTCTCTATATTACACTGCCAGCAGGCTACTGGTACCACACATGACCCTTCCACTTCCTTTGGAAGTGACTACTTTGGTGGTCTTCTGCTGTGCAATCTGCTCAACAGCTGAAGGTGCCAAAGAAACTTCCTTACAAAACCACAGCTATTTAAATCACATTTCCTATGACAAATTATTTTACCTAATGCATGCACTTTGGTCACTAGCACATGCATATCATAATAAAACATAAGGAAATACAGTACTTGGCTGCAGGAATATCATGCATTGAGTTGAAATACAGGCACACTGATAAATAAAAATGAATGAAAAGCTTTACTTACCATGTATTCCATGTTGGATGCTGGAGGGAACACCTTCCCTCTTACTTTGTTGTGGTAGTCAAGGATGGCCAGCATGTCGTTCTGACTGATGTAACGCTTCCTCCTGCTTTTAGATAGAGTCGTGGTATCTGTTCCGGAGCTTTGCGCTGATGCGCCAAGACTGGTGAAATTGGCGGCTGGAGAGGACGCGCAGATAGTCGTTGCCAGTGCACTTGCTCCTCCGCAAGATATGCACAGAAGTATGAAGTCTATGAGAAATAACTGAGGTTTCATGATTGTTTTTTTTAGGAAAACTGCAGATAGAATACCCAGTACGTCTTGGAGAGATCTGAAAAGAGGAACAAGAACTTAAAAGTGTTGCCCCTGGTGCGCACAAATAAGATGCATTATTAAACCAAGCTTCAAACCAATACACAGCAGAAATACCAGTGTACATTCCTCCACACAATCTTTTTGGTTACCTACCTTTTCTTCCTTGTGCCTGCGTTGCCAAGGCTGTGTCACCTCCAAAGCCTCAGTAATGGATTGAGGAGAGAGAGAGAGAGGGAGGGAGCTTTTTTGAGCTTTGCAAACTTTGTGAGTGCTTCAGGAGAATCTGTCTTTTGGGGGTTTATATAGGCTATTGCAGCAGTGGACGATGATGGAAGTGCGCCTGCCTCTGAAGATAGACGCACAGCCCCTCTTTGTCACCTGAAACACAGCATATGTTTGCGTTTTCCCTGACCCATTCCTGGCAAACTGTTGCTCAATTTCACCAGGACATCTGCGTCAGGTTTGCACATGCATGCTGCAGGATGCGGAAGGATAACATTTGATTAATGGAGTACAACCAAGGTGGATAGAGCATATTAAAGGTCCCATATTATGCTCATTTTCAGGTTCATACTTGTATTTTGTGTATCTACTAAAAACATGTTTACATGCTGTAGTGTTAAAAAAAACAACTTTATTTTCCTCATACTGTCAGCCTGAATATGCCTATATTTACCCTCCGTCTGAAACGCTCCGTTTTAGCGCATTTTTTAATGGAATTGCAACAGAATTGCGTTGCTAGGAAACAGCTTGGGTCCATGTGTACTTCCTGTCAGCTGATGACATTCACATTGCACTGCAACCAGGAAATAAACTGGGACATATTTAGAATGTTTACGTTTCAATCTGTGTCAAGGGTCTAAATATTGTATATTCGTGACATCACGAATGGACAGAAATCCTGACGGCTTGTTTCAAATGCAGTTTCTGAATACGGGCTGTGTGTATTTCCCTGTGGATTGAGCGTTTTGATACTTTCACAGTATTTATATAGGATTATTTAAGCCTGCTTTATAATAAAAAAAACATGAAAATCTCACTTTTTTATAATATGGGACCTTTAAGTGACATTTAATGACTTTTTCTGGGTCCTAAAAAGGTGAATCTATCATGTATGTTGTTGGTGTGAAGTATTCTGCTAATATGGATGTGATTTATGTCAATATTTGAAATGTTATCTTTAAATATGAACCCTCAATGTCACAATATTTATTGGATTGACTTGACTGAAGGTGTTTGTCACATCAGCTCCATGTGCAGGTGATGAAATTTGCACTTCCCACCAGCTCCACTGGTTACCCACACAGGACATCCACATAAACTCATGGCTGGGAGGAAGCCAGCAGTTTTATGTGTCACTATCCATGTGTCCTATCAGTCTTCTTTGTCGTATTCATTACAACTATAAAGATTACACTTGTTCAGTGTGTGGCTCCAGCTGTGCGGTTTGCCAGGGCAGATGCAGAACCAAGAAGAAGGGGAGAAGAAAAAAACCCTCTGCAGGTCATCATTTTCATTGGCAGCTGGTGAACAAATTAAAGAAACGTGACGCAGGAACAATTTTCCTCCCCCTTTTTTCTTCTCTCTCCCTCTCTTTCCCTCCTGCTCCCCTCTTGTTGTCTACGACTGGTGCTTTCCCAAAAAACCTTCTTGGAAGTGATGGACTTTTCAGGTGCTGGAACTGGTTGGAAGAGATATATCACTCAAGAGTGCAAAGATTTTCTCCTCCGTTTCACTCCATCCATACATTTTTCAGCTCCCACTCTCCACCGCTGCTCTTCTTCAACAGACTGGAAGGTTTCACTGGGATGGAAAGTTGTTGGATAAATCATGAAAGATTAGTTGCGTATATGTACTTCCTATTGACCTGATCCAGGGTTTTGGACACTTGGCAGAATATCTTGAATTTTAACAGGATAAAACTTCAAATATTTAATGGTATTGGAGATGTGATAGACCATCAGCTATCCCTGAGTGAACTCTGAATACTTGTAGTGAAAGATAAGAGTTGAGCGGAGCAACTATTGGGCATACATTTTGGGAAAAAAATGCTTTTAATTCTATTTTCAAGCTTTTATCAAACTATACCCAACAATCACTACATGTATTTAATCCCTGAAATACATATTTTGATGTGATTTTCTTTTTTCTTGTTATGACTATGCACTCATCACATCTGCACAGTATTTTGACTCATCCTCTCATCTGGTATCAATAGTCAGGCCGCTCTCCGGCCAGCACGGCCCGCCGGCCAAAGATTCTGATCGACACTATCCCCGGGTTTATAGTCATATTATGGTCCATATTATCAGATTATCTTAACATACACCTGTTTCCCAGCATTTCACACTATCTTTATGTGTATTTGGCCACAGGCTTCTGATACAAGACTGAACAGTGAAGTCAAAAGTTTAGTTTCATTGTGGAAAAAGACAGATTTAATAGAATACTGTACTTCCACTGTATGTCTTTCTCTCCCACACACACACACAGTTTCTTCACGTTCAGTCTCCTCAAGGCACCCAGATGATATTCCCTCATTCTCAGAGTGCTCGTGCTTGTTTGCGGATGTGAACCCAGTGACTTCGAGACCGGCCGAAGCATTATTATCATATTATCAGGGTAATTAGGGCATTATTTGGGGGCACATGCTGCGATGAGGGGGCCTTGGGGTCTGTTTTGGAAAGGCATTCTTTTTCAGACAGAGCATTTATTTACCTACAATATATTGTTCCAAGTTTCCCCCATGCTTCCCCCCTCTGCGGAGGCCTCTCGAAGCCCAGTGTCGATGCCAGTACAGCAGAGAGAATGAGGTGCAGTGGTGAGCAAGAGGGAAAGAAAGCAAGAAAGAGGAATATAGCATGGGAGACAATAGACAGATTCAACACGTGTTGCATTAGCTAGATGCATCCAATCAAGGCAGAAGAATCCAAAACTGAAAGATTTTGAATTTGCATCACGTGCATTTGTGCAGTAAATCCAAGAGCAAAACAACTGATCATCTGTTTTCCATGCAAGTTAAAGCAAATAATTGTTATTGGACAGCTTTTGACCCAGGTCTTGGAGCATGGTGACCTGACCTGGACAACTCAATAAGTAACTAAATCTCCTCTAAGGATGGCTCCTCTCCTCCCTCTTTCCACTATTCCAGCAATCAAAGCAGTAAAATGCTGTAGACTCCAGCTCAGCTGTGCACTCCACCCAAGGCTATTGTTACCGCTCTGGCAGAATCCACGGCTCATGGGAAAGTCACTAACAGATCGGCAGCATGTGAATGGATGAAAGAAAAAAAAAGAGAGGTCTAATGTGACTTCTTGAAAACTTAGAAGAAGTTTGAAAGATGAGGTAGTAAGCTGTGGTTCAAGTTGTTCACAGGGTGGTCGTGGTGGTTTGTACTTGGACGTGAATTTATTCTGTGACTTTATATATGTGTTTTAAAGGAGCGGCTCGACATTTTTGGGAAAAAGGCTTATTTGCTTTTTTGCTAAGAGTTAGATGAGAAGACGCCACTCTCAGACCAGTGGGCAACCTTCGGGTCTGAAAGGTGAAGCCAATGCTTTAAACTTGCATTCTTTTTAATAGCGACTCCTCTGGTTGCAAAAAGAAGTCTGATTGTATATAAGTATATGAGAAAATGACCCTACTTCTCACTTGATATATTACCTCAGTAAACATTGTAAATTTATGGTCTCCTCTTCAATACAGCATGATGATCATTTTGTACATTATGGTCCCATTTAGAGTAAAATAGACAATAAAGCAGGGTATGCTTCAGGGCGTGGCTACCTTGTGATTGACAAGTCGCAACCACGCCGTTGTTCGGTCTGGGTGTTGGCCGTGTGTTCCTCTGAAAACATTAACCCTTTCACAGTGTGATTTCAGTTCATGAAAGTTAATTGTAAAATTTTGGTTGCCTAGAAATGTCTTATAAAGCGTTCAGTTGTACTCCACCCTCTGGTTTCACTTCTGGTTGCAAAAAAAACAAGATGGCGATGGCCAAATTGTCAAACTCGAGGCTTCAAAACAGCTGTCCAGAAACCAATGGCAAACTCTCGACAAGGAAGCAAATCATATTTCCCAAACTGTCGGACTGCTCTTTTAACCAGCCATTCCAAGTACTTACTACTCACTGTATATTGGCTTTTTGAAAGCCATTTGTATTGGGGGAGCTGGGAAGTTGTTATGTCATGAGCTGGTTTTTGTTGGCCGGGGGGCAAAAAGAAAAAGTGACATTTCAAGAGTGGTTTACATTGGTCAGAAGCCCAGTCGTCTCTAACTTCAAGCTGTCCAGGCTGCTTTCTTCCATACACAGCTGTTAAACATTGTATCAGTGGAATATGCAGTTACATAGCAAATACTGTATGTTTCACACAGTCCGCTAACTTACGACGGGGCGAAGGCTTGTTGACAGTGAAAAAACCCTGCGGGTGAGAAAGCTTCAACCCTGTGTCCCCGTCTGAAGTTCAGGGTGGATTATTACTCCTCCCTTGTCCAAAGAGTAACAAGCACAGTAATTAAGTCAATAAATATCTAGGTCTTCTGATCAAAGCGTGCCCTTGCCGAACTTCAATTTGATTCAAAATTAAATTCCTGCTGTGTTTTGACTGTATATACACCAAGGTGCTAATATAACATCATGAGAAAATTATTTTTCTTTCGTAGAATCCAACTGGCAAGAGACTGGCTGCGATGCCAGCTGGTACTGTAACTACAGTACTTACTGCTGAAAGATCACCCAATATAACGCAAAGTCACATTGTGTTGTATTTACTGAACAGCGACCTCTGCAAACATGACCGTAGAGAATCTGTTCCAGACGGGATGTTTCCCCCTGTTGTCTAGATACAAGTCTGGCTGTTGTTTGGCAGCTCAGAGGAATCTAAGGTGACTTTGTCCTCAACCTCGGTCACAGGGAGGAAACAGACTATGAAGACCATTAAGGGACGAGTAAACAGCAAATGACAGTGAGAGCAATTGAGGTTCAGCAGAATTCAAATATGTTTCCACATGATAATTCCTAGAAGATGACAACAAGGGGAAAATACAAAACTAGCAAGTTGCCGCACCATAAGCTTTATGCAAGGGCCTGTAAAGTGCTTCAAACAATCTTAACAAACATTAAGTCACCAGAACATACACAATTAAACACCCCTTTTCCCCCGAAACACTGTTTAGAGTGTGGGAAAAAACCTGAGGGATTACTATAGGGGGGCTTTTTTCATCAGGAATAAGTCGCTCAGCTCGTGTATCTATTTTTGACATGTTACATTCCTTTGCTCCCAGATATTCTCACCCATCTATAAGACATTTACAACCATCTTTGATGCTCAGGCCTTGTAAGACTGCACAGAGACGGGGGCTGTGGTCACACACAGACATTTCTCAAGAGGTTCAGATGTCAGCTGAGAGAGAGACAGGCAAACATGAAAAATCCAGCAGGACCTAAACTTAGAGTTGAGGCGTTTTTTATGATGTATCTTCATGACAGCAGGTAACAAAAAATATCACTTGGGACTCAGGAGTGAGCTGCCAAAACCAAAACAACCTATAGAGCCTTTACTTTTACAATGCAAAAGTATTCTTTTAAGTTGTCCTGCAGTCCGCTCAAGCAAAGGGCAGGCACACATTTAGCCCTATACTGAATGTACATTGGGTTGCTGATTCTTCTGATGAAGGTGGATTTCTTGTGGCCTTGGCCAGTTGGGAGCAAAAGAGATGGTTCGATGTATGCTGGCTGGCCGGCCGGCTGGCTGGATCAGGCTGTGGCTGGGTAGGCCTGGAGGCAGTCTAGACAGCAGATGAGCAATGAGCTGGGCCCTGGCAGACAGGCCCTGTGGCTGGGACTCTACTGGGCAGGGCAGGGCCTCTGGGACTCCTATCCAAGGCAGAAATGATACACGCACTGAACCACGCTGAGGTGTAGACACCCTAGCCTTTGTAGTTCTAATGCATGCTTCAAACTGATTAAGTAAGGAGAAAACAGATAAACTAAAGGTTTTCCTAAGTCCACTTTTATACATATACCTTCTGATTCCTGAAGTCTGTTTTTCCTATAATCAAAATTTTGCCCAGGATTTATGATTTAACTGAAGTTCTCACCATTCTTCCTGAATGAAGAAGTGGCCATTATCACAAAGTGAAAGCAAAGCTCCAGTCCCGGTCCCTACGTGGGTGGTTTAAGGCTTGATCCTTGCTTACTTGGCACCTGGTAAGAGCTTTTGTGTGGCTGGAAAGCACCGGCGAGGACCGCAACTTGCAGAATTTGCGTCCAGAGTGCAGCGGTGACGTCTGGTGAACTGTACCATTCATTGTTAAAGAATATGCAAATTGTTATGTGGGATTATTTTTTATGTCAGCTTTTCTTCCTTGATCCTATTAGAGCCCGTTCAAGCAGCTACCTGCCAGAAAACCATGCAACAACGTACAATAACACAAGTGATACCATTGTTACACTTTTGGTTGTTACTTTCATGATCTAAGTAGACACTATTGTTACAGAAACCTTCATTTTACAGTAGTTAGGTTTAAAAGAGGATTTCTTTGCTATGGATTTGGCACAGTAGATTCAACAAGATGTTACCAAAGCTTAGACCATGTTGTGTTAAGTATGATATAAATTGATTGGACATGCCAAACCTAGCTGGGTCATTTTCCAGCTCCAAGCTCCAGCTCCTTCTCCTGTTTCAAAATATTGTGAAATAAATGTGTTTCTTCCAATATACAGTATAGTCTGGTGGTCTTCTTTTATCTCAGGAGAAAATGAGGCCACAAACAATTAGACGTGAAACAGAGTAAAAACAAAATGTTAGTCTGATTTTTTTCCAATTCTTCCATGTTTGCTCTCTTGATTTTGGCCTTGAGGATGACAGAAATCTGGGAATCGAGTCCAAGGAGAGTTCACAAGGCTATGTACTAAAACAGCACTAACGCTGGAATTAAAACAGATTCACATTTGATTTGTGATATGATCATAAAAGAAACTTAAGATATTCAGAATCAGACAGGCTTCTTGCGTATTTATCTCACTTGAGTTTGGGTCATGACGTCGAAGGAGTAATCATCCATCTGTCATTAGCGGGCTCTTGCCCAGGCCGTGTTTACGATGACATCAGTGTTTTTGTTGGATCCATCTTATCAGAAAACCTCGAGCTTTCTCGCGCTCTGTGCTCCATGGAAGTGATGGATTTTATGTTGAGATGAAGCAAAGTCTCTGTGGGTTTCTGGGAGTCCCCCTTTTGGCCTTTTATCTTCGTCATCCTTGAATTGGCTTCGTGCCATTTCTAGGTTTTCCCAACTGCACATGATGGGACTGGTCAAAGTGTCTCATTCACTTATTGAGTATTTCCCAAATACTGTGCCAGAACCCACTTGTTGTTTGGGGTCAAGGCTGGTTGCCACAATCCTTTGTGTTTTTTTGATCGGTCAGATATTGAAAATATCCATTTAGGGGTTTAGTGGTAGCTCACTTCCTCCTGATCTTCCTCTCTCCCAGACTGTTTTGGTCCAAACAAGGTGACCTCAGATGTTTTGCACTGCACCCCCCCTTGTGAGGCTTCAACCCGCTGCGGCAGGTGGCATCCCTCGTAAGAATTTACGGCTTGGTTCTTCTGGTTCAATGCAAACAAACCAAGTTTTATGGAGCAAATACTGAGAGGTCATGGTCCCTGCAGTCTGATGGTACCATGGCAGAGAAACCTGGCTTCATTTATCCTGTGATATGTTTTCAGAAATTCCAAACTACAGTTTTCCTGAAAAACAATCATTTCTAATTATTTCCCCCTCTATCTACACTGTATTTCATGTTGTAAAGACATATTGTAAAGTAGAAGCCAAACTCAATGATTGCTATGGAACCAAAAAATAATTGGTTCTTACTGTAGACATTGTATTAATTTAATTTGGGTACTGTAGGTTTTTAGCAAACATTACTCAAGCATGAGAACATTATGCATTTGTAGGGAACTATTTTCTGCTGTGGAGTAATACACATTTGGTGGACTAGTGAACTTTGGAAGTTGTGAGGGCCTAAGCTGGCATGCACAGATAGATTTACAAAAAAAGAGGCTTTTATTCACACAAAAATTAAGTAAACAATTTACCAAATATGTAATAAAGTTCTGGGCCCATAAAAGAGGACAACTAAACAGAACTTAAAGTTGCAGTGTGTAGGATTTTACGGCATCTAGTGGTGAGATTGCAACCAACTGAAACTTCTTCTGAGAACTACGGTAGGTGACGCAAAAACATATAATATTATAAACATATAAAATGGATCAGCCAGCACTAACACAAAAACTGCTAATAAAACAAAGAAGGATAATTAGTCTCAGTATGAATATTTTAGCGATTAACCAAAACAAAAGCATCAACAAACTCATAGTCTAAGGAAATAAATCTCTAACCTATAAATCCCAAATATCCCCCCGTGATGTGGTGGGCACTTGGTACATTCTGATTGGCCTCTTCCTGTATTTAAGAGCTCCGCATTAGGGGGCCATCTTCTGCTCCAGCCTGCTAAGATGTCTCTTCAGCAGCAGCAACCAGCAGCGGCACCCTCAGCACTGGTAAATCCTCTCAAGTCATAGAAATTAGAATGACTTAAGGCAAACTGAAGTGTGACTGTACAGAAGTTAACAAAATGTGTGCACTATGAGTAAGATATATGAAACAAAAGCTCATTTATCTGTTTGCTGATGTGCATGAGGTCAAAAGGTCAACAAACTGAGGAGAAATTTAACTATTAAGTGTAAAAACTAAAGTGTGTGCAGGAGGGTTACCCACATTTAAATCCACCGAGTGGCAGCAGGAGAGGCCATCACAGGTGCATTTGAAATTGACATGACGGTGGCCATGTTCCTTGTAATGAATGAACCATCCAGTGCAACGGTGTGGCTCACGGAGGTCTATGGCACAGAGGAATAAGCTGCTCCTTTAACAAGAGAGCTGCATGAGAATGTTGAGAGCTACAGGAGATTGATGGGAGTTCATAGCATATTGATTTTTGTATTTTCCCTTTCATTTGTCATGCTTGTGTTGATAGGTTCTTTCCCCCTTCCCATTTCTGCTGTTTACATGAATATGAACTAGAGTAGCATAAAATCATCTTGAACCCTGGTTAAAATTGTAATATTAATGCGCTCTGTCAAACTTTCATTCAAACCCTTACGTCATGCGAGGACTGTTTTGTAATTCTATCCTTTTGAATTTTTCCACATAGTAAACTTTCTCTCTGTTTCCATAAACCTTTGACCCATGTGGCGTAAATATGCGAGCGTGTGTCAGGCTGTTGTGATTTGCCGCGGAGCTTTTAACCTGCATTGCATCAGCAAGTGTTTTGACTCGTCTCTGCAGCTTGGGAGCTTTCCTATTCGTCTCACGGTAATCCCGTCTGCCAAATAGTTTCACACCTGACAGACTGAAGTTTAAGCAAGCTGAAAACACCGGGGCCAATCCCAAATCATTTTATGCATGCACATGTATGGTTTATCACATGATTGAACCTTCCACTGACCCAAAGTCTGCGGTCTATGCAAATGAAGTTTCTAGAAAACAACACGTTACTTCACTTCCTATCAAGCCTTCCCAGTTTTTGACCTATTTACTAGACCGGCGGCAGATATTCACGTGTTTCTCTGCAGTAGTGCTGAACATCCAAAGTTCGTAGAAGACTAAGCCAGGCTACTGTGAGGACCATCCAAAGGTCATCATTATTTTTCACGTCATTGTTGTACAACTGAAAACGGCTCCTATAACCTCGCCCGTTACCTGACCTGAGCAGCGTGTTCAGTTATGCTTAATGTATCAGTGTTTGCCTTTGAAGTGCTTGGCAAGAGTTTGAACCTTTTTACCGTGTTATCGCTGTTAAAGGAAAGTCCCCGACTCGGTGAAGTTTTAAACGATCATATGTCCGCATGTGATGTTCCATTTATTCCAGCTGTTATTTTGTGAACAAGTCGTGCAATTTAGCCTCTCTTATGAGACTACTGTAGCTCTAGATATACTGCTCCCACATGACAACATTAGCTTTATTCATCCCCAAACACTCATTTGTACTGTTTATTTGCACATATGAGCAACTTTCATTTGGAGTTGTGTGTCTGGCCACCTGACAAATGTAAGTCCCATATTCACTCTCCTTTTAGGTCTGTTCTGTGTTCCAACAACTCAAATATCTGGCTCTTTAGCTGCTAAATGCTCCACTATGTTCACCAGCTCGTTAACTTTGTCTCTCGGCTGTTTGATGCTGGGAAAGTATCATAGGCTACAGTTGGTTTGTGACTATAGCTGTTGAGCATATAATATCTGGCTCCTTAGCAGCTAAGTTGTTCACCAGCTAGTCACTAACGCTGTTGCCTGGCTGTTTTTTTGCTGTTGGGCACGTAGCGCTCAGTATGTTTACCAGTGCGTGTTTGCTGACACAACTGTCACAACTAAAAATGATGCTGATGTGAGCCGTGAGAGTGAATTAAAACAGTGAAGTTGCGAGCCGTAAAACCAAAACAATAAGTTGAAAGATGCTAAAAGGCTCCATAGAGCTGAGGGGAAGTGAAGGGTGGTAATTACGGCCGCGACAGAGACGCTGGGATTGTTTTCACCTTTTGAGTCTGTGTGTCAGTTACTAAGTGGTTATATTTCTGTCGGACTATGAACTGATTTTGTCGCCGCGATAGAAGGGCTGGGCGATATGACAATATACACTCACCGGCCACTTTATTAGGTACACCTGTTCAATTGCTTGTTAACACAAATAGCTAATCAGCCAATCACATGGCAGCAACTCGATGCATTTAGGCATCTAGAGGTGGTGAAGACGACTTGCTGAAGTTCAAACCAAGCATCAGAATGGGGAAGAAAGGGGATTTAAGAGACTTCGAACGTGGCATGGTTGTTGGTGCCAGACGGGCTGGTCTGAGTATTTCAAAAACTGCTGATCTACTGGGATTTTCACGCACAACCATCTCTAGGGTTTACAGAGAATGGTCCGAAGAAGAGAAAATAGCCAGTGAGCGGCAGTTGTGTTGACGAAAATGCCTTGTTGATGTCAGAGGTCAGAGGAGAATAGGCAGAGTGGTTCGAGATGATAGAAAGGCAACAGTAACTCAAATAACCACTCGTTACAACCAAGGTATGCAGAATACCATGTCTGAACGCACAACACGTCGAACCTTGAAGCAGATGGGCTACAGCAGCAGAACACCACCCGGTACTAGCAAGGTGTACCTAATAAAGTGGATATCATGTATATCATGAGAATGATATAAAAATGTCTATCGTATGTGTTTGCCTATATGGTTTCTATCGCAATGTTGGAAAAAACAGCGGGCGAACTGCATTAATGCAATATTTACATCATTTGGACGACGTTTTAAGTTCTGTGGTTATTACATAGATTATTTATTTATAAATTATTATTATAAATTATCAGAAAATATCGTGATTTATATCATTATCGAGATGTGAAGTGACCTGTATCGGCATAGAAGATTTTGGCCATATCGCCATCTCTAGTTCTCTGTGGGTTTGTCACTACAAGCGACACCTTTTACTTTACACATAGTCATTTGATCTATTTTAACATATACAAATATTAATTAGAGCAGCTAAAGGGTCATTTACTTTTTAAACATTACATACTGCATGACACGTGACAAAGTTTATGTGTAAAAATGTGCAGTATAGTTGCTGGAAATAATCCCATCCATGTCTTCAGTGGGGACCTTTCCTTTACACACCCTTCTGAAACGTTTAAATGGCATTCACAGTCAATCTTCCCAAAGCTGCGCTGCTTGTTGTGACAGAAATTGCTTGTTATCAACCAGGAAATTTGTCTGGGTCTTGCTGGGCCCCGGATTGGTCCGCCCTGGGCCAAAACAAATCCAACCAGCTGCTGGATTTCTGCTTGTTCGTCGGTGAGTGCGTATGTATCCCAGCATCCCCAAGCCAATGCACATTTCCTGTCCCTGTTTCCTGTTGAATATCAAAGTGCTATTGAGACTCATCAAGAGACACTGCTGCTGCAAAAGTGCTCAGTGTTCCCACAAGCTGCACATGGTTACAATTAGTGCAAGGCCTTTTCTTGTCTTATTGTCTGTTTCTATTGCCTTTAACCAGATGAGCATCAACTCAGAATATAAGACTGAAATTAAGGCCGCAAGAGGAATGAAAATAGGGCGAACCTAAACTGCAGATACTTTGCTTTCTGGCGAAGGAAACCGAAGCATTTGTAGTCTTTGGAACAGTGGTGTGAATGTATTGAAAAACCTACAGCTGTCGGTTCAATGAGAGCAAACTCACAGTGGTAGGATTCAATGAAATACGAAAAGACAGAGAATTCAAAGCCATGCTCATTTTTCACTGCACTAAATCAACCCGAGGCTGTCATTTTATAAGCTGATGTTTGTCCAAAAATGACAAGAAAAGAAGAAAAAAACTTATGGTGATTTGGTTGACAGATGTGAAACGGTGGTTTCCTTTCCTCCCAGCCAAAATATCCACAACTGTCCTCGCAGCTCATCAAGAAGTCTGATGCTATGACTGCCCGTGCCCCACCTTATAACACACACACACACACTTTACAACCAATTTACATTGTGCATGCCATTGTCTTGCATTATTTAATTTGTAACACCACCTTTAACTTAAGAAAATTAACTTGAACTCATCACTCACCCTTGCAAGAGCCAATTTTAAAGTCTAGTGAGCATATGTAAATGTAAAACAATACATGAGCTATACATAACTAACCCTTAACCTCTCATGTTCTATCTCATGCTTTAAACTCTCAGCATGTGCTCCTTTAGATTAGAAGTAAGACAAAATCCTGAGGCAATAGTGCTTGTTTTCTTTGGAATAAACTCCCAGCTGTCATAAGTTGATATACGCTATATATCAAGGTAGAGAAGTTCAGCCGGTCTGCTGGTCTACCGCTGTCTGCTATGTGCCCTGCTGGCTCCTCCTCAGGTTAGAGGACCCAGTGTTGCTCCTCTCTCTGTCTGGAAGCGCTGGACTATATGGACTTGGTTCAATGTGAAGACATGGCCGTTCATTTGTTGCATTTTATTGGACTCTCTTTGAATGTCCGCCTACCTTCCTTTGAGTTCCCTCCATTTCCCATATGCGCTCAGTCAATTTCAGTTATTATTTCACCAGGATGATACGCTACTTTTCAGTGCATGCTTTTGTCAAGTGTTGTAAAGTTTTTCATTGTCTTCTTTTAGACAGAGTGCTGGGTTAGGAACTGTCGCTGTTGCAGGCCTGTAAAGCCCACTTTGCATGTGATATTGGGCTACAAATAAACTTGGCTTCACTTGATATGAATGACCATTTTTTCCTCCACATATCAGCTTAAAGCACCAATAATCTATATTTTTATAATAACAATGTATCAAATGACAATGGAAAACAATGTAACACTGTGAAAGGGGCCCCTCATAGTGATAAATCTGCAGAGAACACGAATGAGCATGAATCTGCTGCTCCCTTTGGCTTTATGGAGCTTTTATAGCGCGTTTCAGCCCCTTTGTTCAGCTTATCCGCAACTTTACTGTTCTCATAGCGTCGTTTTCAGATGCAGCAAGCAGCTATTCTTCTACAACCCGGTGTCGCGGGAAGGCGTATGAATAGCACGACATTACAAGGACATTCCGTGTGTCATTTGTACGCCACGCAACAAAACTAGGGTAACGTCCACAGTTAGGTTAAGGCAATAAAACCACTCACTTAGGTTTATGAAAAAACGTCATGGTTGGGTTAAAAATAAGTACGTACATGAAGTAAAATATGTACGTAAACAACGTAACAAGGACGGAAAACACGTCACAAACGTCACTAATGTAACTTACAAAACGCCGGTCTCCTTAAAAGACGTGTGTTTGTTGGACCCATCCACCTCCCCACCCGCCTGCCATAAGTGGTCTATCTCGCGTTTTTACTCTACATCTCTAGCTCTGGGCGTAGCATATTTACATGGATGCGTCTACATTGCAGTCAGTACAGACTACATGGCATGCTTATGACACTTCAAAAGCAAGAAAGACGTTCTTATTGCACGCTAAATGCCTTGCGTATTATCGTGGTATTCGTATGCCTTTTCTTTCAAACTTTGATGGTGCGAAAAAAAAAAAATGTTGTTGTGTTTTTGTTCACTAAGGTCATGTTTTTATTCTAGCACATTGTTCACAATGGCTGCCATTCCAATCAGCTAGCATTACACCTCCTCCTCTATGTCTATTGTTATTATTGGATGGGTAGCAGTGTCCTTCCGAGGTATTTCTCAGCACTGTTGTAATGACGAACCTTTCCCTGCCCTCTGACCCACAGAGCTCAGTCCCCAGACGCACAGTAGCAGAGTGATTCCAGATGGAGGGAGTCTGTGGTAGAAAAAGGCGTCGCTGTTGGAGCGTCATCGCCACAATTTCGGGTTCCAATCCCTGTAAAACCAGTGACCACAGCAGTTAGGAGTATGTATTCAGATTATTTAGTGTTATGCCCCGACTTGCCTTTAACAGTTTCTATTTAAAACGCGGTTTCCATATTTCATTGTCACCTGTTTGATTGATGCCGACCTGCTGAAAATCGAATCCATTACTTAAAACTGTACCAGGTGTTATATGTAAGGGAGCCGCTTTTCCTTTTCCTCTCACAAAGCTTCATAGCTTCTGTGAAAGTCATTCCAATCGATGTGCAATACAGGGGAAGGGTACTGAGTCCACACTATCAAATGACTTCTCACCCAGTTACATTTCCCCTGTGCCAATAACACAGTCTGTGAACTTTCCTCAACATCCAGTCCAACAAGTGCGGATACGCTAATGGTATGAACGAGCCCATCAATAAGAAAAACAGGTGCTATCTCAAACGCACTCCACACACATGTCAGGATGCATTTCGGCTGCTGTGATTGCGGTCAGTAGGAGGAAGATGTGGTCCCGACCCTGGTGATCTTCTGAGAGGAAGAGATGTATCCAAAGTCACCGTAAAAAACAAACAAGTCTTGAAAGTGATCATTTAATCTGACGCAGTCACGTTCTCGCTCTCATTCGCTCATGTTTGGCTGGAGAGATCACTGGGAAAAGGGTGGTGTTATTTGGACTCAGATACAGATGGTGTCAACTGCTGTGAGGACGCATATGCTCAACAAATTATGTAATATCACCTACTCTTTAAATTTGTCAAGTTGGCAAAAGGCGAAGGCTTTTCTTAATGCACTCTGAGTTACCAGTGTTTCCATGAATCAGACACCAGCTGGATTACTATTCGCTTCTGGGCGGGCTGAGCCGGCTAGATTGGGTATATATTTGAGGGTATATATTTGAGGTAAAGTTGAATAGGTTTAGATTTAGAGATTAACCTCTCTTCTGGGTTAAAGGAATAGTTGTATTTCCTTATTGCCAAGTGGAAGATGAGGAGATCAAGATATAGCATGTTAATTACTGGGTTTCAGAGGTATTGTTAGACAGATTTCGTCATCTTTGGACCTAGCCAGGCTAGCTGTTTCCCCCTGTTTCCAATATTTATGCTCAGCTAAGCTAATTGGCTGCTGGTTGTAGCTTTTTATTTACCGTACAGAGAATAATATCGATGTTCTAATCTAACGTCTGACAAGCAAGCAAATTTGTTACAAACATGAATCTCATCATAGGATGAAAAGAGTCGGGCGGTGTGGTATGCTAATCTCTGTTAAAATGTAAAAAAAATTAATTATGCCAAGGGCATTGCAGCTTAATTAATTTTAAAACATTAGTGTGAGCCGAGTTCATGCAGTGTGACAGTATAGAGGAGGGGGAGATGTAGTGACAGAAACATCAGCTAATGTTCCCATGATGCATTCCATCAAGATACTGTACATGACAAGAACTTGAATCATGTATGGAAACTGTCAAATATGTAATGGCATCAGAAGATTTTTGAGATTTATTCCAACAAGACTAAAGTCTACAGCCACACTAGCGGCTCTATGTTTAGGCGCAACGAGGCTTTGGGCTAAATGCTAACAGTTCACGGTGACAATGTCAACATGCTGATTCTAGCAGGTATAATGGTTACCATGTTCATCATTTTAGAGTGTTAACAGCGCTAAACACAAAGTAAAGCTGAGAGTGATAGGAATAGTTTTGGGATATTATTATTGACCTTATGATTGCCCTAGATTAAAATACATTTTAAATTACCAAATTTATTACAATTCATCCCGAGGGGCACATGGATGTCTGAACAAAGTAATTTGGATACATTGTCCAAAAACCACGTATTGAATTTTGTGCCAATCCATCTAGATGTTGGGACATTTCACAAGATAAGTGAAAAGTTTGACCTGCAGGTGGCGCTAGATGAAAGTCAGAGTATCATTTAAGTCATTAGGATTCATCCTCTGGGCCCCATGAATATCTGCACCAAATGTAATGCCAATCTATCCAATAGTTGCTGAGACATTTCACAAAAAAAACAAAAAAACTTTGAATGGTGGCACCAGAAGACGAAAGGTCAAGGGATCGCCAAAGTAATTAGGATTTGTGCTAGTGTGGCTAAAAATGGAAATGAATGAACGGAGGAACCCTGAAAAACTTTGAGATATTGATCTTCATTTTTAATGAAATTGCTTAAAACCACTCTAAATCACAGCTTAATTAATTTAATGCCCACAGTGAGCCTCAGTCTCTGCAATTAGATGATACAGATATACTATAAAAGCATTTTCCAAATTGTCAACTTTCCAGCAAGAAGTTATTTTTTGAACACCTCCTGTTAGTTGATCCTACAAATGTGGTGCAAAATCTGGGAAAGTGCAGACACCACAGTATGTAAACACAGGCCAACTGTACATAAATATCTCATTTTAGCATTCAGCTGCATCCAAGTGGCATCTAAGTGGGAATCCACAGGCTGCCGCGCTCTGTTTTAACTGGAAGACTTTGAGCTTCAGATTTGCCTCAAATCCCCTCCAGCTGGACACGGAGGCGGCCTTTACACCAAGCACCGCCGGGTGTGAAATGGATTATTTAATAAAGATTTCTTTTCTTTACATATGCTTTCTATCCAAGATTCTGGAGGCTCAGAGATAGTAGTATGGGAAGGAGTCGTCTATTGCATGTTTGGATTTGGTTTAAAAGTACAATAAATTGGGGATTTCCAGACTTCCTAAATTTGTGAGTTTTACTGTGTTTAGTGTGTCATTCTGGGACTTTTAGACATTTTTACAGAGTGCAACTTATTCATCATCATATGGAGTGCAGAAAAATAAGATGCCTAACCAAAAAAAGAAAAAAAAGCAAAGTCAGCCAGCCTGCCAGCAGAAGAGGGACCTGGCTTGGTCTTCTTCCATCACTCTCATTTATTGAACAGTCATGGAAAAAAACTGAAATGGTAAATCTGTTTCAACCCAGGAACTACCACACTGCTTCTGTCACATCACTGCCCTGAGATGAAGACTTGAATACAAATTTCATTTTTGCAGTTTCATTTTTTCCTCTTGAATACAGAGTTTAAAGGAATAGTTTGACAATTTTAGGATATAGGCTTATTCGCTTTCTTAAAGAGAGTTAGATAAGAGTCACTCGTGTTTGTATGGTTAATATGGAGCTGGAGACGGTTAGCTTAGCTTAGCATAAAGACTGTAAACAAGGAAACAGTTGGCTCTGTCCGAAGGTAGCAAAATCAACCTATCAACACCTCTAAAGCTCACTAATCAACACATTATGTCTCGTTTGTTTAATCTGTACAATAAACAAAGTGTATAAACGTGTGGTTTTATGTGCCAGACTATTATGGCTTGGGGCAGTGACTTATTTATGCTAAGCTAAGCTAACCAGCTTCTGGCTGCAGCCCTTTATTTAACCATACCGATCTCACGGGAAGGCGTATAAATAGCACAATAGCACACACAATAGCAAATAACATTACACGGACATTCCGCGTGTCATCTGCGAGCGTGTCATCTGCAAGCGTCTTTGAGATTTAAGCGTCTTTGAGATCACTATAAAGCGCTATATAAATCTAATATATTATTATTATTATTATTATCTAGATGCATTTTAGGCTTTTATCATGTCATTTGTATGCCACTTTTTGTGTGTCATTTGTACGCCGCGTAGCAAAACTACGGTAATGTCCACAGTTAGGTTGAGGCAACAGAAAGATTCATTTAAGTTTAGGCAATAAAACCACTTAGGTTTAGGAAAAAATGTCATGGTTGGGCTTAAAATAAGTATGTAAACTAAGTAAAGTACGTACGGAAACAACGCAGCCACAAACATCACTAAAAACATGAAATTGTCACCATTTCTAGCACTAAAGCAGACAGCTTCAAAAGTGTATCGTCATCACTCAGAAAACCTGCTTTTTGGAAATTATCATCCAACAACACTGAAAACAGTATCCATCCTTCAAGTGCTCTAAGCCTCGTGTTGTTGGTCCATCTCTCTCCAGCATGTGCAGCGTCAGTGAGGTGACCCATGTCATCAAGAACAGGCTAAGGAAACACATTCCTGGAAGTCGACCATATGTGGAGGAAAAGCCGTGGGTGGTAGTGACGTAAAACGCGCTCAAAGAACATACTATTAAGACCCCCAAACAACATTCCCTTCTTCTCTTATGCTCTCCCTCACAGGTTGGACATATCAGGAGGCAGTTAAGCATTCAATATGTTGGAGTGCCTCTAAATGCCAATAACAGATGGTTTATGGGTTAGCTGATGTGAATATTAGTGCATCAAGATTTGTATCATTTCTGTTTCAGTTTGCTCAGTGTCTGCTGTTATGTTTCTGCATCTGCTTCAGGGAAATGTCTCAGAGAAAACAGGATGGAAGTCACGGGTGTGAAACTGTGCCCACGTCAGCTTCGCTGTCACGTTTCTTTCCCGTATACCGCATCATTTAGTTTCTCTGATCTGCAGACAAATCATCAAGCCCCTCATTTTGTTTTTGGCAGTTTCCTGTAAGAATAATATTTTGAAAGCTGATACAGATAATGTTTCTTTGTGTGAAAAGTTAACTACAACAACTCCTTCACAATATCTGGTTAGTGGGCTTTTATTGAACCCCAGCGTGCCCATGACTGGTTCTTTTTCCCAAATCTGTGCAATTCCCAATGGATTTAACTGACGTAACTCTGCCAGTGTTGTTGCAGAGAGCCACTGGAGAGATGACGCAGCCTGGCACTAATGCTGGTGTAGTAAAAGACGTGCAATTCACGCACAGACACACACACACACCAGGGAATTTTATGTACAGTGAGAAAGAGAGATTGTTAAATAGGCCTGTGGGGATTGTTGGCAGAACTCCCTTAAGCAGAGGGGGAGTAAAAAAAAAGACATGTTGATGATAAGTGTATGTGTGTGTGCGCATGCCCATATTAGCATGTATAGACTACTGTGCAGGTGTGAGAAATAACACATTTAATGTAGTGAATTAGTGGACAGATAAGAATAATTACTTAATTCTAGTAATAATAATAGTAATCCATTCAACAAGCCAGTGTGTTTGAGTGGAATGGAAATTAAATTATTTAGCACAATACATCATCCAACCCAAAATCAAAACATGGTTACCCACATTTTGGGCCAAATAAAGCCAAACACAAACGTAATTGCCTGATATACAATCCCTCCCTTACCTCATTTTACCTCTTGGATGTTTACTTTCCTCAATAAGATGTGGATTCCCCCTTCTAAGACAAAAATACTGCCCAGCTCTGTAGGCGTTTCCTTTTGTTTATCTAGAGTGTTTGAGTTTCACCTCATTCGACTGATGATGGGGTTTATTTTACTTTGCCTCACTGCTGTGGGCACAGCTCCTGCCGCTGGTTAGCCCGTCGCTGCTAGGTGAGCTTCAGGACACGAGACTTGCGACGGCTGCCCGTGGCCGACGGCGGTCACAGCCTATGTTGAGATGAGTCTGGTCTGGATTGGCCGGGGATGGGCAGAGCAGGGCAGGGCAGGGCTGGAACGAGAAGTGGTCAAAAACTGAATCTGTCTGCATGACTGAACTTAAAAGCCAGAGCGTGAGGTGTGGGTGAAAGTGGCATTATGGTGGACAAGCCCTATTTCTTTGCTTGCCTGTGGGTTGATTTTGATTCATTGAAATATCTTTTTTCATAAATGCTCTTCCATACAAAATCCTGTGTGAAACCAGATGTCAACGTTGATTTATTTGTCATATAACTTCCGTACTTAAGTTACAGCACTTCCGTAGTTATTTTAACCCAAACCACAATCTTTTCCTAAACCTAACTAAGTAGTTTTATTTTGAAAAGACTGAAATACTGGACTTTCGCCGAGGAGACCGGTGTTCAAGTCCCGTTGGAAACCAGAAGTCAACGTTGATTTATTTGTCATGTAACTTCCGTACTTAAGTTACAGAACTTCTGGAGTTATTTGAACCCAAACCACAATTTCTTCCTAAACCTAACTAAGCAGTTTTATTTTGAAAAGACTGAAATACTGGACTTTCGCTGAGGAGACCGGTGTTCGAGTCCCAAGTGAAACCAGAAGTCAACGTTGATTTATTTGTCATGTAACTTCCGTACTTAAGTTACAGAACTTCTGGAGTTATTTTAACCCAAGCCACAATCTTTTCCTAAACCTAACTAAGCAGTTTTATTTTGAAAAGACTGAAGTACTGGACTTTCGCCGAGGAGACCGTTGTTCGAGTTGAAACCAGAAGTCATTGTTGATTTATTTGTCATGCAACTTCCGTACTTAGGTTACAGCACTTCCAGAGTTATTTTAACCAAAACCATAATCTTTTTCTAAATCTAAGTAGTTTTATTTTGAAAAGATTGGAGTGGAAAGTGACACCTGCATCATGTTTTGGTGGACATTCGTAGGAAAACGCATAAAAAATATGTCTTTGAAAGTCATGCTGAGCGTCGTAAAAAAAAAAGGGAAATTTGTGTATGTTCACAAATCAAATAGATTAAATTCCCAAACTGCCATGAGACTGTTGATATTTCACTGCTTAGACTTTATTCCTATTACTTTTAAAGAGTGGGGAATATGGGCACACATTACTTGAACACACACATTGGAGCACTATGTGTGTTGTTGAAGGACGATATGAATTGCTTCTCTTCCATTCACTTTTAACAGCTGTGTTCTGGTTATTAAATCCAGAAATCCCAGAGCATTACATTTTTTAAATATCACCTCTGAGTGAGTTTCAATTTCCACCAGTGTTTGAGGTCCAGCTGATCTCGCCAAATGCACACGGAATAATGCAACAGTGTGTGGAGGCATGGCCTAGATGGCAGCGGCGTATCACTTTCTGACTCACAGGACTGAAACGCTGCATTTGCAGTTTGTTGGTTTGAGTGCAAATCCACATCGGTGCAAATGTTTGTTAGTACAGTACTGCCATCCAGAAACGGAGCCCTCGCACCAGACCTCCAAAAGCATAAAGCCCCCAATGTGGCCCTTCCATTTCTCAGCTCAAATGCCATGGTGATAAAACAAAGGAGCACACGGCTAATTTGTTGCACTCAGGACTGATTTCTGTGAGATATTAAACTGTCATTTCAACTTTTTAATCTGCTTTTTGTTCATCCTGAGGCCTTAGCTAAACAGCCAGATTCAACTGGAAACACTCTAGCTTCATTTCTTTCCAAGGCTGCAGTGTTCATATTTCTATAAAAGTCATGTGACACCTCTTGCGCAGCCTTCCCACTACCCAGACACCCTCTCTATACAGCATGAAGTATCCCATGCTTCCTTCTGGCAGATAAGACTGGAAAGGATACAAAGCTCAGCCCATTTCTCTGGAGGAGAGCTATAAAAGTAAAAAGTGGAAGATCTATAAAAGGTTTAATGTTGTGAGTGTTCAGAATGTCAATAATATATATTGATGAATGGGACAATTAAAAGTACTTTATGGGACTACTGACCTGCTGGCTCTGCTGGATGAGGTCTCAGGTGACTACATGTCATTTCCTTTTCTTGCTTCCGTTTTGTACATTTTGTACTGCACCATTTTGTCACGTTTGATCAGTTTAAACACAGCATATGCGTTGTCAATGACAATGGATGGAACACACCTCCTGTGACATCACTGGCTGTGCTGAAGTGTAACAGGCTTACAAGTTTCAAACAACGGAGAGCAGCGCAGTAGCAGTATTCTACCACATGTGATTGGGCCTAGATCAATTTCTACACAGCAGCAGTTGATTCTTGCTGGAAGCTGTGTTTAGCCCATCAGTGGTCAAAACCGTAGACTGTATATAAGAAGTAGACATGCTCACTGTGATGTCATTGATTGCATTTTGATGGCATTTTGGCAGTTGCCATCTTTGTTTTTTTGCAACCAGAAGTTACTCAAGAGGGAGGAGCTAAGTACAACCGAACGCTGAATAAGACGTTTTTAGGCAACCAAAAAGGTTATGATAAACTTTGATGAACTCACACACATTGAAAGAGTTAAACACGAAAACATATACAACTCCCAGACTGCACAACGCTGTGGTAGCGACCTGTCAATCACAAGGTAGCACCGCCCTAAAGCATACCCTGCTTTATGGTCTATTTGACTCTAAATGGGACCATAATTTACTAAATGAACATCATGCTGTATTGAAGAAGACTTGAAACTAACGATTGAGACCATAAACTCATGTTTACAATGTTTACTGAGGTAATAAATCAAGTGAGAAGTAGGGTCATTTTCTCATTGGTTTCTATATAATCTGACTTCTTTTTGCAACCAGAGGAATCGCCCCCTGCTGGCTATTAGAAAGAATGCAAGTTTAAGGCACTTCCTCATTGGCTTCACTCCTCAGAACCGGAGGTTGCCGCCTGGTCCAAACATCACATCACCTCCTTAAGACTGTGATACCCTTTGGTGGCTATAAACCATCAGCTTGGTTGTAGAAAATGAGCTTGCTGTCTGCACTCGCCAAAGTTCAAAATGCTCAGTTAGCACTCCCTGCCGTTTGGAGCCGGGGGATGTGCAAAATGAGAGGCAAGTGTGATGTTTGTCAGCATGTCACCTTTTCATTATAAATGAGAACGTGATGATGTTAACTCGACAGCTCAAAGATGCATGATCTCTTCAGTGGCTCTAATCTAGAGTGATCTATTAGCAGCCATAAATACATACAAGTCAACTTATGTGGTTGAAATCAGAATCAGGAGGCTTCAGTCCAGACTAAACCACCATGTAGATTGGTATGTCTCCCCTTAGAGTTTGGTAACTACAACAGCATATTGCATCCCAAAACCCAGTGAGATTAACCTTAACAGTTGTTTTTCACATTAACTGATAAAGAAACTCATAGCATTCATCTCTTGTCCATTAATAGGAAGTTATAAAATGCAACAAGCTTGGTCTTATAAGCACAATATCCCTGAAAGCACCTTACAAGAAGATTTTCCCTGCACAATCATTACTATCACTTCTCTTGGCCTCGTAGGGTCACAGTTAGCACTCTATCTCCATGGCTGTATAGTCTCAAGATTGAGAGCTCCAAGCAGTGGAAAGAAATGTCTCCCTCTACTTGGCTGGTGTTAATGGGTTCAGGCTACTCAGAGAAAACCGACCTCTCTAATCCTCCATGGATACAGCCATGTCAATAAAACCCTCTGCCATTTAATGCCTCTCTTTGTAACGGTGAAATACTGCTGAGATACGCAGCCAAACAAGAAAAAAAAAAAAAAAAAAGGCCATTTTATTTTCAGTTGAGGCAGCATTTCAAGCTTATTTTTTATAAGTCAACAGAATTGAAATTGAATAAACAAACACAGACGCACTGTGTATGGATCCCTTTGTTTCTGGTCGAATGAATATTACCATGCAATTTTCCCCATCTGTCTCCCACAGATGCATTCACTTTGAAAGCCCAGTTTTGTAAACTGTTCCAGAGATGGTAAGCACTGACCTCTGGCACCACACGAACCCATTGACAGAGTGATTGTGCTCATGCCATTTCTTCCATTTACCATTTTGCCACCAACACACAGAGGCCATTATGCTCAGAGAGATGCAGTTATGATTATTTTGATTGATTTATGTTTTATTTGTTCTTGGACTCACACAGAAACGTATTGTTTATTCATTTGTTCATCCCACAACAGTATGTCATTTTGGACGTCTGTGAAACTAGGGTCCAGAAGAGAAAGTGTTCACAATGGAGAGGCAAAGTCCCACCCCTTTCCGGTGGACCCCATGGGACCTTATTTGAAAAAAATATCAATGGTGAGAGATGGACCATGAATCACACATGTGATGTTTGTCAATTTAAAAGATAAATTTGCAGAAGAAAGTCACAGTTTGTTGTAGGTTTGGCGTAATATCATTTGATTTTGTGTGAAACCCCTCAGTGAACTACATCTCTTGTCTCGCACAATAAATGTCACCAACACTAGTTAGCTAGTTAACTTTGGTATGTTCCACGCACAGATGAAACATTATCTTACCTGATGTTTTATCTTGAGACTCCTGGTCTTTTTATCAGCCAGAAAGCAAGAGAATGAGCAAGAACCGTTGCTCGTGTGAGTACATCCCAGTACGAAACACACAGGCATCGTAGCTTCAGCCAGAGAGACATCACTGACGCAACGTTTGGGTGTGTAGTCTTTCTAATTACGTATTTTCACAGTCTGATACTTCAACAGTTTTACAACATACTGCGAATTTCTTGACTTGCAAAATTATGTTTTGAATTGACAAACATCATATGTGTGATTCATGGCGCAACGCAAACGGATCAAAAAATATTTGTATCTCGCCGTTGACTACCATTCATATTTTTCCCGAAAAAAGGTCCACCAGAAGGAGCGGAACTTCGCCTCTCTATAAGAAAGCGGTAAAAAGAGAAGCAGGTTTTAATGTGACTTGTTTTGTCTTCTTTCTTTTAATTTCTTTTGCAAACTTTGTTTTCTCCTCAGAATACTTCACCACACACCTCCTGTTCTCCACTCATGATCTACACCTCTCAGGCATCTTTAAAACAGACAAAAGCTTTAATCTTTTCAGGAATATTCCTGTGGCTCTGAGCCAAGGCCACCAAACATAATCAATGTTAACGATAAACAGTCAAATATGAGCTCCCCTCGGTTGCTTTTGAATGCTGCGAGGCTCGGCAGATTGTTCATTTTGAAACAAGTGTTTCTCATTATGTCGAGTATTGTGCTTGGCAAGGAGGCCACGAAAGCCCTGCCAATGCAAAATCTGCTCTCCAACGCTCGCTTAGAATACCATATATAGTTTCACCTGTTATCCTGCTCAATTCTCAGAGATACTCCACTCAGTCAGCATGTTCTCATGCCTTTGTTAAGGTTTTTAGAAGTGTGTTATGGCTGATAAAAAGTGTTTCATGCATGTATAGTTAATCTAATTTTAATGCTGATTTCAAAGTGTTCTTTGGTTTTTTTTAAAGTTCAGATTCAGAGCATAATCCTCTTGTGTTTCTTGGTTTGTCCCCAGTGACCTCTACAATTTGTTAGTAGTACTGTGAGTACTACTATTTGACCTTACTTTGGAGAAAGCAGAACCATGCATGGAGAGGTAGAAATGCTCACTCAGTGAGTGTGAAGTTGGGCTTGAAATTTATTCAGTGATTATATATTAAATGCACTGCTCTCCCAATGACGCTTCTTTTCTGGCCGCCAACTTGAAAATAGCATGTTGGTTTGTAACAGAGATGTGGAATTTGTGACACGCTGATGAGAGTATTCCAGCTTTGACCCATCTCTCTGTAAATTGAACGCCTCTTTGAAGATATGTGGACATTTAAAGAACTATACCACCAGTTCAAAGGTTGCACACTATAGAACATGACCCAATATCATATCTGCTCACACGAGCAACAATCCCGGCACGAATCATATGTTATCACACAACGCACTTCTCAGAGTGGATCTGTCTTCAAATATTCACTTTGTCACAAAAAATTTCGCACAGTAAAACATTTTTGCAACTAATAATAGTCAGATTGTATCGTTGTGTTCAGTCAGGTCATAGAGGACAAGTTTCATGACTCAGCTGATTTGATCAATTCCTGACATGAGTTTTCTTTGCTGCCTTCGTCTTGAATTTCTAAATTTGTGCCAGGTTTTCATTGATATGTTCGGACTAGGGCTGTCAATTGATTAAAACATTTAATCACGATTAATTGCATGATTGTCCATAGTTAATCAAGATTATTCACAAATTAATCGCACATTTTTTATCTGTTCAAAATGTACTTTAAAGGGAGATTTGTATTTTCGGTGTTAACGAATACTATGACAACAAATATTTTACGAAAACGAAAACGAAATAAAAGTAACCTTTGACAATGCAAACCTATGAAGAAATGTATTACATTTGTCGTCAACAAATAAAAACTAAATGATAATCTGACAGACGGAGGAATGGACAAATCAATGCAAAACTAACAACTAAAATTTGACAAAAGGCTAAAACAAAATCAAACTCAGATGGCAAAATGAATCAACCAGCAAAGGCCAGTGGGCAGTGTGAGTGCTTGCATGCATGTGTGCAAGAAGCCACATTAGCCTGTGATGGAGGAGACTAGAACCAAAGTCAGCAACAAAATGAATCAATCATTTTACTTTGTTTGTGTCCATCTTGCATATTCAGCAATGGCTTATCAGATTGGCCACACTGGATTTACTGTAAACAAGAACACCACTTACAATTACACTATTCCAGATTTCATGTTTTTCTTCCCCCAGTGAATGGCAAAACAGCCTCTTTCTAAGAAATGAAAACACTGTGTGGTTTCACCAAAAAATGAATTGTCAGCAGTAACTAATAACTGCAGAAGTCGGACGCTTTTCAAACCACAATGAGTGCTATTTTGGTAATGAAGCTTTGAGCAAATGATATCATATGATCATAACTGAGCATGTGGAAATCTCTATTGATAGTAGTGTGTAAGATTTAGAATTAAAATATCTAGAAATAAGTTGTTGCATGCTACTGGCGTGTCCTTAATGTCAAAGTCAAACTGTAAGAGAGTTCAGTGTCCTGGATATCTCATACTGTAGGAAGTTGGACCATGTTGCGTATGTTTCCTCTGTCTGCTGACAATAAAAAAAAAATACCTGGGAAAATCATTTCTGCTGTGCTTTATGTCCCTGCGTTACCACTAAGCCTGTGCCAAACAGAGGGACAAGCTACAGTTATACTGGATATGTCCGTAAAGCCACTACAGAACCATTAAGTCTCTCTTCCTGTCTGATACGCTTCGAAATGCTGTTTCAGAATGTTCCTAGTTGCAAGCCAGCTATGTAATGGCTACACTAACTGGATTGGACAAAGTGGAGCTATAAATTTGACTTAAAATTGGGAGAAACTCAGGAAGCTGTGCAGACATCTTAAGGGGCTGTTGCTTGTAACTCAGTGAGTGTAAATCCATATACGTACTGTATATCCTACAACTCACTGCAGACGCCAGTAGCTCCTTTTCACCTCATTTAAAGGTGCTTAACGTGACATGACATGCCTGGAGGTAAAATGCTACCTCTCCACACTGGAGCCTCAACCAACCAGTAGTGAAAAGGCAAGAAAAAGATCCCTCAACACCTTCCCACCAACTGTAGATGAGGGTAGACAACCCTGTCTCCTACAAAATTATGTTCATACAACTAAACTCTCAATTATGTTTTGAGGGAAACCCATTTATCCCGGATTACGGTCACAGTTTTTAAAAGTTTTAAACACGTGGTTAAAGTTAAAAACTGAAACAAGACAAAAAACACAACAAAACCACTTGGTTAGGTTTAGTAAAAAACATCATGATTTGGCTTAAAATGATTGTTTGTTACGTCATTAAGCTACGGACGTAAACTAAAAAAGTAATTGTTGACTTTTGGTTTCACATGGGACAACAACAACGGTCTCCTGTGTTTGTTTGATCCATTCACCACCCGACCTCCTCCCTACGCGGACTTCCACAAACTATCATTACAAACTACTTGATACGTCAAAAACAACCTAATCCGTGACAAAATTTCCCTCGAAACATAATTCGCAATAGAGTTTCGTTGTATGGGAACATCATTTTTAGGAGACAGAGCTGAGATAGATCAACCCATTCTCATTTCCAACTCGTCACATACGGACGCTTGTTCAGCAAACCTTGTCGTCACTTTTAAACTGTCGTCACTGTAACCTTTGGATCACTTAGGTTTAGGCAACAAAACTACTTGGTCAGGTTTAGTATAAGAATGTGGTTTGGGTTAAAATAAGTGTTTGTTACGTGACGTAAGTTACATAGCCTACATTACATACGTGACGTAAGTTATGTGACGTACGTCACTCTTTATATTAAGTCACCCGACTTCCGAGGCAGTTGTTCTGAGCGTCTAATATTGCCGCGGATGGGTTTACTAGTTACATGAAGCCTGGTGCATCTCATACATGTTTTTGATGGGGTTGTAATTAATTCAGATACATATCAGCAGCACAATATTCTTGATCTTGAATCAGATTAGCACATTTAAGATGCTAAATATTCATCAGTGGTAGCCTACTACCTATCTAATATATGGACTAGATTGCTTAGTCCAGCCTGAATCAGTACCAGGATTGGGCAGTAACACATAACAATGTAATGAGATTACTTTTTCCAGTGTACGGGATTACAATTTGAAATTCAGCAGTTATATTGCAGCTGCTAATCGTAGTATCACCCCGTTAATTTGATATTTTGTGAGTTTGCTGAGGAATAATGGGATAATAAAATACTGTTGCTCAATGGCAGGTGGATCTAAAAGTACCTGTCTAATACTGTATGGTCTTATGTTATCAATTCACTTTTGTTAGTGTACGGTCTGTCAATATCTTTGTGTATTTGCCATGGCTTTTCCTCGTTTTAGCAAATGACAGTTGTTACATAATGCTTCTGATTCCCGAGAAGATCGGGCCTTATTGTCTTAGGGGGTCATGATGGGAGAGGAAGTGTTTGTCGAAGCGTGAGGTGAGCTCAGTATTTACATCAGGACATCCATTTATATGGCCTTGGCTGCATCCGGCCCCTTTGCATGCAGGGTTTGTTCGCTGCGACAGTCGCAGCAGGTGGAGCGACCTTCACTGACCTCTGGGACGAGACAGGCGATACATTAAAGCAACGGTGGCATTAATCTGTGTCAAGTTGACATATGGATGCACTTAGAAGCACACTAACCTCCTTACTCCTTACTAGTCTCTTCTTTTTCAATATTTGATTTTATTACCTCACTTTTTTTACTTTAACCACCTGAAATCGTACAGTATCTCCTTAATGACACCTGTCAAATCGGCACACTTTCCAGCTTAGAAAATTAGGAAAATAATTCCTCCCATCACCTCAGATCCCCTCTGAGATCACTGTGGTTAATTGCATGGTATTGGCGTGCCTATCATACACAGAGAAAGTCATTAACACAATAAAAAAGCGGATAGTGTGTTTGACTTGGCCACATCTGGCCAATTGAACAGAGATTTATAATGCAGCCGGTTCGCTCCAAACGGCGTCGGGTATCATCTCTCCTAGCGCGGCAGTGTTTATGTAGGACGAGTTTAAATATTTGAGGAGCACATGTGGGGATGAATGGTGGCACAGGATTTCATCATAAAGCTGTGAAGGGCCAGCCGACGGGGGGTCATTTTAAAAGTAGTGTCAACATCGTCAGATCCCACCTCTGTCGACTCAGCAAACAGTATATATCGCCGAGACGCTCTGAAAGGGGGCGACGGCCGCTTTCTGGAAAGGCCCGGCGGATTTCTCAGAACACCTTTTGATGGTGCCAACAGGCTTTGGACATCTTCCCTCGTTGAGTCTGAGCGGTGTTGCCAAAGTAACCATGAGAGGAAAAATAACAGTGAGATATAAGAGCGTAGGATTGAGGACTGATGCAACCGAAAAGCTCATTGGACAACGCTGACAAAACTGCTGTTGACACTGTACAAAACAGCTGCTGCTCCGTTCACTGAGGTAGTTCATCTTAGCCATGTTGTTCCTGTTACGTAATGTCACCGTAGACACAGGAACAAATGAAGCTCACTATCTTCTCCAACATCTTTTCCATTTGTCTTGACCAGTTAGCGGGCAAAAGAAGAATTGGTTTCGCAGATGTGATGGAGAATATTAGAAGATGCATCCCCATTTTTTTCCATCTTTCCTGATTGCTTCATTGTTCCTCTGGTTTATATCACACTATCCCATCTTTCCCCTAAATCTACCGCTACCCTATGCAGCTCACAGCTTGGGATTGCAACAAGTGTCTGTGGATGTTTCCATGCTCCCACTCACTCAGTCGCTGCAAGAGAAAGAGCCACATCAAGCGGGCTGAGCTGTCAGCTATACTGCTGCTGCGTGGGTTTCTGTTTACCCAGCCTGCCTGTCTGTGGACATCCAACACAGCTCATCACCCCACCGTCCACCTGCCTCACAGTTTCAATCCAGCAATACTCTGAAAGAATGATTATTATTGAAAATTATCACACATCATTTCCACTTCAGTTTTGACCTTGTGTAACACTGGTCATTATGTACCTCTCTGGTTGTTATAATTAAACAAAATTGATCTGGTTACAGTTTATCTTGACTGGGAAAACCTCCAAACTCCAGAATATGTAAGTTCAGAGCCCCTCCTCCTTCATTTTATTCATCTGTGGTCCCAACTGTAAATGGAGCTGGAGCGGGCAGTAGATTTAACATGGAGGTTCTGTTTCCCTATGTGTTTATCAGAATAAACAGGGGCAAACTATAAAGAGATCCACGGTGTCTTTACTATCTGACCAACACGACGAAGAAGTCCATCAGTCACACTTGGCCCCCCCCTTTTCCTTGCATGACCATGCATATTTCCATCCATCACTCAGCCACCCGTACCACACATCCTTCTCTCTCTCCACTTTCTGTTTGTCTGTTGGGGTTTTCCATGCAACTCCGTTTCTCAAAGCAGACACCTGCGCTGCCCCACCCATCCCCTTTGACGTAGACGCTCCCTACTGGGGAAAGCAAAAGAAAAGAACTTCAGAGGAAAGTGAGAAAGAAATAGAGGCAGTCTGTGACGCCTTGAGACGCAGTTGATTTTTGTTTATTTGAAGAAACTGCATACAACTCTCTGTTAGTGGTCTGACCTGACGCCAGTCGCCAACTCCAATGTACACCACGGGGGTTTAAAGACGCTCTAAATGGGAATACAAATAATCCACCAGTTGGACTACGTTGCATTACAGTACAGCAGAAGCTTTAGTGCAGAGGTGACTCAACTCGAATGCCACATCATCAAGGATGTCAGCCACTGTTTGGTTTCTCGTCATTCACGCAGTAGCATTCATCGCAGCACCTTTGACACTGCTTAGACATGGCTGGGTCTGACAAGTCGTATAGCTACAGTAGAGATGGGGAACTTTGGGGGGTCTGTTGAGGCTTCTATGAAGCTGCCAAACTCTGCTCCACTTCACAACCCTAGCCCATACTTCACCTAATGCAGCCCTAAACATAAGGTGGCTATCAGTATGCTTCAAAAAAATTGGAATTGAGGGGGGTTGAGTTCAAACATTTTTGTAGTTGAGAAATCTAAAGATCTCTTTTTTCATTCTTCAAGCAACAACCTGTATCACTTTGTTTTTGTTCAGCCGATGAGACTGTTATCAGGCCATTAAATAGACGTTTCAGTCGCTATAAGCCCCATGGATGTGGGTGTATAGGGGCCTACTACACCCACTAGTATGTTTTATCATCTATTCACATGGTAGATCACCGAAAGAAGGTATAAAAGAACACGACAGCGACCGTAGTAATTATGACAGGAGCAAGAGCGGAAGTCAGGCGCTGTAGTATAGACAGTCTGAAACTCCGTAAGGGGTGGAGGTTGGGGACAAAGGATGGGACACAAAACACAGAGTTTTAACCCAGTAGACCGGAGTTTGCATCCCATGTGAAACCAACAATGTGTAGTTGTCTTTGTGTTCATAGTTATTTTAACCCAAAACACAATGTTTTCACCTAAACTTAATCAAGTGTTTTTTTTTTGTTGCATAAACCTAAAGAAGTTGTAGTTTTATTGCCTAAACCTAAAAATGCCTTTTTGGTTGTGTTCAAAATGTAAACGTTTCACTCAGTTTACATGTTAGAACGTGTTGCTTTTAAGTTTCACTTGCACTTTTACAACGTAGTAGGCATAGCAGGCCCCTAATGACCCACGTCTAAGGTGCTTATACAGCGACCGATAACGCCTATTTAATGGCCTGATAACAGTTGAATCAGGTGCACTTCAGGTGTTGTGTTCAACCCAGTTCAACATGGATGCCATTGAGGAGAAACTGTCTGAAAGTGTGCGCAGTCATCTCCATTTTTACATTTCATCCATCTCTGAGATAGTCATAAACACTTTGCCTTCAGAAATATTGGGACGACCCTTAAACCGCCCTAATCCAGTCTCAGGTTTTTCCATTTAAAACCCCCCCCCCAAAAAACAAGACTCTGCTCTCCTACCACTTAGACTTAAAAACAGTTGTGACAACTTCTCACCAGCGCAGATCCAAGCCTAAATCATAGTTAATAACATTTTACAGTTTAATAATACAGCTTGAAAAGCTTAATATGTGAAGGCTTTCCTGTGGTTGAAAGTCATTTTGTTGCAGTAGATCACCTACAGTAAATGCAAAGCTATTAAAATCAAAGTCATTTTAGTAATCTGGCCCAACAAAATAGCTGAAAGAAGAGGTGTTTTCCAAGTCTCTAAATTATCTTCATTCTGCACATTGCAGTTTGGGGATGTCACATGAATAAAGCTTCTTTTGGCAGGTAAATTAATGGGATTGATAGTTCAGGTTCAATGAGGAAACTGACATGTTTCTCCAAAGTGTCTCAAGGTCTGTGATTCACATATTAGTAAAAGACAAGGAAGTATTGGAAACGTGTCTTTTGCTAATTATCAAACCTGTCAGCAGCTCCTATAAAAACGTGACCCACTTTAGTGCAATTTAAATATGTTGTATGTGTCGAGCCAAGGTGTGCAGGACTGTTAAATGATCCAGTAATAAGCTGACAGCTTCTTCTAATATTACATGACATTGACTCTGCAACAAAGACAAAAAATCCCCATTGTTTTTTAGTCAGTAAGGAGAACTCACTGACCAATTATTTTGAACCACCTGTTGGACTTTAAACAACGGAATAGCGAGATGTCAGGACTAATCATTTAAACAGTACTTGACCGTGTCCAGCTCCAACAATAGGTTTATATTGTCAGCTGGAAGAATCAATTTTGGCTCTAAAATGTAGCAGTCCACACACAAAAAATGCAGTTCTCCAAATGACGGTGCTGATTTAATTACCTGCATATCACTCTAAAAAAAAATAATCAAACAAGTACTTTTGAGTATGCCCCCCTCCCTGATTTATAGGATGAGTGGTATTCTACCTATAATTCAGAGGGGAGTGTTATTTGAGGAAACACTGCCCCCTAGTGGGGATATGTTTTCTTCTTTATGTTCATCAGACAGAAAAAAAAATGCATTTTCAAGCTTTTATTTAATGGCAGAAGAAGAATTTGTATTAAATTCAGATTTTAAATGATACATTGTATAGTGTCAAATACTAACTAATAATCTTAGACTGTGTAACGCAAAACTATTGTGTCTTGAAATCAACTTAATATGTCTTTCAATAGGGTTTGGTTCATATCAGCCATATATTAACATATTGTCGGTAACACTTCATTTTACAGGTCCACAAATTTCAAGTTCTTTCAATTTCTTTGGAATTACTGCCAAATTACCCAAATATTTACCTAAAGTTTTATCAAAAATGACTTACTATAAACATTCTATAATAATTATATTCTGCTATTTCCCAATAGCTGGTAATTTATTTAATACATTTCCAGGAAAAGAATACAAAATTAATCGATATGCTTTATTTCCATGTCTGCTGGTAAATAGATAATAAATAGCAAATAACTTATTTGAATTTTTTTTTTTTAAACTCCCTGAATCTTGACATTAGCTACCAGGTTACATTTGTGTAGACAATAAGTCACACAATGGTGAGATTTGTGCCTGATCAGAAGTGTCTTCTATTAGTTTTAGTTTTCCATAGACGCTTCTCAAGCCCAAGGGCCCTATTTAAACAATTCTATGCTATTTTAGCATAGAATTATTAAATCATGTTTATAATGAAGTCATTTTGTTATCAATTTTGAGGTAAATATTGGGGTAACTTGGCAGTAATTCCAAAGAAATTTCAAATAGGTTACTTGCTAATTATCTTGCTTAATTACCATGAAATTTGCCGACATTGTCTTTTGATCGTGTTTCTGCTGTGAAATGACACCACAGATTCAGTCTTCAGTGAATGATCTGATAAATACTCTGTCAAAAGGCATGGATTAGTCTAATTCAGTTTTTATCAAGGCCTAAAAACACTTGAAGTGTGGGTCACTAACTTTTGTCTCTGAAATGCACATTTGCACTTTATTTATGACTTTGACCTTTATCCCCTTTTCAAATAACACCAGTGTGATATAACCTTGTAGCAAAAATGATGTCATTTTGGTTGCCATTTGCAGGAGTTTGATTTTCCAGAGCTAACACACCAGTATGAGGTTATGGTCCTTTGACAGCTCGGCTCACATGTGGCTTTAACACGTGTGAGGCATTTCTTTGACAGCTACACTAGCCAGCCCTCTGGACACTGAAAACAAAGGCCAGGCTTTGTAGAAAGGTCTGGCGTGTGTCTGTGTGTGTGTTGTGTGAGGCTTAGCTCACGTGATTTAGTTCAGTTTAAATGAAAGCTGAGCGTATGTTAAATGTCAGCGTCAGCCTGGAGGTTCTGACTGGGCAAACGAATTACTGAAGACATTGACTTACATCCAGACCCTGCAGGGAATGGGATGTGAAATCCTTAAACGTTTAAGACCTTTATGATATATGATAGTCTGTTAAATGATGCTGAGTCGTGAATTTTTAATGCCATTCTCAATTATATTTTATTGACAGGAAACACTGCGGGTTGTTTGGGAGCAGTTTAATTTCACACAGATGTTGAATATGATGGTCTGAAGAAGATGGAAAAGCATCTGTTCAGCTATTGTTACATAGAGAATATTTCAAACAATTATCCATCGGTCATACAGTAAAACGTGAGTACATGTGTGAAGTTCTTTCTGAGCCTTTGTCGAATGTAGACGCAAGTTTCGACGTACAGCGTGTTAACTCCTAGGCTGATCAGTTTGTTTAAATGCTGACAGACTTGGTCACAGAAAGCAGGCTGCGGGCTTCTAGTGTACTTTTTAAAAATGTCTTACATGCAAATATCAGCCGATTAGACTGTTGTCAGGCCATTATAGGCCTTATCGGTCGCTATTAGCACCATAGATATGGGTCAATAGGGGCCTACACCGAAAGAAGGTATAGAACAACAGAGACCGCTAGTGACTGTAGTAATTATGACAAGGAGCAGAAGCAGAAGTCAGGCGCTGTAGTATAGACACATATGAGGTGGAAATCTGGCAACACAAAGTTATTTTCCCTAAACTTAAGTAAGTTTTTGTTGCCTAAACCTAAAAAAGTTGTAGTTTTGTTGCCTAAACCTGAAAAAGCCTTTTTGTGTGTGTTCAAATGTAACATTTTATGCAGTTTTACGTGTTAGAACTTGTTGCTTTTAAGTTTCGCTTTTTTAGAACATAGTAGGCGTAGTAGGCCCGTAATGACCCACATCTATGGTGCTTATAGCGACTGATAACGCCTATTTAATGGCCTGATAACAGTCAAATCAGATGCAAATACGGACCACAATGATATATTAAATGATAAATACATATTAAGCAAAATATATTAGGGTGATTTAAGTTCTAATATCGATGTCTGACCATGCTGGGGTTTTGCACATTTTAGCCCATTTACCATAAATCAAGTATGCCTTATATTAGTACTGACAAATTACAGTACAGTATGAGAATGTACTTATACTGTATACAGTATTTGTGACAAAGTTCTGCTACAATTACATGGCACACTGTCAAAAGTCAAAATGTTTGTATTTTTAAATTTTGTCAGAGAGGAATGGTACATTCATGCGCTATTTTTAAAAAATATTTGTATTTTATTTTATGTATATATTTATATTTTATATTCATATATATTTATATGTGCACTCTGAACTGCAACTGCTGCACAACAATTTCCCTCGGGATAGATAAAGTTCTATATCACCCTATTATATGGATCGTAAAAACAAACTGCATTTTTCTTTTTTCATTTTCTTCTTTTGACATCTAATTTATTCATACCTGCTACAATAGCATAGCTTGTGAATACAATGCTGTTTGGAAGTTGACTCTTATATGTAGAGCTAAAAAAGCCACACAAGATATATTGTATATGTGATTTGTGAGAAATGGCAAAAACATGTAAAACTACCAGTATGACCCTTTGGTGTGTAATGCAGCAGTCACACTAAAAGTGCATTTTGTGCAACCAGCAACACAAAAACAAGACAATTAAGTTTTTTTTCAATTAAATGTTGTCAATGTCTGCTTAATAATCAAATCCCTTTATATACTTTAACTTTACACAATTCAAATAATATTTTTCGCATATTTTTCTGTGTTTATCTACCCCTGATTCAGTCCCAAAGCAACCCAAACACTCATCGGCTGCCTCAGATGGAGAGAGTCAGCCTCTTCTTCATGTAAAGAAAAGCAAGGTATGTAGCTCCTCCTAGAACGCCTATCAACAGAGTGGTGCCGAGAATAACCGGCGCGTTCTTCCTGGCCACGCGGAACGCCACAGGAAGGACAGCCGAGATCAGGATGTTGTTGACGTGGCCCAGCACTCTCCTAAAGGCTGGGCGCTCTACCACACGCTCGTAGTATGTCTCCAGGTTCACGCGGTTACCGTTGCCCCAGAAGCGGCGGGAGAGGCCGATGAACTTGAGGCGGTGTAAGGTGACTGCCAGAGAGACGTCAGCCATGCTGAAGAAATCACCACACAGCCAGGGATGACTGCCTTCTTCTACAAGTGGAAGAGAAGGAGTACGTAAGAGAAACAGATAACATTCAAACTGCTACTGCCATCTAATTTTGACTGTGTTTTAAGAGCCACTACTGTTAATATGATAATCATAAAAAATGTAATAGTGTCTTTTATTGTATGTCTCTTAAGTGGTTGCTAAGAGACAAGCTGTTGTGGTTGTGTACCTGGTGTTTCTTCCACCCTCCTCTGAAGCTCTGTCTCGACTTGGTCCATCACACCCTCCAGTTCATCCAGAAGCTTCTTCAGGTACTTCATGTTGTCATGGTCAAACAACTTGGACTGCAGAAACATTTTTATATGGAAATTCATTAGTGCACTTACTTCTATTACACATTGTAGAGAGAAAATCATGCCAAAAATATGGGGATTAAAATGTACAGGCTGGTCTGCCAAACAGCGCCACACATAGGTTTATTAAGCCTTCATTTTATGCATTTTTAGGGTGATTATTTTGCCAAGAAACTATTGCCATAACACCTACATAATACCCCAAAAACGTATACTGCACACAGCGGCATCTACAAACAAAAAGGGTTCTTTCAGCTGTAGTTTGTTTAAGAAAATAAACTTTATTTTGGTTATTTACAAGTATGTTCTGCTCCATCTACAATTAATAGTATTTAAATCAATATAATTGCATTCATTTACAATTTAATACATTTTAATATGTGATTTAAAGCCACACCAAAACACAAAAGCTGAGTTGGCAGTTGCAGCTACTTTGCTTTACTAGTTATCTTTAGCAGAAATTCATTTTTTTTTTTTTTTGTTTTCCATCATGACTAGATTTAGCTATTGTCTCACTTAGTTATGTGGAATAACAAACTGAATTGCCAATATCTTGGTTCATCAAAATGGACACAATTCTGTCACAAATAACAGTGTGCGATTTGAGGGGGGATGACGGGGGACGCCATCCCCCTTGTTAGCAGGTTGAGGTTTGTGCAAGTTAGAATCTATTGCCCCGACCACGGCTGTGAAACATCAGTAGCCTAAATGTGTTGTGTATTTAATTAAACCCATGGCGCTGTCCGTGGTGCTGAAGTAGCAGACGGATTTGTAAGTGCGACTTTTTCTCTGAGTCCCACCCTTCTGTCAGTTTCATCTTGGATCTATAATATTAAAACATTCTCTATATAGTTTAGAGGGGTGTTGTAATATATAGGCTATAGTCAACTATGTCAATATGAGAGTTAAAGGAATCACATACTGATATACTTTCTTATTTTACAGTTAATGTTACCAATTATCTGATGTGCATAGATTAATACAGCACAGTTAACATTTCCAGTTCCACAACAATCCTGTTTAATATGTTATGTACCTAAATATACATATTTTAGGCGATTCATTGTTCTTCAAATAGACAAATATATGCTACAGTTTTATTTTGAAGGAGTACATTGATTATAAGGGGAAAAAAAACAGTTACTGGGAATAAGCATACTCAAGTTTAGGGTGGCTGGACACCCCTTGACGGCACCGCTGTGTCAAAAATCCAGTTTAAATTACATATAGAACAACAGTTTTGCTTACTTGGCACTCTGCTAACTCTAATAAATTGAATAACTTACTTTCAAGCGCCTCTGTTTTGCTATGTAAGCATCTTTGAGCTCTGGGTTCTGCTCTGCCAGCTTCTTCAGCTCTGACTGTGTGTTTCCGATCTGTGCTGTCACACAAAAACACAGCGTCATGTTAGAGACAATGAATTATAACGGGATTTTCATCATTACGAAACTTTAATGTGGAAATGAATCCTTTCACACTGAAAAAAATCCATTATGATAGTATCGGATTGTGTGCGAGTGTGTAGAAGGCTGTATAAAACTACTCGAGCGCATCACAGCATGTCTTACTTCGTATACATGTGGCAGCGTATGCTGGTATGTGGGAGTCCACCGTGATCTCAGGGTGAAGGATGCAGCCATGGGTGTAGGCATCCATCTGCAGTGAGTCCAGCAGCTCTCTGTAGTGCTGCACTCTGTGGTAGTACGTACTGCCCTCTTCAGGGATCAGTTTGGGAGTGCCTTCTGGAGACAAACAAGTTATGAAAAGGAAGGAAGAATGGTGTTAGGTGTCACTTTGTTTCCTTACAACTTTCCTCAGAAGGGAATCAAAGTGGTTTTATACACAGTGAGCTTGCCAAGAGGAGAAGGGTTAGGAAAAGTTATGTTTTTATTTTTTTTAATTATATAAAAGGTAGGTATTTAAACATATTTTTCTTAAATAGCTGCATGCTTACCAGATTTTCTCTCCTTTTAAGGCGACTGGATGAGACTCTTACAACAAAGCTATCATGGATCAGAGCAAACCAAGAGAAAATTAAAAAAAAAATAATGAACAAATGAAAAATCAACAAATGCACAAAATTAAAATTAAAAAAAAATATATCTAAAATCAAATATTCAACAAAAAAATACTGAAAGAGGAAAACAATGTCTGAAAACAAGTAGGAAACTCAGTTGAATGGAGCCCAACTTGTACCTATCCAGCCTTGTTATAATGGATTAAAGCAGTTGTTTAGTCTCACCATCATTGAAACTCTGCTCCAGGTAGTCCATGATCTGTGTGGGGTCACAGATGATGTTTTCATTGTGGACCAGGACTGGCACCTCACCGGTGGGATTCAGATGCATGAACCAGGGCTCGTTGTGTTCACTGAGCGGTAGGCTTACGTTGTATTCCTCACAGTGCAGACCTTTCTCTGCTACGGCCAGACGCACCTGCACAACAACAACAACACCTTTAGATATCTACCTGTGGAACTATAAATAATTGAATCTTTGTCTCTTGATGATGAAAGATGTCTGGTATCATAGTTTCTGACCTTTTTGCTTTCTTGAAGCTATCAATTATATTGTTATATTGCCTCCCCGAAGCCAACCAGTTCACAATAAAATGACTGCCACCTTAACCTTGACATAAAACAAGAAACCCCCCAACCCCTACCAGAAAATGTAGATCCCACTTAAGAATATATTTCCTCTCAGTTAGTCTTTACCAAATATTACAACAACAAAAACAGATGTGTTGTGTTAGATGTGTTAGATGCTATGTTAGGTTGCATTCCAATCACATTGCCAGCTTAAATAATTGTCATTTTAATGGAAGTAACAACAACAACAAACACAACAATCACATGACAACACAATGGACAAGAATATCAAATAATATATATAAAAAATGAGGTACATGAATGTAGTGTTTTATAAGAGTTATTGTTGTTAATGTGCTGATTGGAGCCACTCTCAAAGACTCAGAATGATGCTGATTCAAGTATTTGCATTTCTGAACTTGTGTTTTTCCCTGAAGTAGATAGATAGATAGATAGATAGATAGATAGATAGATAGATAGATAGATAGATAGATAGATAGATAGTAACTCTATTAATCCTGAGGGAAATTCAAATTTTCAGCATCACAGTTCCATAGTGCAAAACATGTTAGTAAAAAGGCAGTAAAAAAGTTAGTAGTGCAAAGTACAAAAAAATACACCAGATATAAAAATATACCAGATATAGAAATACAAGGAGATGAAGAAAACTGTTAAAACTGAATATAGTGCAGGGTAACAGCTGTGATACACGACTATTAAACAAGTGAATATAGTGCAGAAGAGACTGTTAAAAGTGAGTATAGTGCATTATTAACTGTCCTGCAGACCGTCCTCCTTTGTATATATAGTATATAGTACAGTTTTTAACAGATGAATAATTACTATTACTAAACAGTACATGTTCATAAGAAAGGGATACTTATTTCTAGGGATAATACAGAAGAATGATCCTGAAAGACACTTTAAATTTCCAGATGTTCTTCCAGTTGTGGCCAGATGTAAGACCACAACAGAGAATCTTTTTGCAATTAAGTACAAATGATATGTTTTTTCTTTGAGGAGAAATATCTTATTATTGTTATTATTATAACACCAGAGAGATGGTACTAGTCCAACCTGTGTTGAGGAGCTGTCCACCAGAGCGTGGTGCTGAAACGTTCAGACGCTCACTCACCTTCTGAGAGTTGAAGGACTGCGTCCAGTGATAAAGCGTCAGCTTGGATTCGCTTTGTTTTGCGACTGTGTCACATTCCTGATGTGCATCTTGCTCTGGGTCCGTCTCTAGAAGAGCTGTTTTCTCTTCTTGAGATTCAGGGCTGCTTTCGGACGCCATCTTATCTGTTAGTATGTTAGGGGACAAGTGAGGGCAGCAGACCCACATCACAGATCACAGTCAACAGAGAGCTCCTCCTACTGGCGAGGAGGGGAACATTATAATACACTTCTTTATTATACAGAATTATACAGAACGAACTGTTAAAACATATACATTTATTTTGTGATGGGCTATACATATTTACAGTTAGTTTAAACATTCTTCTTCTTCTTTTTTAGTGTGTAGCTTCAATTATTTTTTTCCTAGTTGTTCTTGTACTGGTGGAAAACATCAAAAGACTTCTTCTTCTTCTTCCTCGTCTTCTTTTTCGCCTTTTCTTTCTTTCTTCTTTTGTTTGTTTCTTCTTCTTCTTTTTCTTTCTTCTTCTTTTTCCTTTCTTTCTATCTTTCTTCTT